>NC_083727.1:105473971-105804039 GCF_028564815.1 Eubalaena glacialis | reverse complement strand
TGAATTTTTTGGTCGGTTTTCGACCTCAGTATTTTTTGGAGGGCAGGTGTCATTTACAGAACTGCAATTGGTGAATATTTAGTGACCTTTTGCCGTGGGTTTAAAGCTGCTGTTGTGGGAAACGGCCACAAGGATGCAGCATTTCTCCATTCCCAAATCTGGGTACTAGGGCAGCAGAGCCGTTCTGGAAGTCGTTTACCTAGGTTGTAAATTTGAGTGGAATGTGCCAGGAAAACCCCCCATAAGTTTATGTCTCATTACTTCTAGTTCGTTGTTTTAATTTTTTAAATTGGGGTAATGGTTCGAATGTTGTTTGTCCAAGGCGTACACACTCTGGTTCATTTACACATTATATATCTATTTATGTAGAGATCCTCTTCCCATGTAAATTATTACAGAGTGTTCCGTAAACCTCCCTTGCTATATGGTCGGTCTTTTTGATATATGTATATAATATGTATTTGTATACATATGGTAAGGCTAATCTTCATTTATCCATTCCCCCCACCTTTCCTTTTAGATAAGCATAGTTTTTGTTCTAAGTCAGTGAGTGCCTTTCTCTGTGGAAATATGTTCATTTGTGTCAGTTATTAGATAACGCCTATAAGTGTTATCATAAGATATAGGACTTTTGCTTTCCGACTTACCTCATGTTCTGTGATTATCTCCAAGATCATCTATGGTGCCTCAAAGAGCAGTGTTTCATTGTTTTCCATGGCTAGTATTCATTGTGTACATGGACCACTTCTTCTTTATCCCTTCATCTGTTGATGGACATTTTGGTTGCTTCACTGTCTTGTCTATTGTGAATAAGGCTGCAGTGCAGCTTTTGCAGCCCGGGTCTTCTCGATTCTGGTCTTCTCAGGTGAGAGGCCCATTGGTGCGCCTGCTGGATTGAATGGTACCTCAAGTTTTCCTTTTAAACGCAGCTCCTTTCTGTTCTCATTATTGGCCGTCAACCACTTTACATCTCACCAGCAGCTAGAGGGTACAGAGTTCTCTAAAACCCCTTCAGCATTTCTTGTTTGTAGACTTTTTGCTGATGGTCAGTCGACTGGTGTGAGTTGAAACCTTTTTGTAGATTAGATTGCATGAGTCTAATACTTCCTGAGGTTGAGCTTTTATCCATTTTCCTTTTTTGAAAAAGAGAGTGAGTAAAACTTACCTCTTCATACTATCTTCTTGAAAAATTTGCCTGTTTTGAATTTTTTTATCCATTCCCTACCTCAGCACAAATTTGAGGGCAGGTGTCCTTTACAGCCCTGCGTCCTTGTGAATGTTAAGTGACCATTAGCTGTGGGTTAAAAGCTGCTCTTGCAGGAATCGGCCACAAGGCGGCAGCATTTCTCCTTTACCAAATCTGGTTACTAGGGCAACAGAGCCTTACTGGAAGTGGTGTGCTAGGCTGTAAATTAGAATGGAATGTGCCAGGAAGAAGCCCTTTAAGTTTATGTCTCATTACTTCTTGTTCGTGTTTACAACTTAATTTTTATTTTTTATCACAGCAAACTTGATTACAATGTTTTGTTTGTTCTAGGTGTGCAAGATGTGGTTCTTTCACGCATATGCATATATCTATTCTTCTTCAGATCCTTTTCCCATGTAGGTTATGACACAATGTTGAGTAGTCTTCTCTTGGTATTCCGTAGGTCTTTGGTGAGTATATATTTCACGCGTGTGTGTATCTCTCTGTTAACCTCAGTATGGTAATGTATCCAATCCTCACACCTTTCCATTTGGTGAACCATACGTTTTTGTACTGAATCTGTGGTTGCCTTTCTCTGTGGAAATATCTTCGTTTGTATCAATTTTTAGGTAACACCTATATGTGGTATGATAGGATATGTATCTTTGGCTTTCTCACGTACTACAAGTTGCGTGATTACTTCTAGACTCATCTATGGTGCTGCAAATGGCATTGTTTCATTTTTTCGCTAGCTCATGTTCCATCTGTACATGTAGCAGTTCTTCTTTGTCCACCCATCTGTCGGTGGACTTTTTGGTTACTTCCATATCTTGGCTATTGTACTACTATGCAATGCAGATTTGCCTGCCTGTGTCTTTCCAATTCTGTCTTCTTAGGTTATAGGTCCAGGAATAGGTCTGCTGGATCATATGGTAGCTCAATGTTTACCTTTTAAAGGCACCTCCATTCTGTTCTCTTTAGTGGCTCTTCCCAGGTTACGTCCCACATAAAGTTGAGGGTATGCATTTCTCCACAGCACCTTCAGCATTTATTCTCTGTAGTTTTTTGCTGATGGTTATTCTGACTGGTGTGAGCCGATACCTCTTTGTGGTTGAATTTGCATGTGTCTCATAATCCGCTGAAACTGAGCTTTAAGGCATGTCCTTTTTATTTTTCCAGCTGGGATTACAGCTTAGTTCTTCAAAGTGTTTTCTTAAAGTACGTGTCACATTTTGAAATATTTTAACCATTACCTCCCTCAAGGCATTTTGAGGGCAGGTTTCATTTACAGCCCTGCAGTACTTGTTCATATGAAGTGACCATTAGCCCAGGCTTTAAAGCTGCCTTTGCAGGTAACGGCCAGAGGGCGGCAGCCTTTCTACGTTCCCCACGCTGGTACTTGGGAAACAGACCTACCGGCCAGTGGTGTTCTTCGGTTATAAATTAGAGTGGAATGTGCCCAGATAGACCCACAAATGCTGATGTCTCCTTACATTTGTTTGTTTTTTAAATTTAATTTATATTTTTTACTGGAGTAATAGTCCATTGTATACACGGACCACTTCTTCTTGGTGCATTCCTCTGTTGATGGACATTTTTGTTGCTTCCAAGCGTTGACTATGGTAAATGTTGCTGGCGTACAGGTCTGCCAGCCTGTGACTTTTTGATTTTCATTTTCTCAGGTGATAGGCCCAGCAGATGGTATGCTTGATTCACTGGTAGCTCAATGTTTACCTTTTCAAAGCACCTCCATTGTGTTTACGTTAATGGTTCTTACCACGTCCCCCTTAGAGCTGAGGGTACACATTTCTCCACAATCCCTTCAGCATGTATTGTTTGCAGCATTTTTGCAAATGGCCATTCTGACTGCTGTGAGCTGATAGGTATTTGTAATTTGGGTTTGCATGTCTTTAAAGATTCCTAAAATTCATCATTTTCCCACGCCTTTTTCTTTTCTCTTAAAAGAAAAAACCGTGAGTACAATATACCTCTTGAAATTGTCTTCTTCGAAGCTTGCCCTCTTTTGAATTTTTTGGTCGATTTTGGACCCCAGAAATTTTTTGGAGGGCAGGTGTCATTTACAGAACTGCAAGTTGGTGAATATTTAGTGACCTTTCGCAGTGGGTTTAAAGCTGCTGTTGTGGGAAACGGCCCCAAGGAGGCAGCCTCTCTCCACTCCCCCATCTGGGTACTAGGGCAGCAGAACCTTTCTGGAAGTCGTTGTCCTAGGTTGTAAATTAGAATGGAATTTGCCAGGAGAAATCCCCATAAGTTTATGTCTCATTACTTCGTCTCGGTTTTTTAAATTTTTTTAATCGGGGTAAACATTAGAATATTGTTTGTCCTAGGTGTACACAATCTGGTTCATTTGTACATTATATATGTCTATTAATGTACAGATCCTCTTCCCATGTGAAATATTACAGTGTTCCGTAGACCTCCCTTGCTATATGTTCGGTCTTTTTGATACATGTATATAATATGTATTTGTGTACGTATAGTAACACTAATCTTCATTTATCAATTCCCCCCTCCTTTCCTTTTAGATGAGCATAGTTTGTTTTCTAAGCCTGTGAGTGTCTTTCTCTTTGGAAATATGTTCATTTGTGTCAGTTATTAGGTAATGCCATAAGTGATATTATAGGATATAGGTCTTTTGCTTTCCGTCCTACTTCATGTTTTGTGATTATCTCCAGGCTCATCTATGGTGCCTCAAAGAGCAGTGCTTCAATGTTTTCCATGGCTAATATTCCACTGTGTACAGGGACCACTTCTTCTTGGTGCATTCCTCTGTTGATGGACATTTTCGTTGCTTCCAAGTGTTGCCTATGGTAAATATTGCTG
Organism: Eubalaena glacialis; assembly: GCF_028564815.1. NCBI lineage: Eukaryota > Metazoa > Chordata > Mammalia > Artiodactyla > Balaenidae > Eubalaena > Eubalaena glacialis. Next base: position 105,800,009 of record NC_083727.1, on the reverse strand, counting down.
GAGTGCAGGATTGCCAGCCTGTGATTTTTGATTTTCATTTTCTCAGGTGATAGACCCAGCAGTGGGTATGATGGATTGACTGGTATGGTAGCTCAGTGTTTACCTTTTCAAGGCACCTCAATTGTGCTTTCATTAGTGGCTCTTACCGCGTCCCCCTTAGAATCGAGGGTACGCATTTCTCCACAATCACGTCAGCATTTATTGTTTGCAGCATTTTTGTTGATGGTCGTTCTGACTGGTGTGAGCTGATAGGTTTTTGTAATTTGGGTTTACATGTCTTTAACAATTCCTAAAATTCATCGTTTTTCCGCGCCTTTTTCTTTTCTGTTAAAAGAAAAAAGAAAAAAAAGTGCGAGTACAATATACCTCTCCAAATTGTCTTTTTGGAAGGTTGCACTCTTGAATTTTTTGGTCGGTTTTCGACCTCAGTATTTTTTGGAGGGCAGGTGTCATTTACAGAACTGCAATTGGTGAATATTTAGTGACCTTTTGCCGTGGGTTTAAAGCTGCTGTTGTGGGAAACGGCCACAAGGATGCAGCATTTCTCCATTCCCAAATCTGGGTACTAGGGCAGCAGAGCCGTTCTGGAAGTCGTTTACCTAGGTTGTAAATTTGAGTGGAATGTGCCAGGAAAACCCCCCATAAGTTTATGTCTCATTACTTCTAGTTCGTTGTTTTAATTTTTTAAATTGGGGTAATGGTTCGAATGTTGTTTGTCCAAGGCGTACACACTCTGGTTCATTTACACATTATATATCTATTTATGTAGAGATCCTCTTCCCATGTAAATTATTACAGAGTGTTCCGTAAACCTCCCTTGCTATATGGTCGGTCTTTTTGATATATGTATATAATATGTATTTGTATACATATGGTAAGGCTAATCTTCATTTATCCATTCCCCCCACCTTTCCTTTTAGATAAGCATAGTTTTTGTTCTAAGTCAGTGAGTGCCTTTCTCTGTGGAAATATGTTCATTTGTGTCAGTTATTAGATAACGCCTATAAGTGTTATCATAAGATATAGGACTTTTGCTTTCCGACTTACCTCATGTTCTGTGATTATCTCCAAGATCATCTATGGTGCCTCAAAGAGCAGTGTTTCATTGTTTTCCATGGCTAGTATTCATTGTGTACATGGACCACTTCTTCTTTATCCCTTCATCTGTTGATGGACATTTTGGTTGCTTCACTGTCTTGTCTATTGTGAATAAGGCTGCAGTGCAGCTTTTGCAGCCCGGGTCTTCTCGATTCTGGTCTTCTCAGGTGAGAGGCCCATTGGTGCGCCTGCTGGATTGAATGGTACCTCAAGTTTTCCTTTTAAACGCAGCTCCTTTCTGTTCTCATTATTGGCCGTCAACCACTTTACATCTCACCAGCAGCTAGAGGGTACAGAGTTCTCTAAAACCCCTTCAGCATTTCTTGTTTGTAGACTTTTTGCTGATGGTCAGTCGACTGGTGTGAGTTGAAACCTTTTTGTAGATTAGATTGCATGAGTCTAATACTTCCTGAGGTTGAGCTTTTATCCATTTTCCTTTTTTGAAAAAGAGAGTGAGTAAAACTTACCTCTTCATACTATCTTCTTGAAAAATTTGCCTGTTTTGAATTTTTTTATCCATTCCCTACCTCAGCACAAATTTGAGGGCAGGTGTCCTTTACAGCCCTGCGTCCTTGTGAATGTTAAGTGACCATTAGCTGTGGGTTAAAAGCTGCTCTTGCAGGAATCGGCCACAAGGCGGCAGCATTTCTCCTTTACCAAATCTGGTTACTAGGGCAACAGAGCCTTACTGGAAGTGGTGTGCTAGGCTGTAAATTAGAATGGAATGTGCCAGGAAGAAGCCCTTTAAGTTTATGTCTCATTACTTCTTGTTCGTGTTTACAACTTAATTTTTATTTTTTATCACAGCAAACTTGATTACAATGTTTTGTTTGTTCTAGGTGTGCAAGATGTGGTTCTTTCACGCATATGCATATATCTATTCTTCTTCAGATCCTTTTCCCATGTAGGTTATGACACAATGTTGAGTAGTCTTCTCTTGGTATTCCGTAGGTCTTTGGTGAGTATATATTTCACGCGTGTGTGTATCTCTCTGTTAACCTCAGTATGGTAATGTATCCAATCCTCACACCTTTCCATTTGGTGAACCATACGTTTTTGTACTGAATCTGTGGTTGCCTTTCTCTGTGGAAATATCTTCGTTTGTATCAATTTTTAGGTAACACCTATATGTGGTATGATAGGATATGTATCTTTGGCTTTCTCACGTACTACAAGTTGCGTGATTACTTCTAGACTCATCTATGGTGCTGCAAATGGCATTGTTTCATTTTTTCGCTAGCTCATGTTCCATCTGTACATGTAGCAGTTCTTCTTTGTCCACCCATCTGTCGGTGGACTTTTTGGTTACTTCCATATCTTGGCTATTGTACTACTATGCAATGCAGATTTGCCTGCCTGTGTCTTTCCAATTCTGTCTTCTTAGGTTATAGGTCCAGGAATAGGTCTGCTGGATCATATGGTAGCTCAATGTTTACCTTTTAAAGGCACCTCCATTCTGTTCTCTTTAGTGGCTCTTCCCAGGTTACGTCCCACATAAAGTTGAGGGTATGCATTTCTCCACAGCACCTTCAGCATTTATTCTCTGTAGTTTTTTGCTGATGGTTATTCTGACTGGTGTGAGCCGATACCTCTTTGTGGTTGAATTTGCATGTGTCTCATAATCCGCTGAAACTGAGCTTTAAGGCATGTCCTTTTTATTTTTCCAGCTGGGATTACAGCTTAGTTCTTCAAAGTGTTTTCTTAAAGTACGTGTCACATTTTGAAATATTTTAACCATTACCTCCCTCAAGGCATTTTGAGGGCAGGTTTCATTTACAGCCCTGCAGTACTTGTTCATATGAAGTGACCATTAGCCCAGGCTTTAAAGCTGCCTTTGCAGGTAACGGCCAGAGGGCGGCAGCCTTTCTACGTTCCCCACGCTGGTACTTGGGAAACAGACCTACCGGCCAGTGGTGTTCTTCGGTTATAAATTAGAGTGGAATGTGCCCAGATAGACCCACAAATGCTGATGTCTCCTTACATTTGTTTGTTTTTTAAATTTAATTTATATTTTTTACTGGAGTAATAGTCCATTGTATACACGGACCACTTCTTCTTGGTGCATTCCTCTGTTGATGGACATTTTTGTTGCTTCCAAGCGTTGACTATGGTAAATGTTGCTGGCGTACAGGTCTGCCAGCCTGTGACTTTTTGATTTTCATTTTCTCAGGTGATAGGCCCAGCAGATGGTATGCTTGATTCACTGGTAGCTCAATGTTTACCTTTTCAAAGCACCTCCATTGTGTTTACGTTAATGGTTCTTACCACGTCCCCCTTAGAGCTGAGGGTACACATTTCTCCACAATCCCTTCAGCATGTATTGTTTGCAGCATTTTTGCAAATGGCCATTCTGACTGCTGTGAGCTGATAGGTATTTGTAATTTGGGTTTGCATGTCTTTAAAGATTCCTAAAATTCATCATTTTCCCACGCCTTTTTCTTTTCTCTTAAAAGAAAAAACCGTGAGTACAATATACCTCTTGAAATTGTCTTCTTCGAAGCTTGCCCTCTTTTGAATTTTTTGGTCGATTTTGGACCCCAGAAATTTTTTGGAGGGCAGGTGTCATTTACAGAACTGCAAGTTGGTGAATATTTAGTGACCTTTCGCAGTGGGTTTAAAGCTGCTGTTGTGGGAAACGGCCCCAAGGAGGCAGCCTCTCTCCACTCCCCCATCTGGGTACTAGGGCAGCAGAACCTTTCTGGAAGTCGTTGTCCTAGGTTGTAAATTAGAATGGAATTTGCCAGGAGAAATCCCCATAAGTTTATGTCTCATTACTTCGTCTCGGTTTTTTAAATTTTTTTAATCGGGGTAAACATTAGAATATTGTTTGTCCTAGGTGTACACAATCTGGTTCATTTGTACATTATATATGTCTATTAATGTACAGATCCTCTTCCCATGTGAAATATTACAGTGTTCCGTAGACCTCCCTTGCTATATGTTCGGTCTTTTTGATACATGTATATAATATGTATTTGTGTACGTATAGTAACACTAATCTTCATTTATCAATTCCCCCCTCCTTTCCTTTTAGATGAGCATAGTTTGTTTTCTAAGCCTGTGAGTGTCTTTCTCTTTGGAAATATGTTCATTTGTGTCAGTTATTAGGTAATGCCATAAGTGATATTATAGGATATAGGTCTTTTGCTTTCCGTCCTACTTCATGTTTTGTGATTATCTCCAGGCTCATCTATGGTGCCTCAAAGAGCAGTGCTTCAATGTTTTCCATGGCTAATATTCCACTGTGTACAGGGACCACTTCTTCTTGGTGCATTCCTCTGTTGATGGACATTTTCGTTGCTTCCAAGTGTTGCCTATGGTAAATATTGCTGGAGTGCAGGATTGCCAGCCTGTGATTTTTGATTTTCATTTTCTCAGGTGATAGACCCAGCAGTGGGTATGATGGATTGACTGGTATGGTAGCTCAGTGTTTACCTTTTCAAGGCACCTCAATTGTGCTTTCATTAGTGGCTCTTACCGCGTCCCCCTTAGAATCGAGGGTACGCATTTCTCCACAATCACGTCAGCATTTATTGTTTGCAGCATTTTTGTTGATGGTCGTTCTGACTGGTGTGAGCTGATAGGTTTTTGTAATTTGGGTTTACATGTCTTTAACAATTCCTAAAATTCATCGTTTTTCCGCGCCTTTTTCTTTTCTGTTAAAAGAAAAAAGAAAAAAAAGTGCGAGTACAATATACCTCTCCAAATTGTCTTTTTGGAAGGTTGCACTCTTGAATTTTTTGGTCGGTTTTCGACCTCAGTATTTTTTGGAGGGCAGGTGTCATTTACAGAACTGCAATTGGTGAATATTTAGTGACCTTTTGCCGTGGGTTTAAAGCTGCTGTTGTGGGAAACGGCCACAAGGATGCAGCATTTCTCCATTCCCAAATCTGGGTACTAGGGCAGCAGAGCCGTTCTGGAAGTCGTTTACCTAGGTTGTAAATTTGAGTGGAATGTGCCAGGAAAACCCCCCATAAGTTTATGTCTCATTACTTCTAGTTCGTTGTTTTAATTTTTTAAATTGGGGTAATGGTTCGAATGTTGTTTGTCCAAGGCGTACACACTCTGGTTCATTTACACATTATATATCTATTTATGTAGAGATCCTCTTCCCATGTAAATTATTACAGAGTGTTCCGTAAACCTCCCTTGCTATATGGTCGGTCTTTTTGATATATGTATATAATATGTATTTGTATACATATGGTAAGGCTAATCTTCATTTATCCATTCCCCCCACCTTTCCTTTTAGATAAGCATAGTTTTTGTTCTAAGTCAGTGAGTGCCTTTCTCTGTGGAAATATGTTCATTTGTGTCAGTTATTAGATAACGCCTATAAGTGTTATCATAAGATATAGGACTTTTGCTTTCCGACTTACCTCATGTTCTGTGATTATCTCCAAGATCATCTATGGTGCCTCAAAGAGCAGTGTTTCATTGTTTTCCATGGCTAGTATTCATTGTGTACATGGACCACTTCTTCTTTATCCCTTCATCTGTTGATGGACATTTTGGTTGCTTCACTGTCTTGTCTATTGTGAATAAGGCTGCAGTGCAGCTTTTGCAGCCCGGGTCTTCTCGATTCTGGTCTTCTCAGGTGAGAGGCCCATTGGTGCGCCTGCTGGATTGAATGGTACCTCAAGTTTTCCTTTTAAACGCAGCTCCTTTCTGTTCTCATTATTGGCCGTCAACCACTTTACATCTCACCAGCAGCTAGAGGGTACAGAGTTCTCTAAAACCCCTTCAGCATTTCTTGTTTGTAGACTTTTTGCTGATGGTCAGTCGACTGGTGTGAGTTGAAACCTTTTTGTAGATTAGATTGCATGAGTCTAATACTTCCTGAGGTTGAGCTTTTATCCATTTTCCTTTTTTGAAAAAGAGAGTGAGTAAAACTTACCTCTTCATACTATCTTCTTGAAAAATTTGCCTGTTTTGAATTTTTTTATCCATTCCCTACCTCAGCACAAATTTGAGGGCAGGTGTCCTTTACAGCCCTGCGTCCTTGTGAATGTTAAGTGACCATTAGCTGTGGGTTAAAAGCTGCTCTTGCAGGAATCGGCCACAAGGCGGCAGCATTTCTCCTTTACCAAATCTGGTTACTAGGGCAACAGAGCCTTACTGGAAGTGGTGTGCTAGGCTGTAAATTAGAATGGAATGTGCCAGGAAGAAGCCCTTTAAGTTTATGTCTCATTACTTCTTGTTCGTGTTTACAACTTAATTTTTATTTTTTATCACAGCAAACTTGATTACAATGTTTTGTTTGTTCTAGGTGTGCAAGATGTGGTTCTTTCACGCATATGCATATATCTATTCTTCTTCAGATCCTTTTCCCATGTAGGTTATGACACAATGTTGAGTAGTCTTCTCTTGGTATTCCGTAGGTCTTTGGTGAGTATATATTTCACGCGTGTGTGTATCTCTCTGTTAACCTCAGTATGGTAATGTATCCAATCCTCACACCTTTCCATTTGGTGAACCATACGTTTTTGTACTGAATCTGTGGTTGCCTTTCTCTGTGGAAATATCTTCGTTTGTATCAATTTTTAGGTAACACCTATATGTGGTATGATAGGATATGTATCTTTGGCTTTCTCACGTACTACAAGTTGCGTGATTACTTCTAGACTCATCTATGGTGCTGCAAATGGCATTGTTTCATTTTTTCGCTAGCTCATGTTCCATCTGTACATGTAGCAGTTCTTCTTTGTCCACCCATCTGTCGGTGGACTTTTTGGTTACTTCCATATCTTGGCTATTGTACTACTATGCAATGCAGATTTGCCTGCCTGTGTCTTTCCAATTCTGTCTTCTTAGGTTATAGGTCCAGGAATAGGTCTGCTGGATCATATGGTAGCTCAATGTTTACCTTTTAAAGGCACCTCCATTCTGTTCTCTTTAGTGGCTCTTCCCAGGTTACGTCCCACATAAAGTTGAGGGTATGCATTTCTCCACAGCACCTTCAGCATTTATTCTCTGTAGTTTTTTGCTGATGGTTATTCTGACTGGTGTGAGCCGATACCTCTTTGTGGTTGAATTTGCATGTGTCTCATAATCCGCTGAAACTGAGCTTTAAGGCATGTCCTTTTTATTTTTCCAGCTGGGATCACAGCTTAGTTCTTCAAAGTGTTTTCTTAAAGTACGTGTCACATTTTGAAATATTTTAACCATTACCTCCCTCAAGGCATTTTGAGGGCAGGTTTCATTTACAGCCCTGCAGTACTTGTTCATATGAAGTGACCATTAGCCCAGGCTTTAAAGCTGCCTTTGCAGGTAACGGCCAGAGGGCGGCAGCCTTTCTACGTTCCCCACGCTGGTACTTGGGAAACAGACCTACCGGCCAGTGGTGTTCTTCGGTTATAAATTAGAGTGGAATGTGCCCAGATAGACCCACAAATGCTGATGTCTCCTTACATTTGTTTGTTTTTTAAATTTAATTTATATTTTTTACTGGAGTAATAGTCCATTGTATACACGGACCACTTCTTCTTGGTGCATTCCTCTGTTGATGGACATTTTTGTTGCTTCCAAGCGTTGACTATGGTAAATGTTGCTGGCGTACAGGTCTGCCAGCCTGTGACTTTTTGATTTTCATTTTCTCAGGTGATAGGCCCAGCAGATGGTATGCTTGATTCACTGGTAGCTCAATGTTTACCTTTTCAAAGCACCTCCATTGTGTTTACGTTAATGGTTCTTACCACGTCCCCCTTAGAGCTGAGGGTACACATTTCTCCACAATCCCTTCAGCATGTATTGTTTGCAGCATTTTTGCAAATGGCCATTCTGACTGCTGTGAGCTGATAGGTATTTGTAATTTGGGTTTGCATGTCTTTAAAGATTCCTAAAATTCATCATTTTCCCACGCCTTTTTCTTTTCTCTTAAAAGAAAAAACCGTGAGTACAATATACCTCTTGAAATTGTCTTCTTCGAAGCTTGCCCTCTTTTGAATTTTTTGGTCGATTTTGGACCCCAGAAATTTTTTGGAGGGCAGGTGTCATTTACAGAACTGCAAGTTGGTGAATATTTAGTGACCTTTCGCAGTGGGTTTAAAGCTGCTGTTGTGGGAAACGGCCCCAAGGAGGCAGCCTCTCTCCACTCCCCCATCTGGGTACTAGGGCAGCAGAACCTTTCTGGAAGTCGTTGTCCTAGGTTGTAAATTAGAATGGAATTTGCCAGGAGAAATCCCCATAAGTTTATGTCTCATTACTTCGTCTCGGTTTTTTAAATTTTTTTAATCGGGGTAAACATTAGAATATTGTTTGTCCTAGGTGTACACAATCTGGTTCATTTGTACATTATATATGTCTATTAATGTACAGATCCTCTTCCCATGTGAAATATTACAGTGTTCCGTAGACCTCCCTTGCTATATGTTCGGTCTTTTTGATACATGTATATAATATGTATTTGTGTACGTATAGTAACACTAATCTTCATTTATCAATTCCCCCCTCCTTTCCTTTTAGATGAGCATAGTTTGTTTTCTAAGCCTGTGAGTGTCTTTCTCTTTGGAAATATGTTCATTTGTGTCAGTTATTAGGTAATGCCATAAGTGATATTATAGGATATAGGTCTTTTGCTTTCCGTCCTACTTCATGTTTTGTGATTATCTCCAGGCTCATCTATGGTGCCTCAAAGAGCAGTGCTTCAATGTTTTCCATGGCTAATATTCCACTGTGTACAGGGACCACTTCTTCTTGGTGCATTCCTCTGTTGATGGACATTTTCGTTGCTTCCAAGTGTTGCCTATGGTAAATATTGCTGGAGTGCAGGATTGCCAGCCTGTGATTTTTGATTTTCATTTTCTCAGGTGATAGACCCAGCAGTGGGTATGATGGATTGACTGGTATGGTAGCTCAGTGTTTACCTTTTCAAGGCACCTCAATTGTGCTTTCATTAGTGGCTCTTACCGCGTCCCCCTTAGAATCGAGGGTACGCATTTCTCCACAATCACGTCAGCATTTATTGTTTGCAGCATTTTTGTTGATGGTCGTTCTGACTGGTGTGAGCTGATAGGTTTTTGTAATTTGGGTTTACATGTCTTTAACAATTCCTAAAATTCATCGTTTTTCCGCGCCTTTTTCTTTTCTGTTAAAAGAAAAAAGAAAAAAAAGTGCGAGTACAATATACCTCTCCAAATTGTCTTTTTGGAAGGTTGCACTCTTGAATTTTTTGGTCGGTTTTCGACCTCAGTATTTTTTGGAGGGCAGGTGTCATTTACAGAACTGCAATTGGTGAATATTTAGTGACCTTTTGCCGTGGGTTTAAAGCTGCTGTTGTGGGAAACGGCCACAAGGATGCAGCATTTCTCCATTCCCAAATCTGGGTACTAGGGCAGCAGAGCCGTTCTGGAAGTCGTTTACCTAGGTTGTAAATTTGAGTGGAATGTGCCAGGAAAACCCCCCATAAGTTTATGTCTCATTACTTCTAGTTCGTTGTTTTAATTTTTTAAATTGGGGTAATGGTTCGAATGTTGTTTGTCCAAGGCGTACACACTCTGGTTCATTTACACATTATATATCTATTTATGTAGAGATCCTCTTCCCATGTAAATTATTACAGAGTGTTCCGTAAACCTCCCTTGCTATATGGTCGGTCTTTTTGATATATGTATATAATATGTATTTGTATACATATGGTAAGGCTAATCTTCATTTATCCATTCCCCCCACCTTTCCTTTTAGATAAGCATAGTTTTTGTTCTAAGTCAGTGAGTGCCTTTCTCTGTGGAAATATGTTCATTTGTGTCAGTTATTAGATAACGCCTATAAGTGTTATCATAAGATATAGGACTTTTGCTTTCCGACTTACCTCATGTTCTGTGATTATCTCCAAGATCATCTATGGTGCCTCAAAGAGCAGTGTTTCATTGTTTTCCATGGCTAGTATTCATTGTGTACATGGACCACTTCTTCTTTATCCCTTCATCTGTTGATGGACATTTTGGTTGCTTCACTGTCTTGTCTATTGTGAATAAGGCTGCAGTGCAGCTTTTGCAGCCCGGGTCTTCTCGATTCTGGTCTTCTCAGGTGAGAGGCCCATTGGTGCGCCTGCTGGATTGAATGGTACCTCAAGTTTTCCTTTTAAACGCAGCTCCTTTCTGTTCTCATTATTGGCCGTCAACCACTTTACATCTCACCAGCAGCTAGAGGGTACAGAGTTCTCTAAAACCCCTTCAGCATTTCTTGTTTGTAGACTTTTTGCTGATGGTCAGTCGACTGGTGTGAGTTGAAACCTTTTTGTAGATTAGATTGCATGAGTCTAATACTTCCTGAGGTTGAGCTTTTATCCATTTTCCTTTTTTGAAAAAGAGAGTGAGTAAAACTTACCTCTTCATACTATCTTCTTGAAAAATTTGCCTGTTTTGAATTTTTTTATCCATTCCCTACCTCAGCACAAATTTGAGGGCAGGTGTCCTTTACAGCCCTGCGTCCTTGTGAATGTTAAGTGACCATTAGCTGTGGGTTAAAAGCTGCTCTTGCAGGAATCGGCCACAAGGCGGCAGCATTTCTCCTTTACCAAATCTGGTTACTAGGGCAACAGAGCCTTACTGGAAGTGGTGTGCTAGGCTGTAAATTAGAATGGAATGTGCCAGGAAGAAGCCCTTTAAGTTTATGTCTCATTACTTCTTGTTCGTGTTTACAACTTAATTTTTATTTTTTATCACAGCAAACTTGATTACAATGTTTTGTTTGTTCTAGGTGTGCAAGATGTGGTTCTTTCACGCATATGCATATATCTATTCTTCTTCAGATCCTTTTCCCATGTAGGTTATGACACAATGTTGAGTAGTCTTCTCTTGGTATTCCGTAGGTCTTTGGTGAGTATATATTTCACGCGTGTGTGTATCTCTCTGTTAACCTCAGTATGGTAATGTATCCAATCCTCACACCTTTCCATTTGGTGAACCATACGTTTTTGTACTGAATCTGTGGTTGCCTTTCTCTGTGGAAATATCTTCGTTTGTATCAATTTTTAGGTAACACCTATATGTGGTATGATAGGATATGTATCTTTGGCTTTCTCACGTACTACAAGTTGCGTGATTACTTCTAGACTCATCTATGGTGCTGCAAATGGCATTGTTTCATTTTTTCGCTAGCTCATGTTCCATCTGTACATGTAGCAGTTCTTCTTTGTCCACCCATCTGTCGGTGGACTTTTTGGTTACTTCCATATCTTGGCTATTGTACTACTATGCAATGCAGATTTGCCTGCCTGTGTCTTTCCAATTCTGTCTTCTTAGGTTATAGGTCCAGGAATAGGTCTGCTGGATCATATGGTAGCTCAATGTTTACCTTTTAAAGGCACCTCCATTCTGTTCTCTTTAGTGGCTCTTCCCAGGTTACGTCCCACATAAAGTTGAGGGTATGCATTTCTCCACAGCACCTTCAGCATTTATTCTCTGTAGTTTTTTGCTGATGGTTATTCTGACTGGTGTGAGCCGATACCTCTTTGTGGTTGAATTTGCATGTGTCTCATAATCCGCTGAAACTGAGCTTTAAGGCATGTCCTTTTTATTTTTCCAGCTGGGATCACAGCTTAGTTCTTCAAAGTGTTTTCTTAAAGTACGTGTCACATTTTGAAATATTTTAACCATTACCTCCCTCAAGGCATTTTGAGGGCAGGTTTCATTTACAGCCCTGCAGTACTTGTTCATATGAAGTGACCATTAGCCCAGGCTTTAAAGCTGCCTTTGCAGGTAACGGCCAGAGGGCGGCAGCCTTTCTACGTTCCCCACGCTGGTACTTGGGAAACAGACCTACCGGCCAGTGGTGCTCTTCGGTTATAAATTAGAGTGGAATGTGCCCAGATAGACCCACAAATGCTGATGTCTCCTTACATTTGTTTGTTTTTTAAATTTAATTTATATTTTTTACTGGAGTAATAGTCCATTGTATACACGGACCACTTCTTCTTGGTGCATTCCTCTGTTGATGGACATTTTTGTTGCTTCCAAGCGTTGACTATGGTAAATGTTGCTGGCGTACAGGTCTGCCAGCCTGTGACTTTTTGATTTTCATTTTCTCAGGTGATAGGCCCAGCAGATGGTATGCTTGATTCACTGGTAGCTCAATGTTTACCTTTTCAAAGCACCTCCATTGTGTTTACGTTAATGGTTCTTACCACGTCCCCCTTAGAGCTGAGGGTACACATTTCTCCACAATCCCTTCAGCATGTATTGTTTGCAGCATTTTTGCAAATGGCCATTCTGACTGCTGTGAGCTGATAGGTATTTGTAATTTGGGTTTGCATGTCTTTAAAGATTCCTAAAATTCATCATTTTCCCACGCCTTTTTCTTTTCTCTTAAAAGAAAAAACCGTGAGTACAATATACCTCTTGAAATTGTCTTCTTCGAAGCTTGCCCTCTTTTGAATTTTTTGGTCGATTTTGGACCCCAGAAATTTTTTGGAGGGCAGGTGTCATTTACAGAACTGCAAGTTGGTGAATATTTAGTGACCTTTCGCAGTGGGTTTAAAGCTGCTGTTGTGGGAAACGGCCCCAAGGAGGCAGCCTCTCTCCACTCCCCCATCTGGGTACTAGGGCAGCAGAACCTTTCTGGAAGTCGTTGTCCTAGGTTGTAAATTAGAATGGAATTTGCCAGGAGAAATCCCCATAAGTTTATGTCTCATTACTTCGTCTCGGTTTTTTAAATTTTTTTAATCGGGGTAAACATTAGAATATTGTTTGTCCTAGGTGTACACAATCTGGTTCATTTGTACATTATATATGTCTATTAATGTACAGATCCTCTTCCCATGTGAAATATTACAGTGTTCCGTAGACCTCCCTTGCTATATGTTCGGTCTTTTTGATACATGTATATAATATGTATTTGTGTACGTATAGTAACACTAATCTTCATTTATCAATTCCCCCCTCCTTTCCTTTTAGATGAGCATAGTTTGTTTTCTAAGCCTGTGAGTGTCTTTCTCTTTGGAAATATGTTCATTTGTGTCAGTTATTAGGTAATGCCATAAGTGATATTATAGGATATAGGTCTTTTGCTTTCCGTCCTACTTCATGTTTTGTGATTATCTCCAGGCTCATCTATGGTGCCTCAAAGAGCAGTGCTTCAATGTTTTCCATGGCTAATATTCCACTGTGTACAGGGACCACTTCTTCTTGGTGCATTCCTCTGTTGATGGACATTTTCGTTGCTTCCAAGTGTTGCCTATGGTAAATATTGCTGGAGTGCAGGATTGCCAGCCTGTGATTTTTGATTTTCATTTTCTCAGGTGATAGACCCAGCAGTGGGTATGATGGATTGACTGGTATGGTAGCTCAGTGTTTACCTTTTCAAGGCACCTCAATTGTGCTTTCATTAGTGGCTCTTACCGCGTCCCCCTTAGAATCGAGGGTACGCATTTCTCCACAATCACGTCAGCATTTATTGTTTGCAGCATTTTTGTTGATGGTCGTTCTGACTGGTGTGAGCTGATAGGTTTTTGTAATTTGGGTTTACATGTCTTTAACAATTCCTAAAATTCATCGTTTTTCCGCGCCTTTTTCTTTTCTGTTAAAAGAAAAAAGAAAAAAAAGTGCGAGTACAATATACCTCTCCAAATTGTCTTTTTGGAAGGTTGCACTCTTGAATTTTTTGGTCGGTTTTCGACCTCAGTATTTTTTGGAGGGCAGGTGTCATTTACAGAACTGCAATTGGTGAATATTTAGTGACCTTTTGCCGTGGGTTTAAAGCTGCTGTTGTGGGAAACGGCCACAAGGATGCAGCATTTCTCCATTCCCAAATCTGGGTACTAGGGCAGCAGAGCCGTTCTGGAAGTCGTTTACCTAGGTTGTAAATTTGAGTGGAATGTGCCAGGAAAACCCCCCATAAGTTTATGTCTCATTACTTCTAGTTCGTTGTTTTAATTTTTTAAATTGGGGTAATGGTTCGAATGTTGTTTGTCCAAGGCGTACACACTCTGGTTCATTTACACATTATATATCTATTTATGTAGAGATCCTCTTCCCATGTAAATTATTACAGAGTGTTCCGTAAACCTCCCTTGCTATATGGTCGGTCTTTTTGATATATGTATATAATATGTATTTGTATACATATGGTAAGGCTAATCTTCATTTATCCATTCCCCCCACCTTTCCTTTTAGATAAGCATAGTTTTTGTTCTAAGTCAGTGAGTGCCTTTCTCTGTGGAAATATGTTCATTTGTGTCAGTTATTAGATAACGCCTATAAGTGTTATCATAAGATATAGGACTTTTGCTTTCCGACTTACCTCATGTTCTGTGATTATCTCCAAGATCATCTATGGTGCCTCAAAGAGCAGTGTTTCATTGTTTTCCATGGCTAGTATTCATTGTGTACATGGACCACTTCTTCTTTATCCCTTCATCTGTTGATGGACATTTTGGTTGCTTCACTGTCTTGTCTATTGTGAATAAGGCTGCAGTGCAGCTTTTGCAGCCCGGGTCTTCTCGATTCTGGTCTTCTCAGGTGAGAGGCCCATTGGTGCGCCTGCTGGATTGAATGGTACCTCAAGTTTTCCTTTTAAACGCAGCTCCTTTCTGTTCTCATTATTGGCCGTCAACCACTTTACATCTCACCAGCAGCTAGAGGGTACAGAGTTCTCTAAAACCCCTTCAGCATTTCTTGTTTGTAGACTTTTTGCTGATGGTCAGTCGACTGGTGTGAGTTGAAACCTTTTTGTAGATTAGATTGCATGAGTCTAATACTTCCTGAGGTTGAGCTTTTATCCATTTTCCTTTTTTGAAAAAGAGAGTGAGTAAAACTTACCTCTTCATACTATCTTCTTGAAAAATTTGCCTGTTTTGAATTTTTTTATCCATTCCCTACCTCAGCACAAATTTGAGGGCAGGTGTCCTTTACAGCCCTGCGTCCTTGTGAATGTTAAGTGACCATTAGCTGTGGGTTAAAAGCTGCTCTTGCAGGAATCGGCCACAAGGCGGCAGCATTTCTCCTTTACCAAATCTGGTTACTAGGGCAACAGAGCCTTACTGGAAGTGGTGTGCTAGGCTGTAAATTAGAATGGAATGTGCCAGGAAGAAGCCCTTTAAGTTTATGTCTCATTACTTCTTGTTCGTGTTTACAACTTAATTTTTATTTTTTATCACAGCAAACTTGATTACAATGTTTTGTTTGTTCTAGGTGTGCAAGATGTGGTTCTTTCACGCATATGCATATATCTATTCTTCTTCAGATCCTTTTCCCATGTAGGTTATGACACAATGTTGAGTAGTCTTCTCTTGGTATTCCGTAGGTCTTTGGTGAGTATATATTTCACGCGTGTGTGTATCTCTCTGTTAACCTCAGTATGGTAATGTATCCAATCCTCACACCTTTCCATTTGGTGAACCATACGTTTTTGTACTGAATCTGTGGTTGCCTTTCTCTGTGGAAATATCTTCGTTTGTATCAATTTTTAGGTAACACCTATATGTGGTATGATAGGATATGTATCTTTGGCTTTCTCACGTACTACAAGTTGCGTGATTACTTCTAGACTCATCTATGGTGCTGCAAATGGCATTGTTTCATTTTTTCGCTAGCTCATGTTCCATCTGTACATGTAGCAGTTCTTCTTTGTCCACCCATCTGTCGGTGGACTTTTTGGTTACTTCCATATCTTGGCTATTGTACTACTATGCAATGCAGATTTGCCTGCCTGTGTCTTTCCAATTCTGTCTTCTTAGGTTATAGGTCCAGGAATAGGTCTGCTGGATCATATGGTAGCTCAATGTTTACCTTTTAAAGGCACCTCCATTCTGTTCTCTTTAGTGGCTCTTCCCAGGTTACGTCCCACATAAAGTTGAGGGTATGCATTTCTCCACAGCACCTTCAGCATTTATTCTCTGTAGTTTTTTGCTGATGGTTATTCTGACTGGTGTGAGCCGATACCTCTTTGTGGTTGAATTTGCATGTGTCTCATAATCCGCTGAAACTGAGCTTTAAGGCATGTCCTTTTTATTTTTCCAGCTGGGATTACAGCTTAGTTCTTCAAAGTGTTTTCTTAAAGTACGTGTCACATTTTGAAATATTTTAACCATTACCTCCCTCAAGGCATTTTGAGGGCAGGTTTCATTTACAGCCCTGCAGTACTTGTTCATATGAAGTGACCATTAGCCCAGGCTTTAAAGCTGCCTTTGCAGGTAACGGCCAGAGGGCGGCAGCCTTTCTACGTTCCCCACGCTGGTACTTGGGAAACAGACCTACCGGCCAGTGGTGCTCTTCGGTTATAAATTAGAGTGGAATGTGCCCAGATAGACCCACAAATGCTGATGTCTCCTTACATTTGTTTGTTTTTTAAATTTAATTTATATTTTTTACTGGAGTAATAGTCCATTGTATACACGGACCACTTCTTCTTGGTGCATTCCTCTGTTGATGGACATTTTTGTTGCTTCCAAGCGTTGACTATGGTAAATGTTGCTGGCGTACAGGTCTGCCAGCCTGTGACTTTTTGATTTTCATTTTCTCAGGTGATAGGCCCAGCAGATGGTATGCTTGATTCACTGGTAGCTCAATGTTTACCTTTTCAAAGCACCTCCATTGTGTTTACGTTAATGGTTCTTACCACGTCCCCCTTAGAGCTGAGGGTACACATTTCTCCACAATCCCTTCAGCATGTATTGTTTGCAGCATTTTTGCAAATGGCCATTCTGACTGCTGTGAGCTGATAGGTATTTGTAATTTGGGTTTGCATGTCTTTAAAGATTCCTAAAATTCATCATTTTCCCACGCCTTTTTCTTTTCTCTTAAAAGAAAAAACCGTGAGTACAATATACCTCTTGAAATTGTCTTCTTCGAAGCTTGCCCTCTTTTGAATTTTTTGGTCGATTTTGGACCCCAGAAATTTTTTGGAGGGCAGGTGTCATTTACAGAACTGCAAGTTGGTGAATATTTAGTGACCTTTCGCAGTGGGTTTAAAGCTGCTGTTGTGGGAAACGGCCCCAAGGAGGCAGCCTCTCTCCACTCCCCCATCTGGGTACTAGGGCAGCAGAACCTTTCTGGAAGTCGTTGTCCTAGGTTGTAAATTAGAATGGAATTTGCCAGGAGAAATCCCCATAAGTTTATGTCTCATTACTTCGTCTCGGTTTTTTAAATTTTTTTAATCGGGGTAAACATTAGAATATTGTTTGTCCTAGGTGTACACAATCTGGTTCATTTGTACATTATATATGTCTATTAATGTACAGATCCTCTTCCCATGTGAAATATTACAGTGTTCCGTAGACCTCCCTTGCTATATGTTCGGTCTTTTTGATACATGTATATAATATGTATTTGTGTACGTATAGTAACACTAATCTTCATTTATCAATTCCCCCCTCCTTTCCTTTTAGATGAGCATAGTTTGTTTTCTAAGCCTGTGAGTGTCTTTCTCTTTGGAAATATGTTCATTTGTGTCAGTTATTAGGTAATGCCATAAGTGATATTATAGGATATAGGTCTTTTGCTTTCCGTCCTACTTCATGTTTTGTGATTATCTCCAGGCTCATCTATGGTGCCTCAAAGAGCAGTGCTTCAATGTTTTCCATGGCTAATATTCCACTGTGTACAGGGACCACTTCTTCTTGGTGCATTCCTCTGTTGATGGACATTTTCGTTGCTTCCAAGTGTTGCCTATGGTAAATATTGCTGGAGTGCAGGATTGCCAGCCTGTGATTTTTGATTTTCATTTTCTCAGGTGATAGACCCAGCAGTGGGTATGATGGATTGACTGGTATGGTAGCTCAGTGTTTACCTTTTCAAGGCACCTCAATTGTGCTTTCATTAGTGGCTCTTACCGCGTCCCCCTTAGAATCGAGGGTACGCATTTCTCCACAATCACGTCAGCATTTATTGTTTGCAGCATTTTTGTTGATGGTCGTTCTGACTGGTGTGAGCTGATAGGTTTTTGTAATTTGGGTTTACATGTCTTTAACAATTCCTAAAATTCATCGTTTTTCCGCGCCTTTTTCTTTTCTGTTAAAAGAAAAAAGAAAAAAAAGTGCGAGTACAATATACCTCTCCAAATTGTCTTTTTGGAAGGTTGCACTCTTGAATTTTTTGGTCGGTTTTCGACCTCAGTATTTTTTGGAGGGCAGGTGTCATTTACAGAACTGCAATTGGTGAATATTTAGTGACCTTTTGCCGTGGGTTTAAAGCTGCTGTTGTGGGAAACGGCCACAAGGATGCAGCATTTCTCCATTCCCAAATCTGGGTACTAGGGCAGCAGAGCCGTTCTGGAAGTCGTTTACCTAGGTTGTAAATTTGAGTGGAATGTGCCAGGAAAACCCCCCATAAGTTTATGTCTCATTACTTCTAGTTCGTTGTTTTAATTTTTTAAATTGGGGTAATGGTTCGAATGTTGTTTGTCCAAGGCGTACACACTCTGGTTCATTTACACATTATATATCTATTTATGTAGAGATCCTCTTCCCATGTAAATTATTACAGAGTGTTCCGTAAACCTCCCTTGCTATATGGTCGGTCTTTTTGATATATGTATATAATATGTATTTGTATACATATGGTAAGGCTAATCTTCATTTATCCATTCCCCCCACCTTTCCTTTTAGATAAGCATAGTTTTTGTTCTAAGTCAGTGAGTGCCTTTCTCTGTGGAAATATGTTCATTTGTGTCAGTTATTAGATAACGCCTATAAGTGTTATCATAAGATATAGGACTTTTGCTTTCCGACTTACCTCATGTTCTGTGATTATCTCCAAGATCATCTATGGTGCCTCAAAGAGCAGTGTTTCATTGTTTTCCATGGCTAGTATTCATTGTGTACATGGACCACTTCTTCTTTATCCCTTCATCTGTTGATGGACATTTTGGTTGCTTCACTGTCTTGTCTATTGTGAATAAGGCTGCAGTGCAGCTTTTGCAGCCCGGGTCTTCTCGATTCTGGTCTTCTCAGGTGAGAGGCCCATTGGTGCGCCTGCTGGATTGAATGGTACCTCAAGTTTTCCTTTTAAACGCAGCTCCTTTCTGTTCTCATTATTGGCCGTCAACCACTTTACATCTCACCAGCAGCTAGAGGGTACAGAGTTCTCTAAAACCCCTTCAGCATTTCTTGTTTGTAGACTTTTTGCTGATGGTCAGTCGACTGGTGTGAGTTGAAACCTTTTTGTAGATTAGATTGCATGAGTCTAATACTTCCTGAGGTTGAGCTTTTATCCATTTTCCTTTTTTGAAAAAGAGAGTGAGTAAAACTTACCTCTTCATACTATCTTCTTGAAAAATTTGCCTGTTTTGAATTTTTTTATCCATTCCCTACCTCAGCACAAATTTGAGGGCAGGTGTCCTTTACAGCCCTGCGTCCTTGTGAATGTTAAGTGACCATTAGCTGTGGGTTAAAAGCTGCTCTTGCAGGAATCGGCCACAAGGCGGCAGCATTTCTCCTTTACCAAATCTGGTTACTAGGGCAACAGAGCCTTACTGGAAGTGGTGTGCTAGGCTGTAAATTAGAATGGAATGTGCCAGGAAGAAGCCCTTTAAGTTTATGTCTCATTACTTCTTGTTCGTGTTTACAACTTAATTTTTATTTTTTATCACAGCAAACTTGATTACAATGTTTTGTTTGTTCTAGGTGTGCAAGATGTGGTTCTTTCACGCATATGCATATATCTATTCTTCTTCAGATCCTTTTCCCATGTAGGTTATGACACAATGTTGAGTAGTCTTCTCTTGGTATTCCGTAGGTCTTTGGTGAGTATATATTTCACGCGTGTGTGTATCTCTCTGTTAACCTCAGTATGGTAATGTATCCAATCCTCACACCTTTCCATTTGGTGAACCATACGTTTTTGTACTGAATCTGTGGTTGCCTTTCTCTGTGGAAATATCTTCGTTTGTATCAATTTTTAGGTAACACCTATATGTGGTATGATAGGATATGTATCTTTGGCTTTCTCACGTACTACAAGTTGCGTGATTACTTCTAGACTCATCTATGGTGCTGCAAATGGCATTGTTTCATTTTTTCGCTAGCTCATGTTCCATCTGTACATGTAGCAGTTCTTCTTTGTCCACCCATCTGTCGGTGGACTTTTTGGTTACTTCCATATCTTGGCTATTGTACTACTATGCAATGCAGATTTGCCTGCCTGTGTCTTTCCAATTCTGTCTTCTTAGGTTATAGGTCCAGGAATAGGTCTGCTGGATCATATGGTAGCTCAATGTTTACCTTTTAAAGGCACCTCCATTCTGTTCTCTTTAGTGGCTCTTCCCAGGTTACGTCCCACATAAAGTTGAGGGTATGCATTTCTCCACAGCACCTTCAGCATTTATTCTCTGTAGTTTTTTGCTGATGGTTATTCTGACTGGTGTGAGCCGATACCTCTTTGTGGTTGAATTTGCATGTGTCTCATAATCCGCTGAAACTGAGCTTTAAGGCATGTCCTTTTTATTTTTCCAGCTGGGATTACAGCTTAGTTCTTCAAAGTGTTTTCTTAAAGTACGTGTCACATTTTGAAATATTTTAACCATTACCTCCCTCAAGGCATTTTGAGGGCAGGTTTCATTTACAGCCCTGCAGTACTTGTTCATATGAAGTGACCATTAGCCCAGGCTTTAAAGCTGCCTTTGCAGGTAACGGCCAGAGGGCGGCAGCCTTTCTACGTTCCCCACGCTGGTACTTGGGAAACAGACCTACCGGCCAGTGGTGCTCTTCGGTTATAAATTAGAGTGGAATGTGCCCAGATAGACCCACAAATGCTGATGTCTCCTTACATTTGTTTGTTTTTTAAATTTAATTTATATTTTTTACTGGAGTAATAGTCCATTGTATACACGGACCACTTCTTCTTGGTGCATTCCTCTGTTGATGGACATTTTTGTTGCTTCCAAGCGTTGACTATGGTAAATGTTGCTGGCGTACAGGTCTGCCAGCCTGTGACTTTTTGATTTTCATTTTCTCAGGTGATAGGCCCAGCAGATGGTATGCTTGATTCACTGGTAGCTCAATGTTTACCTTTTCAAAGCACCTCCATTGTGTTTACGTTAATGGTTCTTACCACGTCCCCCTTAGAGCTGAGGGTACACATTTCTCCACAATCCCTTCAGCATGTATTGTTTGCAGCATTTTTGCAAATGGCCATTCTGACTGCTGTGAGCTGATAGGTATTTGTAATTTGGGTTTGCATGTCTTTAAAGATTCCTAAAATTCATCATTTTCCCACGCCTTTTTCTTTTCTCTTAAAAGAAAAAACCGTGAGTACAATATACCTCTTGAAATTGTCTTCTTCGAAGCTTGCCCTCTTTTGAATTTTTTGGTCGATTTTGGACCCCAGAAATTTTTTGGAGGGCAGGTGTCATTTACAGAACTGCAAGTTGGTGAATATTTAGTGACCTTTCGCAGTGGGTTTAAAGCTGCTGTTGTGGGAAACGGCCCCAAGGAGGCAGCCTCTCTCCACTCCCCCATCTGGGTACTAGGGCAGCAGAACCTTTCTGGAAGTCGTTGTCCTAGGTTGTAAATTAGAATGGAATTTGCCAGGAGAAATCCCCATAAGTTTATGTCTCATTACTTCGTCTCGGTTTTTTAAATTTTTTTAATCGGGGTAAACATTAGAATATTGTTTGTCCTAGGTGTACACAATCTGGTTCATTTGTACATTATATATGTCTATTAATGTACAGATCCTCTTCCCATGTGAAATATTACAGTGTTCCGTAGACCTCCCTTGCTATATGTTCGGTCTTTTTGATACATGTATATAATATGTATTTGTGTACGTATAGTAACACTAATCTTCATTTATCAATTCCCCCCTCCTTTCCTTTTAGATGAGCATAGTTTGTTTTCTAAGCCTGTGAGTGTCTTTCTCTTTGGAAATATGTTCATTTGTGTCAGTTATTAGGTAATGCCATAAGTGATATTATAGGATATAGGTCTTTTGCTTTCCGTCCTACTTCATGTTTTGTGATTATCTCCAGGCTCATCTATGGTGCCTCAAAGAGCAGTGCTTCAATGTTTTCCATGGCTAATATTCCACTGTGTACAGGGACCACTTCTTCTTGGTGCATTCCTCTGTTGATGGACATTTTCGTTGCTTCCAAGTGTTGCCTATGGTAAATATTGCTGGAGTGCAGGATTGCCAGCCTGTGATTTTTGATTTTCATTTTCTCAGGTGATAGACCCAGCAGTGGGTATGATGGATTGACTGGTATGGTAGCTCAGTGTTTACCTTTTCAAGGCACCTCAATTGTGCTTTCATTAGTGGCTCTTACCGCGTCCCCCTTAGAATCGAGGGTACGCATTTCTCCACAATCACGTCAGCATTTATTGTTTGCAGCATTTTTGTTGATGGTCGTTCTGACTGGTGTGAGCTGATAGGTTTTTGTAATTTGGGTTTACATGTCTTTAACAATTCCTAAAATTCATCGTTTTTCCGCGCCTTTTTCTTTTCTGTTAAAAGAAAAAAGAAAAAAAAGTGCGAGTACAATATACCTCTCCAAATTGTCTTTTTGGAAGGTTGCACTCTTGAATTTTTTGGTCGGTTTTCGACCTCAGTATTTTTTGGAGGGCAGGTGTCATTTACAGAACTGCAATTGGTGAATATTTAGTGACCTTTTGCCGTGGGTTTAAAGCTGCTGTTGTGGGAAACGGCCACAAGGATGCAGCATTTCTCCATTCCCAAATCTGGGTACTAGGGCAGCAGAGCCGTTCTGGAAGTCGTTTACCTAGGTTGTAAATTTGAGTGGAATGTGCCAGGAAAACCCCCCATAAGTTTACGTCTCATTACTTCTAGTTCGTTGTTTTAATTTTTTAAATTGGGGTAATGGTTCGAATGTTGTTTGTCCAAGGCGTACACACTCTGGTTCATTTACACATTATATATCTATTTATGTAGAGATCCTCTTCCCATGTAAATTATTACAGAGTGTTCCGTAAACCTCCCTTGCTATATGGTCGGTCTTTTTGATATATGTATATAATATGTATTTGTATACATATGGTAAGGCTAATCTTCATTTATCCATTCCCCCCACCTTTCCTTTTAGATAAGCATAGTTTTTGTTCTAAGTCAGTGAGTGCCTTTCTCTGTGGAAATATGTTCATTTGTGTCAGTTATTAGATAACGCCTATAAGTGTTATCATAAGATATAGGACTTTTGCTTTCTGACTTACCTCATGTTCTGTGATTATCTCCAAGATCATCTATGGTGCCTCAAAGAGCAGTGTTTCATTGTTTTCCATGGCTAGTATTCATTGTGTACATGGACCACTTCTTCTTTATCCCTTCATCTGTTGATGGACATTTTGGTTGCTTCACTGTCTTGTCTATTGTGAATAAGGCTGCAGTGCAGCTTTTGCAGCCCGGGTCTTCTCGATTCTGGTCTTCTCAGGTGAGAGGCCCATTGGTGCGCCTGCTGGATTGAATGGTACCTCAAGTTTTCCTTTTAAACGCAGCTCCTTTCTGTTCTCATTATTGGCCGTCAACCACTTTACATCTCACCAGCAGCTAGAGGGTACAGAGTTCTCTAAAACCCCTTCAGCATTTCTTGTTTGTAGACTTTTTGCTGATGGTCAGTCGACTGGTGTGAGTTGAAACCTTTTTGTAGATTAGATTGCATGAGTCTAATACTTCCTGAGGTTGAGCTTTTATCCATTTTCCTTTTTTGAAAAAGAGAGTGAGTAAAACTTACCTCTTCATACTATCTTCTTGAAAAATTTGCCTGTTTTGAATTTTTTTATCCATTCCCTACCTCAGCACAAATTTGAGGGCAGGTGTCCTTTACAGCCCTGCGTCCTTGTGAATGTTAAGTGACCATTAGCTGTGGGTTAAAAGCTGCTCTTGCAGGAATCGGCCACAAGGCGGCAGCATTTCTCCTTTACCAAATCTGGTTACTAGGGCAACAGAGCCTTACTGGAAGTGGTGTGCTAGGCTGTAAATTAGAATGGAATGTGCCAGGAAGAAGCCCTTTAAGTTTATGTCTCATTACTTCTTGTTCGTGTTTACAACTTAATTTTTATTTTTTATCACAGCAAACTTGATTACAATGTTTTGTTTGTTCTAGGTGTGCAAGATGTGGTTCTTTCACGCATATGCATATATCTATTCTTCTTCAGATCCTTTTCCCATGTAGGTTATGACACAATGTTGAGTAGTCTTCTCTTGGTATTCCGTAGGTCTTTGGTGAGTATATATTTCACGCGTGTGTGTATCTCTCTGTTAACCTCAGTATGGTAATGTATCCAATCCTCACACCTTTCCATTTGGTGAACCATACGTTTTTGTACTGAATCTGTGGTTGCCTTTCTCTGTGGAAATATCTTCGTTTGTATCAATTTTTAGGTAACACCTATATGTGGTATGATAGGATATGTATCTTTGGCTTTCTCACGTACTACAAGTTGCGTGATTACTTCTAGACTCATCTATGGTGCTGCAAATGGCATTGTTTCATTTTTTCGCTAGCTCATGTTCCATCTGTACATGTAGCAGTTCTTCTTTGTCCACCCATCTGTCGGTGGACTTTTTGGTTACTTCCATATCTTGGCTATTGTACTACTATGCAATGCAGATTTGCCTGCCTGTGTCTTTCCAATTCTGTCTTCTTAGGTTATAGGTCCAGGAATAGGTCTGCTGGATCATATGGTAGCTCAATGTTTACCTTTTAAAGGCACCTCCATTCTGTTCTCTTTAGTG
The DNA here is from genome assembly GCF_028564815.1 of Eubalaena glacialis. Taxonomy (NCBI): domain Eukaryota; kingdom Metazoa; phylum Chordata; class Mammalia; order Artiodactyla; family Balaenidae; genus Eubalaena; species Eubalaena glacialis. The sequence goes on along the minus strand of NC_083727.1, from coordinate 105,775,290 downwards.
GCTCTTCCCAGGTTACGTCCCACATAAAGTTGAGGGTATGCATTTCTCCACAGCACCTTCAGCATTTATTCTCTGTAGTTTTTTGCTGATGGTTATTCTGACTGGTGTGAGCCGATACCTCTTTGTGGTTGAATTTGCATGTGTCTCATAATCCGCTGAAACTGAGCTTTAAGGCATGTCCTTTTTATTTTTCCAGCTGGGATTACAGCTTAGTTCTTCAAAGTGTTTTCTTAAAGTACGTGTCACATTTTGAAATATTTTAACCATTACCTCCCTCAAGGCATTTTGAGGGCAGGTTTCATTTACAGCCCTGCAGTACTTGTTCATATGAAGTGACCATTAGCCCAGGCTTTAAAGCTGCCTTTGCAGGTAACGGCCAGAGGGCGGCAGCCTTTCTACGTTCCCCACGCTGGTACTTGGGAAACAGACCTACCGGCCAGTGGTGCTCTTCGGTTATAAATTAGAGTGGAATGTGCCCAGATAGACCCACAAATGCTGATGTCTCCTTACATTTGTTTGTTTTTTAAATTTAATTTATATTTTTTACTGGAGTAATAGTCCATTGTATACACGGACCACTTCTTCTTGGTGCATTCCTCTGTTGATGGACATTTTTGTTGCTTCCAAGCGTTGACTATGGTAAATGTTGCTGGCGTACAGGTCTGCCAGCCTGTGACTTTTTGATTTTCATTTTCTCAGGTGATAGGCCCAGCAGATGGTATGCTTGATTCACTGGTAGCTCAATGTTTACCTTTTCAAAGCACCTCCATTGTGTTTACGTTAATGGTTCTTACCACGTCCCCCTTAGAGCTGAGGGTACACATTTCTCCACAATCCCTTCAGCATGTATTGTTTGCAGCATTTTTGCAAATGGCCATTCTGACTGCTGTGAGCTGATAGGTATTTGTAATTTGGGTTTGCATGTCTTTAAAGATTCCTAAAATTCATCATTTTCCCACGCCTTTTTCTTTTCTCTTAAAAGAAAAAACCGTGAGTACAATATACCTCTTGAAATTGTCTTCTTCGAAGCTTGCCCTCTTTTGAATTTTTTGGTCGATTTTGGACCCCAGAAATTTTTTGGAGGGCAGGTGTCATTTACAGAACTGCAAGTTGGTGAATATTTAGTGACCTTTCGCAGTGGGTTTAAAGCTGCTGTTGTGGGAAACGGCCCCAAGGAGGCAGCCTCTCTCCACTCCCCCATCTGGGTACTAGGGCAGCAGAACCTTTCTGGAAGTCGTTGTCCTAGGTTGTAAATTAGAATGGAATTTGCCAGGAGAAATCCCCATAAGTTTATGTCTCATTACTTCGTCTCGGTTTTTTAAATTTTTTTAATCGGGGTAAACATTAGAATATTGTTTGTCCTAGGTGTACACAATCTGGTTCATTTGTACATTATATATGTCTATTAATGTACAGATCCTCTTCCCATGTGAAATATTACAGTGTTCCGTAGACCTCCCTTGCTATATGTTCGGTCTTTTTGATACATGTATATAATATGTATTTGTGTACGTATAGTAACACTAATCTTCATTTATCAATTCCCCCCTCCTTTCCTTTTAGATGAGCATAGTTTGTTTTCTAAGCCTGTGAGTGTCTTTCTCTTTGGAAATATGTTCATTTGTGTCAGTTATTAGGTAATGCCATAAGTGATATTATAGGATATAGGTCTTTTGCTTTCCGTCCTACTTCATGTTTTGTGATTATCTCCAGGCTCATCTATGGTGCCTCAAAGAGCAGTGCTTCAATGTTTTCCATGGCTAATATTCCACTGTGTACAGGGACCACTTCTTCTTGGTGCATTCCTCTGTTGATGGACATTTTCGTTGCTTCCAAGTGTTGCCTATGGTAAATATTGCTGGAGTGCAGGATTGCCAGCCTGTGATTTTTGATTTTCATTTTCTCAGGTGATAGACCCAGCAGTGGGTATGATGGATTGACTGGTATGGTAGCTCAGTGTTTACCTTTTCAAGGCACCTCAATTGTGCTTTCATTAGTGGCTCTTACCGCGTCCCCCTTAGAATCGAGGGTACGCATTTCTCCACAATCACGTCAGCATTTATTGTTTGCAGCATTTTTGTTGATGGTCGTTCTGACTGGTGTGAGCTGATAGGTTTTTGTAATTTGGGTTTACATGTCTTTAACAATTCCTAAAATTCATCGTTTTTCCGCGCCTTTTTCTTTTCTGTTAAAAGAAAAAAGAAAAAAAAGTGCGAGTACAATATACCTCTCCAAATTGTCTTTTTGGAAGGTTGCACTCTTGAATTTTTTGGTCGGTTTTCGACCTCAGTATTTTTTGGAGGGCAGGTGTCATTTACAGAACTGCAATTGGTGAATATTTAGTGACCTTTTGCCGTGGGTTTAAAGCTGCTGTTGTGGGAAACGGCCACAAGGATGCAGCATTTCTCCATTCCCAAATCTGGGTACTAGGGCAGCAGAGCCGTTCTGGAAGTCGTTTACCTAGGTTGTAAATTTGAGTGGAATGTGCCAGGAAAACCCCCCATAAGTTTATGTCTCATTACTTCTAGTTCGTTGTTTTAATTTTTTAAATTGGGGTAATGGTTCGAATGTTGTTTGTCCAAGGCGTACACACTCTGGTTCATTTACACATTATATATCTATTTATGTAGAGATCCTCTTCCCATGTAAATTATTACAGAGTGTTCCGTAAACCTCCCTTGCTATATGGTCGGTCTTTTTGATATATGTATATAATATGTATTTGTATACATATGGTAAGGCTAATCTTCATTTATCCATTCCCCCCACCTTTCCTTTTAGATAAGCATAGTTTTTGTTCTAAGTCAGTGAGTGCCTTTCTCTGTGGAAATATGTTCATTTGTGTCAGTTATTAGATAACGCCTATAAGTGTTATCATAAGATATAGGACTTTTGCTTTCCGACTTACCTCATGTTCTGTGATTATCTCCAAGATCATCTATGGTGCCTCAAAGAGCAGTGTTTCATTGTTTTCCATGGCTAGTATTCATTGTGTACATGGACCACTTCTTCTTTATCCCTTCATCTGTTGATGGACATTTTGGTTGCTTCACTGTCTTGTCTATTGTGAATAAGGCTGCAGTGCAGCTTTTGCAGCCCGGGTCTTCTCGATTCTGGTCTTCTCAGGTGAGAGGCCCATTGGTGCGCCTGCTGGATTGAATGGTACCTCAAGTTTTCCTTTTAAACGCAGCTCCTTTCTGTTCTCATTATTGGCCGTCAACCACTTTACATCTCACCAGCAGCTAGAGGGTACAGAGTTCTCTAAAACCCCTTCAGCATTTCTTGTTTGTAGACTTTTTGCTGATGGTCAGTCGACTGGTGTGAGTTGAAACCTTTTTGTAGATTAGATTGCATGAGTCTAATACTTCCTGAGGTTGAGCTTTTATCCATTTTCCTTTTTTGAAAAAGAGAGTGAGTAAAACTTACCTCTTCATACTATCTTCTTGAAAAATTTGCCTGTTTTGAATTTTTTTATCCATTCCCTACCTCAGCACAAATTTGAGGGCAGGTGTCCTTTACAGCCCTGCGTCCTTGTGAATGTTAAGTGACCATTAGCTGTGGGTTAAAAGCTGCTCTTGCAGGAATCGGCCACAAGGCGGCAGCATTTCTCCTTTACCAAATCTGGTTACTAGGGCAACAGAGCCTTACTGGAAGTGGTGTGCTAGGCTGTAAATTAGAATGGAATGTGCCAGGAAGAAGCCCTTTAAGTTTATGTCTCATTACTTCTTGTTCGTGTTTACAACTTAATTTTTATTTTTTATCACAGCAAACTTGATTACAATGTTTTGTTTGTTCTAGGTGTGCAAGATGTGGTTCTTTCACGCATATGCATATATCTATTCTTCTTCAGATCCTTTTCCCATGTAGGTTATGACACAATGTTGAGTAGTCTTCTCTTGGTATTCCGTAGGTCTTTGGTGAGTATATATTTCACGCGTGTGTGTATCTCTCTGTTAACCTCAGTATGGTAATGTATCCAATCCTCACACCTTTCCATTTGGTGAACCATACGTTTTTGTACTGAATCTGTGGTTGCCTTTCTCTGTGGAAATATCTTCGTTTGTATCAATTTTTAGGTAACACCTATATGTGGTATGATAGGATATGTATCTTTGGCTTTCTCACGTACTACAAGTTGCGTGATTACTTCTAGACTCATCTATGGTGCTGCAAATGGCATTGTTTCATTTTTTCGCTAGCTCATATTCCATCTGTACATGTAGCAGTTCTTCTTTGTCCACCCATCTGTCGGTGGACTTTTTGGTTACTTCCATATCTTGGCTATTGTACTACTATGCAATGCAGATTTGCCTGCCTGTGTCTTTCCAATTCTGTCTTCTTAGGTTATAGGTCCAGGAATAGGTCTGCTGGATCATATGGTAGCTCAATGTTTACCTTTTAAAGGCACCTCCATTCTGTTCTCTTTAGTGGCTCTTCCCAGGTTACGTCCCACATAAAGTTGAGGGTATGCATTTCTCCACAGCACCTTCAGCATTTATTCTCTGTAGTTTTTTGCTGATGGTTATTCTGACTGGTGTGAGCCGATACCTCTTTGTGGTTGAATTTGCATGTGTCTCATAATCCGCTGAAACTGAGCTTTAAGGCATGTCCTTTTTATTTTTCCAGCTGGGATTACAGCTTAGTTCTTCAAAGTGTTTTCTTAAAGTACGTGTCACATTTTGAAATATTTTAACCATTACCTCCCTCAAGGCATTTTGAGGGCAGGTTTCATTTACAGCCCTGCAGTACTTGTTCATATGAAGTGACCATTAGCCCAGGCTTTAAAGCTGCCTTTGCAGGTAACGGCCAGAGGGCGGCAGCCTTTCTACGTTCCCCACGCTGGTACTTGGGAAACAGACCTACCGGCCAGTGGTGCTCTTCGGTTATAAATTAGAGTGGAATGTGCCCAGATAGACCCACAAATGCTGATGTCTCCTTACATTTGTTTGTTTTTTAAATTTAATTTATATTTTTTACTGGAGTAATAGTCCATTGTATACACGGACCACTTCTTCTTGGTGCATTCCTCTGTTGATGGACATTTTTGTTGCTTCCAAGCGTTGACTATGGTAAATGTTGCTGGCGTACAGGTCTGCCAGCCTGTGACTTTTTGATTTTCATTTTCTCAGGTGATAGGCCCAGCAGATGGTATGCTTGATTCACTGGTAGCTCAATGTTTACCTTTTCAAAGCACCTCCATTGTGTTTACGTTAATGGTTCTTACCACGTCCCCCTTAGAGCTGAGGGTACACATTTCTCCACAATCCCTTCAGCATGTATTGTTTGCAGCATTTTTGCAAATGGCCATTCTGACTGCTGTGAGCTGATAGGTATTTGTAATTTGGGTTTGCATGTCTTTAAAGATTCCTAAAATTCATCATTTTCCCACGCCTTTTTCTTTTCTCTTAAAAGAAAAAACCGTGAGTACAATATACCTCTTGAAATTGTCTTCTTCGAAGCTTGCCCTCTTTTGAATTTTTTGGTCGATTTTGGACCCCAGAAATTTTTTGGAGGGCAGGTGTCATTTACAGAACTGCAAGTTGGTGAATATTTAGTGACCTTTCGCAGTGGGTTTAAAGCTGCTGTTGTGGGAAACGGCCCCAAGGAGGCAGCCTCTCTCCACTCCCCCATCTGGGTACTAGGGCAGCAGAACCTTTCTGGAAGTCGTTGTCCTAGGTTGTAAATTAGAATGGAATTTGCCAGGAGAAATCCCCATAAGTTTATGTCTCATTACTTCGTCTCGGTTTTTTAAATTTTTTTAATCGGGGTAAACATTAGAATATTGTTTGTCCTAGGTGTACACAATCTGGTTCATTTGTACATTATATATGTCTATTAATGTACAGATCCTCTTCCCATGTGAAATATTACAGTGTTCCGTAGACCTCCCTTGCTATATGTTCGGTCTTTTTGATACATGTATATAATATGTATTTGTGTACGTATAGTAACACTAATCTTCATTTATCAATTCCCCCCTCCTTTCCTTTTAGATGAGCATAGTTTGTTTTCTAAGCCTGTGAGTGTCTTTCTCTTTGGAAATATGTTCATTTGTGTCAGTTATTAGGTAATGCCATAAGTGATATTATAGGATATAGGTCTTTTGCTTTCCGTCCTACTTCATGTTTTGTGATTATCTCCAGGCTCATCTATGGTGCCTCAAAGAGCAGTGCTTCAATGTTTTCCATGGCTAATATTCCACTGTGTACAGGGACCACTTCTTCTTGGTGCATTCCTCTGTTGATGGACATTTTCGTTGCTTCCAAGTGTTGCCTATGGTAAATATTGCTGGAGTGCAGGATTGCCAGCCTGTGATTTTTGATTTTCATTTTCTCAGGTGATAGACCCAGCAGTGGGTATGATGGATTGACTGGTATGGTAGCTCAGTGTTTACCTTTTCAAGGCACCTCAATTGTGCTTTCATTAGTGGCTCTTACCGCGTCCCCCTTAGAATCGAGGGTACGCATTTCTCCACAATCACGTCAGCATTTATTGTTTGCAGCATTTTTGTTGATGGTCGTTCTGACTGGTGTGAGCTGATAGGTTTTTGTAATTTGGGTTTACATGTCTTTAACAATTCCTAAAATTCATCGTTTTTCCGCGCCTTTTTCTTTTCTGTTAAAAGAAAAAAGAAAAAAAAGTGCGAGTACAATATACCTCTCCAAATTGTCTTTTTGGAAGGTTGCACTCTTGAATTTTTTGGTCGGTTTTCGACCTCAGTATTTTTTGGAGGGCAGGTGTCATTTACAGAACTGCAATTGGTGAATATTTAGTGACCTTTTGCCGTGGGTTTAAAGCTGCTGTTGTGGGAAACGGCCACAAGGATGCAGCATTTCTCCATTCCCAAATCTGGGTACTAGGGCAGCAGAGCCGTTCTGGAAGTCGTTTACCTAGGTTGTAAATTTGAGTGGAATGTGCCAGGAAAACCCCCCATAAGTTTATGTCTCATTACTTCTAGTTCGTTGTTTTAATTTTTTAAATTGGGGTAATGGTTCGAATGTTGTTTGTCCAAGGCGTACACACTCTGGTTCATTTACACATTATATATCTATTTATGTAGAGATCCTCTTCCCATGTAAATTATTACAGAGTGTTCCGTAAACCTCCCTTGCTATATGGTCGGTCTTTTTGATATATGTATATAATATGTATTTGTATACATATGGTAAGGCTAATCTTCATTTATCCATTCCCCCCACCTTTCCTTTTAGATAAGCATAGTTTTTGTTCTAAGTCAGTGAGTGCCTTTCTCTGTGGAAATATGTTCATTTGTGTCAGTTATTAGATAACGCCTATAAGTGTTATCATAAGATATAGGACTTTTGCTTTCCGACTTACCTCATGTTCTGTGATTATCTCCAAGATCATCTATGGTGCCTCAAAGAGCAGTGTTTCATTGTTTTCCATGGCTAGTATTCATTGTGTACATGGACCACTTCTTCTTTATCCCTTCATCTGTTGATGGACATTTTGGTTGCTTCACTGTCTTGTCTATTGTGAATAAGGCTGCAGTGCAGCTTTTGCAGCCCGGGTCTTCTCGATTCTGGTCTTCTCAGGTGAGAGGCCCATTGGTGCGCCTGCTGGATTGAATGGTACCTCAAGTTTTCCTTTTAAACGCAGCTCCTTTCTGTTCTCATTATTGGCCGTCAACCACTTTACATCTCACCAGCAGCTAGAGGGTACAGAGTTCTCTAAAACCCCTTCAGCATTTCTTGTTTGTAGACTTTTTGCTGATGGTCAGTCGACTGGTGTGAGTTGAAACCTTTTTGTAGATTAGATTGCATGAGTCTAATACTTCCTGAGGTTGAGCTTTTATCCATTTTCCTTTTTTGAAAAAGAGAGTGAGTAAAACTTACCTCTTCATACTATCTTCTTGAAAAATTTGCCTGTTTTGAATTTTTTTATCCATTCCCTACCTCAGCACAAATTTGAGGGCAGGTGTCCTTTACAGCCCTGCGTCCTTGTGAATGTTAAGTGACCATTAGCTGTGGGTTAAAAGCTGCTCTTGCAGGAATCGGCCACAAGGCGGCAGCATTTCTCCTTTACCAAATCTGGTTACTAGGGCAACAGAGCCTTACTGGAAGTGGTGTGCTAGGCTGTAAATTAGAATGGAATGTGCCAGGAAGAAGCCCTTTAAGTTTATGTCTCATTACTTCTTGTTCGTGTTTACAACTTAATTTTTATTTTTTATCACAGCAAACTTGATTACAATGTTTTGTTTGTTCTAGGTGTGCAAGATGTGGTTCTTTCACGCATATGCATATATCTATTCTTCTTCAGATCCTTTTCCCATGTAGGTTATGACACAATGTTGAGTAGTCTTCTCTTGGTATTCCGTAGGTCTTTGGTGAGTATATATTTCACGTGTGTGTGTATCTCTCTGTTAACCTCAGTATGGTAATGTATCCAATCCTCACACCTTTCCATTTGGTGAACCATACGTTTTTGTACTGAATCTGTGGTTGCCTTTCTCTGTGGAAATATCTTCGTTTGTATCAATTTTTAGGTAACACCTATATGTGGTATGATAGGATATGTATCTTTGGCTTTCTCACGTACTACAAGTTGCGTGATTACTTCTAGACTCATCTATGGTGCTGCAAATGGCATTGTTTCATTTTTTCGCTAGCTCATGTTCCATCTGTACATGTAGCAGTTCTTCTTTGTCCACCCATCTGTCGGTGGACTTTTTGGTTACTTCCATATCTTGGCTATTGTACTACTATGCAATGCAGATTTGCCTGCCTGTGTCTTTCCAATTCTGTCTTCTTAGGTTATAGGTCCAGGAATAGGTCTGCTGGATCATATGGTAGCTCAATGTTTACCTTTTAAAGGCACCTCCATTCTGTTCTCTTTAGTGGCTCTTCCCAGGTTACGTCCCACATAAAGTTGAGGGTATGCATTTCTCCACAGCACCTTCAGCATTTATTCTCTGTAGTTTTTTGCTGATGGTTATTCTGACTGGTGTGAGCCGATACCTCTTTGTGGTTGAATTTGCATGTGTCTCATAATCCGCTGAAACTGAGCTTTAAGGCATGTCCTTTTTATTTTTCCAGCTGGGATTACAGCTTAGTTCTTCAAAGTGTTTTCTTAAAGTACGTGTCACATTTTGAAATATTTTAACCATTACCTCCCTCAAGGCATTTTGAGGGCAGGTTTCATTTACAGCCCTGCAGTACTTGTTCATATGAAGTGACCATTAGCCCAGGCTTTAAAGCTGCCTTTGCAGGTAACGGCCAGAGGGCGGCAGCCTTTCTACGTTCCCCACGCTGGTACTTGGGAAACAGACCTACCGGCCAGTGGTGTTCTTCGGTTATAAATTAGAGTGGAATGTGCCCAGATAGACCCACAAATGCTGATGTCTCCTTACATTTGTTTGTTTTTTAAATTTAATTTATATTTTTTACTGGAGTAATAGTCCATTGTATACACGGACCACTTCTTCTTGGTGCATTCCTCTGTTGATGGACATTTTTGTTGCTTCCAAGCGTTGACTATGGTAAATGTTGCTGGCGTACAGGTCTGCCAGCCTGTGACTTTTTGATTTTCATTTTCTCAGGTGATAGGCCCAGCAGATGGTATGCTTGATTCACTGGTAGCTCAATGTTTACCTTTTCAAAGCACCTCCATTGTGTTTACGTTAATGGTTCTTACCACGTCCCCCTTAGAGCTGAGGGTACACATTTCTCCACAATCCCTTCAGCATGTATTGTTTGCAGCATTTTTGCAAATGGCCATTCTGACTGCTGTGAGCTGATAGGTATTTGTAATTTGGGTTTGCATGTCTTTAAAGATTCCTAAAATTCATCATTTTCCCACGCCTTTTTCTTTTCTCTTAAAAGAAAAAACCGTGAGTACAATATACCTCTTGAAATTGTCTTCTTCGAAGCTTGCCCTCTTTTGAATTTTTTGGTCGATTTTGGACCCCAGAAATTTTTTGGAGGGCAGGTGTCATTTACAGAACTGCAAGTTGGTGAATATTTAGTGACCTTTCGCAGTGGGTTTAAAGCTGCTGTTGTGGGAAACGGCCCCAAGGAGGCAGCCTCTCTCCACTCCCCCATCTGGGTACTAGGGCAGCAGAACCTTTCTGGAAGTCGTTGTCCTAGGTTGTAAATTAGAATGGAATTTGCCAGGAGAAATCCCCATAAGTTTATGTCTCATTACTTCGTCTCGGTTTTTTAAATTTTTTTAATCGGGGTAAACATTAGAATATTGTTTGTCCTAGGTGTACACAATCTGGTTCATTTGTACATTATATATGTCTATTAATGTACAGATCCTCTTCCCATGTGAAATATTACAGTGTTCCGTAGACCTCCCTTGCTATATGTTCGGTCTTTTTGATACATGTATATAATATGTATTTGTGTACGTATAGTAACACTAATCTTCATTTATCAATTCCCCCCTCCTTTCCTTTTAGATGAGCATAGTTTGTTTTCTAAGCCTGTGAGTGTCTTTCTCTTTGGAAATATGTTCATTTGTGTCAGTTATTAGGTAATGCCATAAGTGATATTATAGGATATAGGTCTTTTGCTTTCCGTCCTACTTCATGTTTTGTGATTATCTCCAGGCTCATCTATGGTGCCTCAAAGAGCAGTGCTTCAATGTTTTCCATGGCTAATATTCCACTGTGTACAGGGACCACTTCTTCTTGGTGCATTCCTCTGTTGATGGACATTTTCGTTGCTTCCAAGTGTTGCCTATGGTAAATATTGCTGGAGTGCAGGATTGCCAGCCTGTGATTTTTGATTTTCATTTTCTCAGGTGATAGACCCAGCAGTGGGTATGATGGATTGACTGGTATGGTAGCTCAGTGTTTACCTTTTCAAGGCACCTCAATTGTGCTTTCATTAGTGGCTCTTACCGCGTCCCCCTTAGAATCGAGGGTACGCATTTCTCCACAATCACGTCAGCATTTATTGTTTGCAGCATTTTTGTTGATGGTCGTTCTGACTGGTGTGAGCTGATAGGTTTTTGTAATTTGGGTTTACATGTCTTTAACAATTCCTAAAATTCATCGTTTTTCCGCGCCTTTTTCTTTTCTGTTAAAAGAAAAAAGAAAAAAAAGTGCGAGTACAATATACCTCTCCAAATTGTCTTTTTGGAAGGTTGCACTCTTGAATTTTTTGGTCGGTTTTCGACCTCAGTATTTTTTGGAGGGCAGGTGTCATTTACAGAACTGCAATTGGTGAATATTTAGTGACCTTTTGCCGTGGCTTTAAAGCTGCTGTTGTGGGAAACGGCCACAAGGATGCAGCATTTCTCCATTCCCAAATCTGGGTACTAGGGCAGCAGAGCCGTTCTGGAAGTCGTTTACCTAGGTTGTAAATTTGAGTGGAATGTGCCAGGAAAACCCCCCATAAGTTTATGTCTCATTACTTCTAGTTCGTTGTTTTAATTTTTTAAATTGGGGTAATGGTTCGAATGTTGTTTGTCCAAGGCGTACACACTCTGGTTCATTTACACATTATATATCTATTTATGTAGAGATCCTCTTCCCATGTAAATTATTACAGAGTGTTCCGTAAACCTCCCTTGCTATATGGTCGGTCTTTTTGATATATGTATATAATATGTATTTGTATACATATGGTAAGGCTAATCTTCATTTATCCATTCCCCCCACCTTTCCTTTTAGATAAGCATAGTTTTTGTTCTAAGTCAGTGAGTGCCTTTCTCTGTGGAAATATGTTCATTTGTGTCAGTTATTAGATAACGCCTATAAGTGTTATCATAAGATATAGGACTTTTGCTTTCCGACTTACCTCATGTTCTGTGATTATCTCCAAGATCATCTATGGTGCCTCAAAGAGCAGTGTTTCATTGTTTTCCATGGCTAGTATTCATTGTGTACATGGACCACTTCTTCTTTATCCCTTCATCTGTTGATGGACATTTTGGTTGCTTCACTGTCTTGTCTATTGTGAATAAGGCTGCAGTGCAGCTTTTGCAGCCCGGGTCTTCTCGATTCTGGTCTTCTCAGGTGAGAGGCCCATTGGTGCGCCTGCTGGATTGAATGGTACCTCAAGTTTTCCTTTTAAACGCAGCTCCTTTCTGTTCTCATTATTGGCCGTCAACCACTTTACATCTCACCAGCAGCTAGAGGGTACAGAGTTCTCTAAAACCCCTTCAGCATTTCTTGTTTGTAGACTTTTTGCTGATGGTCAGTCGACTGGTGTGAGTTGAAACCTTTTTGTAGATTAGATTGCATGAGTCTAATACTTCCTGAGGTTGAGCTTTTATCCATTTTCCTTTTTTGAAAAAGAGAGTGAGTAAAACTTACCTCTTCATACTATCTTCTTGAAAAATTTGCCTGTTTTGAATTTTTTTATCCATTCCCTACCTCAGCACAAATTTGAGGGCAGGTGTCCTTTACAGCCCTGCGTCCTTGTGAATGTTAAGTGACCATTAGCTGTGGGTTAAAAGCTGCTCTTGCAGGAATCGGCCACAAGGCGGCAGCATTTCTCCTTTACCAAATCTGGTTACTAGGGCAACAGAGCCTTACTGGAAGTGGTGTGCTAGGCTGTAAATTAGAATGGAATGTGCCAGGAAGAAGCCCTTTAAGTTTATGTCTCATTACTTCTTGTTCGTGTTTACAACTTAATTTTTATTTTTTATCACAGCAAACTTGATTACAATGTTTTGTTTGTTCTAGGTGTGCAAGATGTGGTTCTTTCACGCATATGCATATATCTATTCTTCTTCAGATCCTTTTCCCATGTAGGTTATGACACAATGTTGAGTAGTCTTCTCTTGGTATTCCGTAGGTCTTTGGTGAGTATATATTTCACGCGTGTGTGTATCTCTCTGTTAACCTCAGTATGGTAATGTATCCAATCCTCACACCTTTCCATTTGGTGAACCATACGTTTTTGTACTGAATCTGTGGTTGCCTTTCTCTGTGGAAATATCTTCGTTTGTATCAATTTTTAGGTAACACCTATATGTGGTATGATAGGATATGTATCTTTGGCTTTCTCACGTACTACAAGTTGCGTGATTACTTCTAGACTCATCTATGGTGCTGCAAATGGCATTGTTTCATTTTTTCGCTAGCTCATGTTCCATCTGTACATGTAGCAGTTCTTCTTTGTCCACCCATCTGTCGGTGGACTTTTTGGTTACTTCCATATCTTGGCTATTGTACTACTATGCAATGCAGATTTGCCTGCCTGTGTCTTTCCAATTCTGTCTTCTTAGGTTATAGGTCCAGGAATAGGTCTGCTGGATCATATGGTAGCTCAATGTTTACCTTTTAAAGGCACCTCCATTCTGTTCTCTTTAGTGGCTCTTCCCAGGTTACGTCCCACATAAAGTTGAGGGTATGCATTTCTCCACAGCACCTTCAGCATTTATTCTCTGTAGTTTTTTGCTGATGGTTATTCTGACTGGTGTGAGCCGATACCTCTTTGTGGTTGAATTTGCATGTGTCTCATAATCCGCTGAAACTGAGCTTTAAGGCATGTCCTTTTTATTTTTCCAGCTGGGATCACAGCTTAGTTCTTCAAAGTGTTTTCTTAAAGTACGTGTCACATTTTGAAATATTTTAACCATTACCTCCCTCAAGGCATTTTGAGGGCAGGTTTCATTTACAGCCCTGCAGTACTTGTTCATATGAAGTGACCATTAGCCCAGGCTTTAAAGCTGCCTTTGCAGGTAACGGCCAGAGGGCGGCAGCCTTTCTACGTTCCCCACGCTGGTACTTGGGAAACAGACCTACCGGCCAGTGGTGTTCTTCGGTTATAAATTAGAGTGGAATGTGCCCAGATAGACCCACAAATGCTGATGTCTCCTTACATTTGTTTGTTTTTTAAATTTAATTTATATTTTTTACTGGAGTAATAGTCCATTGTATACACGGACCACTTCTTCTTGGTGCATTCCTCTGTTGATGGACATTTTTGTTGCTTCCAAGCGTTGACTATGGTAAATGTTGCTGGCGTACAGGTCTGCCAGCCTGTGACTTTTTGATTTTCATTTTCTCAGGTGATAGGCCCAGCAGATGGTATGCTTGATTCACTGGTAGCTCAATGTTTACCTTTTCAAAGCACCTCCATTGTGTTTACGTTAATGGTTCTTACCACGTCCCCCTTAGGGCTGAGGGTACACATTTCTCCACAATCCCTTCAGCATGTATTGTTTGCAGCATTTTTGCAAATGGCCATTCTGACTGCTGTGAGCTGATAGGTATTTGTAATTTGGGTTTGCATGTCTTTAAAGATTCCTAAAATTCATCATTTTCCCACGCCTTTTTCTTTTCTCTTAAAAGAAAAAACCGTGAGTACAATATACCTCTTGAAATTGTCTTCTTCGAAGCTTGCCCTCTTTTGAATTTTTTGGTCGATTTTGGACCCCAGAAATTTTTTGGAGGGCAGGTGTCATTTACAGAACTGCAAGTTGGTGAATATTTAGTGACCTTTCGCAGTGGGTTTAAAGCTGCTGTTGTGGGAAACGGCCCCAAGGAGGCAGCCTCTCTCCACTCCCCCATCTGGGTACTAGGGCAGCAGAACCTTTCTGGAAGTCGTTGTCCTAGGTTGTAAATTAGAATGGAATTTGCCAGGAGAAATCCCCATAAGTTTATGTCTCATTACTTCGTCTCGGTTTTTTAAATTTTTTTAATCGGGGTAAACATTAGAATATTGTTTGTCCTAGGTGTACACAATCTGGTTCATTTGTACATTATATATGTCTATTAATGTACAGATCCTCTTCCCATGTGAAATATTACAGTGTTCCGTAGACCTCCCTTGCTATATGTTCGGTCTTTTTGATACATGTATATAATATGTATTTGTGTACGTATAGTAACACTAATCTTCATTTATCAATTCCCCCCTCCTTTCCTTTTAGATGAGCATAGTTTGTTTTCTAAGCCTGTGAGTGTCTTTCTCTTTGGAAATATGTTCATTTGTGTCAGTTATTAGGTAATGCCATAAGTGATATTATAGGATATAGGTCTTTTGCTTTCCGTCCTACTTCATGTTTTGTGATTATCTCCAGGCTCATCTATGGTGCCTCAAAGAGCAGTGTTTCGGAAGCAACGTAGGTGTCCATCATTGGATGGAATACATTGGAATACAATGGAATACTCAGCCATAAAAAGAAATGAAATGGAGGTATTTGTAATGAGGTGGATGGAGTTAGAGTCTGTCATACAGAGTGAAGTAAGTCAGAACAACAAAAAGAAATACAGTATGCTAACACATATATATGGAATCTAAGGGGGAAAAAAAAGGTCATGAAGAATCTAGTGGCAAGACGGGAATAAAGACACAGACCTACTAGAGAATGGACTTGAGGATATGGGGAGGGGGAGGGGTGAGATGTGACCGGGTGAGAGAGTGTCATGGACATATATACCGTATATACCACCACCTAGAGGGGTGGGATAGGGAGGGTGGGAGGGAGGGAGGGAGATGCAAGGGGGAAGAAATATGGGAACATATGTATATGTATAACTGATTCACTTTGTTATAAAGCAGAAAGTAACACACCATTGTAAAGCAATTATACTTCAATAAAGATGTTTAAAAAAAAAAAGAGCAGTGTTTCATTGTTTTCCATGGCTAATATTTCATTGTGTACATGGACCCCTTCTTCTTTACCCATTCACCTGTTGATGAACATTTTGGTTGCTTCCCATCTTGGCTATTTTCATTAAGGCTGCAGTGCAGCTTTTGCAGCCTGTGTCTTTTCGATTCTGGTCTTCTCAAGTGAGAGGCCCAGTGATATGCCTGCTGGATTGAATGGTACCTCAATTTTTACTTTTAAACGCCGTTCCTTTCCGTTCTCATTATTGGCTGTTAACCACTTTACATCTCACCAGCACCTAGAGGTAACACAGTTCTCTACCACCCCATCAGCATTTATTGTTCGTAGACTTTTTCTGACAGTCAGTCGACAGATGTGAGTTGAAACCTTTTGGTTGATTAGATTGCATGAGTGTAATAATTCCTGAGGTTGAGCTGTTATCCATTTCACAAATAATATTCCTTTACATGCTACGTGGTATCTAGAGAGTGGGATAGGTTTAATAAATACCCTAACCCTAACCCGTACCCTACACCTAGCCCTAACCCTAAAACTAACCCTATCCCTAACCATAACCCATGCCCTACACCGTACTGTAACCCATACCCTAAGCCGTACCCTAACCCTAACCCTAACCCTAACCCTAACCCTAAACTACCCTTGACTGCTTCTGGCTCCAGTAGATTTCCTAAGCACTAGTGTTTTAAGGAACAGGTTAAAAAGAAAATCCTAATGTGATTTCTTTATAATGTGTGTGTTCTTTATCTTATCCTACTGTCTAAAAGCTTCTCCACGGCTGGACCCCAAATAATATTCCTTTACGTGCTAAGTGGTATCTAGAGAGTGGGATAGGTTTAATAAATACCCTAACCCTAACGCGTACCCTAACCCTAACCCATACCCTAACCCTAACACGTACCCTAATCCAAACCCGTACCCTGAACCTAGCCCTAACCCTAAAACTAACCCTAACCCTAACCCATACCCTATGCCGTACCCTAACCCGTACCCTAAGCTGTACCCTAACCCTAACCCTAACCCTAAACTACCCTTGACTGCTTCTGCCTCCAATAGATTTCCTAAGCACTAGTGTTTTAAGGAACAGGTTAAAAAGAAAATCCTAATGTGATTTCTTTATAATGTGTGTGTTCTTTATCTTATCCTAGTGTCTAAAATCTTCTCCATGGCTGGACCCCAAATAATATTCCTTTACGTGCTAAGTGGTATCTACAGAGGGGGATAGGTTTAATAAATACCCTAACCCTAACACGTACCCTAATCCTAACCCATACCCTAAACCTGGAACTAACCCTAAAACTAACCCTAACCCTAACCCTAACCCATATCCTATGCCGTACCCTCACCCGTACCCTAACCCTAACCCTAACCCTAAACAACGCTGACTGCTTCTGCCTCCAATAGATTTCCTAAGCACTAGTGTTTTAAGGAACAGGTTAAAAAGAAAATCCTAATGTGATTTCTTTATACTGTGTGTGTTCTTTATCTTATCCTAGTGTCTAAAATCTTCTCCATGGCTGGACTCCAAATAATATTCCCTTACGTGCTAAGTGGTATCTAGAGAATGGGATAGGTTAAATAAATACCCTAACCCTAACGCGTACCCTAACCCTAACCCATACCCTAATCCTAACATGTACCCTAATGCTAATCCGTACCCTAAACCTAGTCCTAACCCTAAAACTAACCCTAACCCTAACCCATACCCTACGCCGTACCCTCACCCGTACCCTAACCCGTACCCTAAGCCATACCCTAACCCTAACCCTAAGGCTAATCCTAACCTTAAACTACCCTTTACTGCCTCTGCCTCCAATAGATTTCCTAAGCACTAGTGTTTTAAGGAACAGGTTAAAAGGAAAATCCTAATGTGATTTATTTATAATGTGTGTGTTCTTTATATTATCCTAGTGTCTAAAATATTCTCCATGGTTGGACCCCAAATAATATTCCTTTACATGCTAAGTGGTATCTAGAGAGTTGCATAGGTTTAATAAATACACTAACCCTAAAGCGTACCCTGACCCTAACCCATACCCTAACCCTAAATGGTACCCTAATCCTAACCCGTACCCTAAACCTATCCCTAACCCTAAAACTAACCCTATCCCTAACCATAACCCATGCCCTACACCGTACCATAACCCATACCCTAAGCCGTACCCTAACCCTAACCCTAACCCTAACCCTAACCCACAATCTGTGCCGTACCCTAACCCATACCTAAGCCGTACCCTACCCCTAACCCTAATCCTAACCCTAACACTAACCCTAAACTACCCTTTACTGCTTCTGCCTCCAGTAGATTTCCTAAGCACTAGTGTTCTAAGGAACAGGTTAAAAAGAAAGTCCTAATGTGATTTCTTTATAATGTGTGTGTTCTTTATCTTATCCTAGTGTCTAAAAGCTTCTCCATGGCTGGACCCCAAATAATATTCCTTTATGAGCTAAGTGGTATCTAGAGAGTGGGATAGGTTTAATAAATACCCTAACCCTAACCCGTACCCTAATCCTAACCCATACTCTAAACCTAGCCCTAACCCTAAAACTAACCTTAACCCTAAACCTAACCCACACATTTACTAATGTATGTTAAATATATATAAACATATAACATATAAACTATATGAATTATATAATCACCAATACATATAAAATATATAATGACAAAACACCTACCAAATACCAAGGGAGGTTTACTCAACATTGTATAATAACATGCATGGTAACAGGATCCGAAGATGAACAGACATATGTATGAATCATTGAGCAGATTCTGTACAGCCAGACAATCACAACACTCTAACCAAATTTACTCCAATAAGAAATATAAATTAAATTTAAAAAACAAACATTACTAAGGAGACATAAACTTCTGGGGGCTTGTCCCAGCACATTCCACTCTAATTTACAAGCTCGGAACACTACCTCCAGGAAGACACTGTTGCCCTAGTAACAAGAGTTGAGAACGTAATAATGCTGCCGCCTTGTGGCTGTTTCCCACAACAGCAGCTTTAAACCCAGTGCTAATGGTTGCTTAAGAGTCACAAGGACTGCAGGGCTGTAAATGACACCTGCCCTCAAAAAATGCCCTGGGGTAGGGAATAGGCAAGAAAATTCAACACATGACTAATTTTTCAAGAAGTCAATATGAAGAGGGAAGTTGTACTCACTCTTTACAAAAAAAGGAAAAGAAAAAACAGGATATGCCTAAAGCTCAGTATAAGGAATTAGTAGCCACATGCAAATCCAACCTCCAAAAAGGTTTCAGCTCACACCAGTCAAATGACCATCAGCAAAAGTCTACAAACTATAAATGCTGAAGGGGTTTAGAGAACTGTGTACCTTCTAGCTGCTGGTGGGATGTAAAGTGGTAACAGCACTAACGAAAACTGAATGGAGCTGCTTTAAAAGGTAAAAATTGACCTACCATATGATGCAGCAGGGCACCTTTTGGGCCTATAACCTAAGACCACCAGAATCGGAAAGACAGAGGCAGGCAAATGTGCACTGCAGCAATATTGAAATAGTCAAGACATGGAAGCAAACAAAATGTCCATCAACAGATAAATGGACAAAGAAGAAGTGGTATACGTACCGAATGGAATAGTAGCCTCGGGAAAAAAATGAACAATGCCATTTTCAGGACTACAGATGAGCCTAGAAATAATCATATTAGGTTAAGTAAGTCAAAAGGGAATGACAAATATCCTATAATATCATTTATGCAATTATCCTAAGATTGCTACCAATGCACATATTTCCACAGGAAAAGACACTCACAGACTTATAAAAGAGACTAATGGTTAACCAAAATGAAAGGTGGGAGGATGGATAAATTAGGATTATGGGGCTAACACACATATACTAATGTGTGTTAAATGTATATAAACATATAACATATAAACTATATGAATTATATAATCACCAATACATATAAAATATATAATGACAAAACAACTACCAAATACCAAGGGAGGTCTACTCAACATTCTGTAATAACATACATGGTAGGGAGGGGCAAGATGGCGGAAGAGTAAGACGCGGAGATCACCTTCCTCCCCACAGATACATGAGAAATACATCTACACGTGGAACTGCTCCTACAGAACACCCACTGAACGCTGGCAGAAGACGTCAGACCTCCCAAAAGGCAAGAAAATCCCCACGTACTTGGGTAGGGCAAAAGAAAAAAGAAATAACAGAGACAAAAGAATAGGGACGGGACCTGCACCAGTGGGAGGGAGCTGTGAAGGAGGAAAGGTTTCCACACACTAGGAAGCCCCTTCATGGGCAGAGACTGCGGGTAGCAGAGGGGGGAAGCTTCGGAGCCACGGAGGAGAGCGCAGCCACAGGGGTGCGGAGGGCAAAGCGGAGAGATTCCCGCACAGAGGAGCGGTGCCGACCAGCACTCACCAGCCCGAGAGGCTTGTCTGCTCAGCCGCCGGGGTGGGCGGGGGCTGGGAGCTGGGGCTCAGGCTTCGGTGCTAGCCGGGAGGGAGTCCGGGAAAAAGACTGCAGCTGCCGAAGAGGCAAGAGACTTTTTCTTGCCTCTTTGTTTCGCGGCGCGCAAGGAGAGGGGATTCAGAGCGCCGCCTAAATGAGCTCCAGAGACGGGCACGAGCTGCGGCTATCAGCGCGGATCCCACAGCAACAGGGACGCAGAGGGAAAAACGGAGAGATTCCCGCACAGAGGCTCGGCGCCGAGCAGCACTCACCAGCCCGAGAGGCTTGTCTGCTCACCCGCCGGGGCGGGCGGGGGCTGGGAGCTGAGGCGCGGGCTTCGGTCGGATCCCAGGGAGAGGACTGGGGTTGGCTGCGGGAACACAGCCTGAAGGGGCTAGCGCACCACAACTAGCCGGGAGGGTGCCCGAGAAAAAGTCTGCAGCTGCCGAAGAGGCAGGAGACTTTTTCTTGCCTCTTTGTTTCGTGGCGTGCAAGGATAGGGGATTCAGAGCGCCACTTAAACGAACTCCAGAGACGGGCGCGAGCCGCGGCTATCAGCGCGGACCCCAGAGACGGGCATGAGACGCTAAGGCTGCTGCTGCCGCCACCAAAAAGCCTGTGGGCGAGCACAGGTCATTCTCCACACCGCCCCTCCCGGGAGCCTGTGCAGCCCGCCACGGCCAGGCTCCTGTAATCTGGGGACAACTTCACCGGGAGAGCGCACAGCGCGCCTCAGGCTGCTGCAACGTCACGCCGGCTTCTGCCACCGCAGACTCACCCCGCCTCCTCCGTACCACTCCCTCCCCCCGGCCTGAGTGAGCCAGAGCCCCCGAATCAGCTGCTCCTTTAACCCCGTTCTGTCTGGGCGGGGAACAGACGCCCTCAGGCGATCTACATGCAGAGGCGGGTTCAAATCCAAAGCTGAACCCCGGGAGCTGTACGAACAAAGAAGAGAAAGGGAAATCTCTCCCAGCAGCCTCAGAAGCAGCGGATTAAAGCTCCACAAACAACTTGATGTGCCTGCATCTGTTGAATACCTGAATAGACAACGAATCATCCCAAATTTAGGAGGTGGACTTTGGGAGCAGGATATATTAACTTTTCCCCTTTTCCTTTTTTTGTGAGTGTATATGTGTATGCGTCCGGGTGAGATTTTGTCTGTATAGCTTTGCTCTCACCATTAGTCCTAGGGTTAGGTGGGTCCGTTTTTTGTTTTTTTGTTTTTTTGTTTTTTTGTTTTTTTTTTACTTAAAAAAATTTTTTTTCCCCAATAAATGTTTTCTTAATAATTTTTTCCTTATTTTCTATTTTTAAAAAATTTAAAAAAAATTTTTTAATAAGTTTTTTCATACTTTTTATTTTAAAAAATTAAAAATATTTTTTTTCTTAATAAATTTTTTCTTAATAATTTTTTTCTTATTTTTAGTATAAAAAATTAATAAATCTATTTTTAAAAATTAAAAAAATTTTTTTCTTAATAAATTTATTCTTAATAATTTTTTTCTTATTTTTTATTATAATTGCTTTATTTTATTTTATTTTATCCTCTTTCTTTCTTTCTTTCCATTTTTCTCCCTTTTATTCTGAGCCGTGTGGATGAAAGGCTCTTGGTGCTCCAGCCAGGTATCAGGGCTGTGCCTCTGAGGTGGGAGAGCCAACTTCAGGACACTGGGCCACAAGAGACCTCACAGCTCCACGTAATACCAAACAGCGAAAATCTCTCAGAGATCTCCATCTCAACATCAAGACCCAGCTTCACTCAACGACCAGCAAGCTACAGTGCTGGACACCCTATGCCAAACAACTAGCAAGAGAGGAACACAGCCCCATCCATTAACAGAGAGGCTGCCTAAAATCACAATAAGGCCACAGACACCCCAAAACACACCACCAGACGTGGACGAACCCACCAGAAAGACAACATCCAGCCTCATCCACCAGAACACAGGCACTAGTTCCCTCCACCAGGAAACCTACACAACCCACTGAACCAACCTTAGTCACTGGGGACAGATACGAAAAACAACGGGAACTACGAACATGCAGCCTGTGAAAAGGAGACCCCAAACACAGTAAGATAAGCAAAATGAGAAGACAGAAAAACACACAGCAGATGAAGGAGCAGGGTCAAAACACACCAGACCTAACAAATGAAGAGGAAATAGGTAGTCTACCTGAAAAAGAATTCAGAATAATGATAGTAAGGATGATCCAAAATCTTGGAAATGGAATAGACAAAATGCAAGAAACATTTAACAAGGACGTAGAACTAAAGAGGAACCGAGCAACGATGAAAAGCACAATAAATGAAATTAAAAATACTCTAGATGGGATCAATAGCAGAATAACTGAGGCAGAAGAACGGATAAGTGACCTGGAAGATAAAATGATGGAAATAACTACTGCAGAGCAGAATAAAGAAAAAAGAATGAAAAGAACTGAGGACAGTCTCAGAGACCTCTGGGACAACATTAAACGCACCAACATTCGAATTATAGGGGTTCCAGAAGAAGAAGAGAAAAAGAAAGGGACTGAGAAAATATTTGAAGAGATTATAGTTGAAAACTTCCCTAATATGGGAAAGGAAATAGTTAATCAAGTCCTGGAAGCACAGAGAGTCCCATACAGGATAAATCCAAGGAGAAACACACCAAGACACATATTAATCAAACTATCAAAAATTAAATATAAAGAAAACATATTAAAAGCAGCAAGGGAAAAACAACAAATAACACACAAGGGCATCCCCATAAGGTTAACAGCTGATCTTTCAGCAGAAACTCTGCAAGCCAGAAGGGAGTGGCAGGATATACTTAAAGTGATGAAGGAGAAAAACCTACAACCAAGATTACTCTACCCAGCAAGGATCTCATTCAGATTTGATGGAGAAATTAAAACCTTTACAGACAAGCAAAAGCTGAGAGAGTT
Source organism: Eubalaena glacialis (assembly GCF_028564815.1). NCBI lineage: Eukaryota > Metazoa > Chordata > Mammalia > Artiodactyla > Balaenidae > Eubalaena > Eubalaena glacialis. Next base: position 105,752,364 of record NC_083727.1, on the reverse strand, counting down.
CAGCACCACCAAACCAGCTTTACAACAAATGCTAAAGGAACTTCTCTAGGCAAGAAACACAAGAGAAGGAAAACACCTACAATAACAAACCCAAAACATTTAAGAAAATGGGAATAGGAACATACGTATCGATAATTACCTTAAATGTAAATGGATTAAATGCTCCCACCAAAAGACACAGACTGGCTGAATGGATACAAAAACAAGACCCATATATATGCTGTCTACAAGAGACCCACTTCAGACCTAGAGACACATACAGACTGAAAGTGAGGGGATGGAAAAAGATATTCCATGCAAATGGAAATCAAAAGAAAGCTGGAGTAGCAACTCTCATATCAGACAAAATAGACTTTAAAATAAAGACTATTACAAGAGACAAAGAAGGACACTATATAATGATCTAGGGATCGATCCAAGAGGAAGGTATAACAATTGTAAATATTTATGCACCCAACATAGGAGCACCTCAATACATAAGGCAAATACTAACAGCCATAAAAGGGGAAATCGACAGTAACACAATCATAGTAGGGGACTTTAACACCCCACTTTCACCAATGGACAGATCATCCAAAATGAAAATAAATAAGGAAACACAAGCTTTAAATGATACATTAAACAAGATGGACTTAATTGATATTTATAGGACATTCCACCCAAAAACAACAGAATACACATTTTTCTCAAGTGCTCATGGAACATTCTCCAGGATAGATCATATCTTGGGTCACAAATCAAGCCTTGGTAAATTTAAAAAAATTGAAATCTTATCAAGTATCTTTTCCAACCACAACGCTATGAGACTAGATATCAATTACAGGAAAAGATCTGTAAAAAATACAAACACATGGAGGCTACACAATACACTACTTAATAACGAAGTGATCACTGAAGAAATCAAAGGGGAAATCAAAAAATACCTAGAAACAAATGACAATGGAGACACGACGATCCAAAACCTATGGGATGCAGCAAAAGCAGTTCTAAGAGGGAAGTTTATAGCAATAGAAGCCTACATCAAGAAACAGGAAACATCTCGAATAAACAACCTAACCTTGCACCTAAAGCAATTAGAGAAAGAAGAACAAAAAAACCCCAAAGATAGCAGAAGGAAAGAAATCATAAAGATCAGATCAGAAATAAATGAAAAAGAAATGAAGGAAACAATAGCAAAAATCAATGAAACTAAAAGCTGGTTCTTTGAGAAGATAAACAAAATTGATAAACCATTAGCCAGACTCATCAAGAGAAAAAGGGAGAAGACTCAAATTAATAGAATTAGAAATGAAAAAGGAGAAGTAACCACTGACACTGCAGAAATACAAACGATCATGAGAGATTACTACAAGCAACTCTATGCCAATAAAATGGACAACCTGGAAGAAATGGACAGATTCTTAGAAATGCACAACCTGCCAAGACTGAACCAGGAAGAAATAGAAAATATGAACAGACCAATCACAAGCACTGAAATTGAAACTGTGATTAAAAATCTTCCAACACACAAAAACCCAGGACCAGATGGCTTCACAGGCGAATTCTATCAAACATTTAGAGAAGAGCTAACACCTATCCTTCTCAAACTCTTCCAAAATATTGCAGAGGGAGGAACACTCCCCAACTCATTCTACGAGGCCACCATCACCCTGATACCAAAACCAGACAAAGATGTCACAAAGAAAGAAAACTACAGGCCAATATCACTGATGAACATAGATGCAAAAATCCTCAACAAAATACTAGCAAACAGAATCCAACAGCACATTAAAAGGATTATACACCATGATCAAGTGGGGTTTATTCCAGGAATGCAAGGATTCTTCAATATACGCAAATCAATCAACGTGATACATCATATTAACAAATTGAAGGAGAAAAACCATATGATCATCTCAATAGATGCAGAGAAAGCTTTTGACAAAATTCAACACCCATTTATGATAAAAGTCCTGCAGAAAGTAGGCATAGAGGGAACTTTCCTCAACATAATAAAGGCCGTATATGACAAACCCACAGCCAACATTGTCCTCAATGGTGAAAAACTGAAACCATTTCCACTAAGATCAGGAACAAGACAAGGTTGCCCACTCTCACCACTATTATTCAACATAGTTTTGGAAGTGTTAGCCACAGCAATCAGAGAAGAAAAAGAAATAAAAGGAATCCAAATTGGAAAAGAAGAAGAAAAGCTGTCACTATTTGCAGATGACATGATACTATACATAGAGAATCCAAAAGATGCTACCAGAAAACTACTAGAGCTAATCAATGAATTTGGTAAAGTAGCAGGATACAAAATTAATGCACAGAAATCTCTTGCATTCCTGTATACTAATGATGAAAAATCTGAAATTGAAATTAAGAAAACACTCCCGTTTACCATTGCAACAAAAAGAATAAAATATCTAGGAATAAACCTACCTAAGGAGACAAAAGACCTGTATGCAGAAAATTATAGGACACTGATGAAAGAAATTAAAGATGATACAAATAGATGGAGAGATATACCATGTTCTTGGATTGGAAGAATCAACATTGTGAAAATGACTCTGCTACCCAAAGCAATCTACAGATTCAATGCAATCCCTATCAAACTACCACTGGCATTTTCCACAGAACTAGAACAAAAAATTTCACAATTTGTATGGAAACACAAAAGACCCCGAATAGCCAAAGCAATCTTGAGAACGAAAAATGGAGCTGGAGGAATCAGGCTCCCTGACTTCAGACTATATTACAAAGCTACAGTAATCAAGACAGTTTGGTACTGGCACAAAAACAGAAATATAGATCAATGGAACAGGATAGAAAGCCCAGAGATAAGCCCACACACATATGGTCACCTTATCTTTGATAAAGGAGGCAAGCATATACAGTGGAGAAAAGACAGCCTCTTCAATAAGTGGTGCTGGGAAAATTGGACAGGTACATGTAAAAGTATGAAATTAGAACACTCCCTAACACCATACACAAAAATAAACTCAAAATGGATTAAAGACCTAAGTGTAAGGCCAGACACTATCAAACTCTTAGAGGAAAACATAGGCAGAACACTGTATGACATAAATCACAGCAAGATCCTTTTTGACCCAGGTCCTAGAGAAATGGAAATAAAAACACAAATAAACAAATGGGACCTAATGAAACTTAAAAGCTTTTGCACAGCAAAGGAAACCATAAACAAGACCAAAAGACAACCCTCAGAATGGGAGAAAATATTTGCAAATGAAGCAACTGACAAAGGATTAATCTCCAAGATTTACAAGCAGCTCATGCAGCTCAATAACAAAAAAACAAACAACCCAATCCAAAAATGGGCAGAAGACCTAAATAGACATTTCTCCAAAGAAGAGATACAGATTGCCAACAGACACATGAAAGAATGCTCAACATCATTAATCATTAGAGAAATGCAAATCAAAACTACAATGAGGTATCATCTCACACCGGTCAGAATGGCCATCATCAAAAAATCTAGAGACAATAAATGCTGGAGAGGGTGTGGAGAAAAGGGAACACTCCTGCACTGTTGGTGAGAATGTAAATTGATACAGCCACTATGGAGAACAGTATGGAGGTTCCTTAAAAAACTACAAATAGAACTACCATACGACCCAGCAATCCCACTACTGGGCATATACCCTGAGAAAACCATAATTCAAAAAGAGTCATGTTCCACAATGTTCATTGCAGCTCTATATACAATAGCCAGGACATGGAAGCAACCTAGGTGTCCATCATCGGATGAATGGATAAAGAAGATGTGGCACATATATACAATGGAATATTACTCAGCCATAAAAAGAAACGAAATTGAGTTATTTGTAGTGAGGTGGATGGAGTTAGAGTCTGTCATACAGAGTGAAGTAAGTCAGAAAGAGAAAAACAAATACAGTATGCTAACACATATATATGGAATCTGAGGGGAAAAAAAAAAGGTCATGAAGAACCTAGTGGCAAGACGAGAATAAAGACACAGACCTACTAGAGAATGGACTTGAGGATATGGGGAGGGGGAAGGGTAAGATGTGACAAAGTGAGAGAGTGGCATGGACATATATACACTACCAAACGTAAAATAAATAGCTAGTGGGAAGCAGCCGCATAGCACAGGGAGATCAGCTCTGTGCTTTGTGACCACCTAGAGGGGTGGGATAGGGAGGGGGGAGGGAGGGAGATGCAAGAGGGAAGAGATATGGGAACATATGTATATGCATAACTGATTCACTTTGTTATAAAGCAGAAACTAACACACCATTGTAAAGCAATTATACTCCAATAAAGATGTTTAAAAAAAAAAAGAAAAAAAAGACTTCACCTTCTAATGCAGGGGGTGCGGGTTCGGTCCCCGGTTGGGAAGCTAAGATCCCAAGTTCCACGTGGCCAAAATTGTAACAAAATGTAACAAATTCAATAAAGATTTAAAAAATGGTCCACATCAAAAAAAAAACCTTTAAAAAAAACCCAAAATATTTAAAAACTCGTTGAGACATCTTACTCGCAAATATTGGTACTATATCCCTTCCTGGGTGTATATATAAGAACTTGGGTTGCTATTGCTTCAGAATTCAGGCCTCACAAGTTCCCAGCTGTCCTATAACTACATTGAATGTGCTGACTTAAGTCCTCTCCAAAGACCAGAATCATTCTCTCCTTACCAGGGCATCTCTCACACTGTTTCTTCTACTTCAATCCTCTCAAATACAAGTTTAAACTCCAGGTCTCACCAATAAAAATTTCATGAAGCATTACCTTCTATTTTAATATTTGTCAAACACTATCTTTCCATTAAAAAGAAAGCACTCTTGCCCCCTCTATTCTCATGGGTTGCTGACATTGCAGGGATTGCCTGGATAACATAGCCCCGTTCTGACAGAAAAAGATTCAAGTAAAACACAGAATTTCATCAATTAATTGGAGAGAGATAACAAGGACAGGGAGACATTCATAAACTTAAAAACTGAATGAAGCAATTCCCTCTTTATAAGAAGATCAGTAAACAGAAATGTTATAGAAAACAAACTTATGGTTACCAAAGGGGAAATGGCAGGGAGAGATAAATTAGGAGTTTGGGGTTAGCAGATACAGACTGCAATATATAATATAGGTAAACAACAAGGTCGTCCTATACATAAATATATATCTATATTTTTATTATTATGCTGTACACCAGAAACTAACACATTATAAATCAACTATACTTCAATAAATAAATAAATATTCAAAAATTTAAGCGATCCCCCCACCCTGCCAAAAGAAGAAAACAGAAATGTTAAAACTCAGGGAAGAGATGGCAAAGCAATGGGAAGAGATGAAACAAGAGCTGGTAGAAACCGGCAAAGAACTGGAAAAGAAAAATCACAGAAATAAGACAAAACTGGAGGGAGCACAAATCAAATCAAATAGATGCTGTAAAGTAATCAAAACAGAAAAGAAACTTACTTCTTTAGAAGTTGAAAAGAATTAGAAAGAAAATGAGAAAGAAACAGGCAAAGGAAATCCAACACATTGTTAAAATTACCAAATAAGCAAAGAAAAAAAGACTTAAACAATATGAGGATTAGAGGGACAGAAACAAAATGATAAACATGATACACCCCCTGCAAGAGAGAAACTGTAAATGGTATATAAAAGTGATATATAAAATATATAAAGTGATTTAACTATAAATAAAATATATTAAATAAAATATAAAAGTGATTTAACTATCACAGAGTGAAATGGGAAGATGGGGAAAAAAAAAGGTGGGAAGAAAAGCACAATGATCTGTAATATATCTGAGTCAAAGGATGTCATTTAAGGCTGTAAAATGAAGTAATATAAATACTAGCATATATAAATCATACAAAGATAAATTTTAAAAATTATTTCTTACCAAAATTAGGAGGTGTGGGGCAGCAAGTTGAAGGGAGAACATGAAAATAAGCTTGTTTTATTATTGCACATAGTAAGGAAAAATAGATATCGTCTCTAAAGAAATAAAAGGGCTAAGGGTGTTACATATGTATAATTACACAAGTAACCACAAAACAAAAACACTGAAATTCCTAAATACCAGATGAAACATCCACAGTATAAAATAAAGATCACAGACTGAAATACATTTTAAAAACTATAAAGGGAATTCCTTGGCAGTCTAGTGGTTAGGATTCTGTGCTTTCACTGCCGAGGGACCAGGTTCAATCCCTGAGTCAGGGAACTAAGATCCTGCAAGGCATGCAGTACAGCAAATAAATAAATACTATGAAAACCGCATATATAGGGCTTCCCTGGTGGCGCAGTGGTTGAGAATCTACCTGCCAATGCAGGGAACACGGGTTCGAGCCCTGGTCTGGGAAGATCCCACATGCCGCGGAGCAACTGGGCCCATGAACCACAACTACTGAGCCTGCGCGTCTGGAGCCTGTGCTCTGCAACAAGAGAGGCCGCGATAGTGAGAGGCCCGCGCACCGCGATGAAAAGTGGCCCCCGCTCTCCGCAACTAGAGAAAGACCTCGCACAGAAACGAAGACGCAACACAGCCAAAAATAAATAAATAAATTTATAAAAAAGAAAAAAGAAAACCGCATATATTAAAAAATAACAGAATTAAGACTACATACATCTTTTAAATCAATAAATATAATGGACTGAACACATCTATTAAAAGAAAAAGAATTGTAGACAAGTTCAAAAAGTAAAACACAACTCCAAGTTATGTGTAAAATACTAATTTAAAACAAAGTGATTCAGAAAGACTGAAAATAAAAGCATGGGAAAAGTTATACCAGATAGATATAAACCAAAAGAAAGCAGGGGTTCCAATCATAAAATCAGAATAGATGGAGTATCAGAAAAAGAATATTAAATGAAACAATAAAATGACATTTTATAATCCTAAAACTTGCAATTAATGGTGACTGTATAACAGCTATAAATATTTACTTGAGCATGAAAAAACATAGCATCAATTTTCATAATTCAGAAAGTAGGAAATACCAGAAAGGTTGACAAAAACATGTTTCTAGTAGAAGTTTAATTTCTCTCTCAGTCCATGAGTGAGAGTGAGGATTTAGAAGATTTAAATAATGAAATTAATAAGGGAGATAAATTAATAAAAATTCAATACCCAGAAAACAGAGAATACATCTCCTTTTCAAGCAGCGATGGTACAGTCAACCAAAATTGACCAGACTAAGCTATGAAGAAAATCTCAATAAATTCTTTATGATAGTGAGTTTTGTCATCCTAGAAAATGAATGCCTTTCCATTTGTCCAAGTCTTTTTTTTTCCTTCAGGAGTATTCTATCATTTACTTCACATAGGTCTTTGCCTAATTATTGATACACTTATTTCTTGATATTTTATCTTACTTGTCACCCTTGTTAATAGACCCATTCCATTAAATTGTTATACTAACTATATATATGGATATATAGAGAAATATATACGTGTGTGTGAATATATATACATTTCTGAATATTAGTGCTATACTATGCTCCTTTACTGAACTGTAGATTTTTCAGCTGATTTTTGTTGCCAAATAACCAGAAACTGCAGTCAACTTCCCAGCAGCCCTGTAGTCCTGAGGAGGGTGGCCAGCAGGGGAATCTGAAGGTTTCTGCAAAGACTCAAAGCAGCTGAAGCCCACTCAACTGCCTTCACTGCTGGAAGAGAACATGATTTCTGCCTTCTTTCCATCTTCCAAATTCTTATAATGTGCATTTTATTCATACAGTATAAATTGCACCCATAGGGGCAAAGGGAGTCTAGTAAAAGTACTTTCTGGCTTCCAATTCACCTGATACAGGAGAGGGCATACCAGGGGGTGGGAATGAATGCTGGTTGCCAAAAAAAAAAAAAAGTATCCAACATGAATATAAAATATATGAAAAGTTTTTAAGATGTCAATAAGATATAGAAAAATGGTGAAAGGATATAAACAGTTTCCCAAAAAGTTGGTATAGGTATGAATAACAGTTCACAGAAAAGGATGCCTCTTTAATGCCTCTTAAATATCTGAAAAGGATGTCTATACTAACTCATAAGAAGAGAAAAGCAAATTGAAAGTATCCCTAGATAGCAGTGTCCATTGTTTGGAAACATCATAAAGTCGGTAACACACTGTATTGGTGAGTGTATGAGGAACCAGGAACTCTCCATGTATCTGCTGGGAGAGTGCGATTTGGTATTACCTACCGAAATTACAATTGCACACAAATATTTCATTTCACTTAGAAATTCCACTTCAAAGAACTTATCCTCTAGATATACTTACACATGTGAAATTGAAATAGCAAACAGCTGCATACAACCTAGCTGTCCATCAATAGGGGATTGGTTAAATAAATTATGGTACAGTCTTCAATGGATGATTATGTATATTAAAAAATGGAGAAAAACTTTGTGTACCACTTCAGAAATAGTTTCAAGACATTAAGTGACAAAATCAAGGTGCAGAACTTTACGAAGAGAAATCTAACTTTTGTTTTTATAAAAAGAGGAAAAATCACATATTATTGCATTGGCTTTTATATGCTAAAAATTCTGGAGTGGCATATAGGAAACTAACAGTAGTGATTATCTTTGGGAGAGGACAGTAAGAAATGGGCAGATGGAGGACAGAGTGGGAAAGATACTATTGGGATTTATGGGTGAACTATATAAATGTGCTGCCTAGTCAAAAATAAATAAATGATTTTTTTAAGTGAAGAAGATTGAAGAAGGAAAAGAACTTGGCAAAAGTTCAGTGGAATGCTATAAAAGCAATATCAAAAGACTTGAGAATAAGCCCCATGAGGAGTGAGTGTGATTCAGACTAGAAAAGGGAAAGCTGAGAGGTGATAGAACAGAACTCCGACATACAAGATGGCTGCTGGCCATTTGCCATCTTCCCTGAAAACACCAAGCTAAAATGGTTTAGCTTGAATATCCAAATTAGACTATGAAAACAGAACTAGGTTATCAAAAGAATATATGGACTTGCTTTCACTAAAGCCAAACAGTCCTTGAAATATAGAGCTCTCAGTTCACTTGCTTAAATACCCTGAACTGGCTTTTGGTCCAACTGCTTTAGAACAGAATACAAAGCCCTGCATAATCCGCACCAGGCTACCTTTTAAACTAGGGCTATTGCCAGACACCTTCTGCATTCCTCCTTTCACATGATATACCCTCACCTCTGGTGTGTTTATAACTTCCTGTTTTTAAAATCTCCTATGCTTTTTCATGCCTCCATGCCTTTGCTGATACTGATCTCACTTTCTGGAATATCCTACTTATCTTCCTAAAGTGTCCCTACTCACTCTTGAGACCCAAGAAGTAACCCCTCTGTGAAACCGTTTCGGAGCCCTCCCGAATCATGGCATAATTTGCTGGGCCCTCCTATGCCTTCCCAAGTCAAATGCTCATATCTCTATTTCATTGTTCAAGAGGCTACATGATGATTAGTGGAATAGAGGTTTGGTGCCCCACTAAAGTTGGCAGATATCAGATGTCATCTTTTTATCCTTAGAAACCAATATGGTGGCCCATGGTTAGCACAGGACCTGGCCTCAAATCATGCTTACTGTATGGAGAGTGAGGTATTAAAAAAATGTATTTGGGAATATGAAAATTTAGGCACTCACTCTGTGCTTATATATTTCAAACACTTTGATGCAATGATTACTGGTCTGCTCTCCTATGTTTACAACTACAGGAATAGAATCCAAGGCAATCTGTGGGATGTACTAAACAGATCCTGAGTACACTGGAATATATTCCATTTCAAAAGATGCACAGTGGGTTTGACATCAATACAGTTGTACAATGGGGAATACAAATGTGCAAAAACATGCTCTGAAAGTGAAGCGCCATCTGTTGTACATCATTACTTGAAAAGGATAATCATTTGGGTGTGTATTTTCTGATAACATGTGTACTTAAAACTTCCAAACTTAATGTACCACTAATTTACTTCAGCATTTTAGTTCTTTTCCTTAAGGAGAAAAAAAAAAAAAAAGCCCACAAATGCTTCTGCCTTGACCTTACCAGCACCCGTTTCCACATCACCCATCACAAAATAAACAGAAATAGGTCCTCTTTAAGAAGCCTTGGTTTTAAAAATGGGTTTCTTACATGTCAGAAAAATACATTTTAATTTATAAAAAGGTTCAAATCAGCAAATTCAATCTCAGGTTCATATTTTACATCCAAAGTCTTATTCAAACACCTGAGTCCTTGTGCAATCATTTTATTTATCGTAATTGAGTAAATTATCCATAATTATTGTACATGATCGTATCATTTATCAGGAAATTAAATCAAGCAGAACTACCTATGCCTTCTTTCAGTCCAATTTTATATTGAATCTACACAAAAGAAGTGGAAGCACTCTCCCCTGAAGTTAGACTGAGTTGGGTTGGACTTGCCATTCCATCACTATGGTTGGACCATAGGCAAGTACTCATCCTCATTAAACCTTTGTTTCCTCCCTTATAAAAGAGGAACAATAATAACAACATGCCTTAGAGAGCTTTGAATTAGAAGTGTGTTGCATGCAGTACCTGGCATATAATAGGTTCTCAATAAGTTTGGGGGTGTTTTCTAAATCATGGTTCCATCTGCTAATCAGGATTTTCTTTGCCTTATTGTAGTTTCCTCAGTCTGGAGCACCTGTGTCATCCCCCTACCTTACCCTAATCAGGCAAACTCATCTTGGTGCTTAAATACCAGTGTCAACTTCCCTGAGAAAACTTCCTGATTCCTTCCAACTTTTCTAGGCCAGGTTAGTCATCCTTGAATATTCTGCTTACTTCTGCATTACCCTTATTATACTGCTATGTAATATTTATTTACTCATCTGTCCCCCACTTTAGTGTAAGTTCCTTGGGAAGAGAGATTGTGTCTTGATCTGTGGTATCTTTGTATCTTCTAACACCGTGTCTGCATTTAGAAGGGAAATAAAAATAAGTGCTCTTAAAATGCTTTTATTCTGACAGCTGGAATTAAAGACACTGTAGGTGTTAATGAGATTTTGATTAAGAACTCAAGGGGAAATTTCCTATTACGGTAAATATTTAAAATGTTCTAAGTCCTGAATTAGTCATTACTCTTCTCAAAAAATAAAGTGGTACTGTTCTTTGTTAATGTAGAGAATCTTAGGTTTTGAATCTAGTGTTTTCTTTGCCATATAAGTAAAATAAAATGGCAACTCTGCCGAAGCAAATTCAAGCACAACATGGACAATGTCCACAATGTATGTCCATAATGTCCAAAGTCCATAATAATGTTTCAACAAACCTAAAACACAGGGTCTCTCATTTTAACCTTTGGGAGAAAGGTGAAAAAGTTTCAGTGATGAGTGTTTACCAGCTGTTCTATGTATTTAATTCCCTGATGAACTATGTTTGAGGGTGGAGTAATACTGGTTTCAGGACAGGGCAGGAAATATGTAAGAATCCTCAATATTTCCTTCAAATCCCTCTCCACACGGATATGTTTCATCAGTTAAGATTAACTTAATTAACACGATCATTTTTCAAGATGGAAAATACCACTATTGAAAGTGAAGCAATCATTTGAATGCTATAATCAAGCACTCAATTAGAATTAGAACCACACCTTGCTAATTAAGTTGGAGGAATCTTACACTAGGAGTCCAAAAGGCTCAGACTCTTACTCTCTATACGTTTGGTGCAGGACAGTATATCCAGATTTTGTTATTGTTGGAATCTGCAGAGATACTCTACTTCAAAAGCCAAGAAACCTGGTTTTTCAAACCAAAAGTATGCAGAAATCTAAAATAACTCATAGAGTTTTTAACACAGAGAAAACAAAAGATTTTTTATTTATAAGTACCCCTTATTATCTAAGGAAGAAGGATTCCACCATGGGGAGGAGGTGAAAGGGTCTGAGCTCTGTAATATAAACCAGCTTCCCGACCAAGCCTTCATTAAAATGTCCATTTCTCACCAATGCTTGAGGGAGGGGCTTTTTATTGGAGAATGAGGAAACCCTCTGAGTTCTGCTCCCAGACAGTCACGGAGTGAGGACAAAAGCTGTCCCCAGAATCCAGCCACATCTGTCTCACACAATTATTTTAGTCTTTTGGTTTGATTCAAAACCCCAAAGTGAGCAACTAATTTCATCACTGACAGAGCTGAAAGAAAAAGATAAACTAACTCCAACCAGCATAGGGGTTATACATCCTGCAGGAGTTTGCTCCTGGGAACTGATCAAAAACAGTGATGTTACCTGGAGTCAGTAATGGAAAAACTCTTTAGAAATCATTGAAATCGAGTTTAATGGGCCACGCGGTCACAGTCTCAACTGGAACAGCTCTACCGACAGAGCTGTAAATATTTCCCTTCGAAATCACAACAGTCCAATATAGCATGGCTCTGTAGTAAAATCCTCCCTCCTGGCTGATGAAATCGGTTGCCGTGGTAACAGGTGAAAGCAGCAAGTGGCAGAAAATCATTTTCCATCCCCAGCACGATGCCTTCCCCTTTCACAAAATAACACCAACACTCAGGCAAAGTAACAAAAAAGAAAAGCCCTAACTGTGAACACTCTAGAATGCACAGATACTGTCTCTTCCTTGCTCCACTCCACCCATCTCCCCACCCCACCCCATCACCTGATCCCTACCAAAAAAGTTTTTTTTGATTCATCCTTCCCCTTATCACAACTCTCCCTTCTCTTTGGACGGATTTGATAGTGATAGTGTCATTTTGTAGTTTTTCACAAACGTTCACAGGCAGCCAGGAGCCAGGACAGACCCAGTAACACCCCCAGTTCCTAATTCATCCACCCTCCAAGTCCAAACAAACCCTGCTAGATCCTTACCTGTGAAAGTGAAGGCATCCCCTCCCCCTCCAAACTGATCTACTTTCCCAAGTTCCTCATTTCGTATCAAGGTGTGGCCATTTTTCCCTGGTCTCAGATTCATAATTCTGGTGTCACGTTTTACTTCCGATCTTCAGGCCACACCAGCTGCTAAGTTTTTCAGATACTTCTTTGTGGTGTCGCTGGACTTCATCCCTTCTTCCGCCCTCCCCAGCAACTTGCCAAATGCGAAACTTTGTGACTTACGCTTTGTGTGCTAACTTCTCTCCTGGCATCATATTCTTTCTCTCTGACCTATTTCCTAACCCTTGTATTATAATGTAGAAGTCCAAAAAGATTTTTCTTTTCTCAGCCTTGAAAAATCAGAGAAATGCTTGTAAAGCAAGACCTGCCCGTGTTGAGGAAATGATCTGAATCAGAATCAGCTGCTTTTGGGTAGAAGCTCAGGCTAGAGGGTCTGAAAGTGGGTGAAACTATTGTGGGTGAGGTGAGGGGAAGAATTTGTCTGTCACTCAGCAGAAGAGGAAGGACGTGGGAACCAGCGAGATGGCAGAGGCTTTGTACCCCAGGGTCCCCGAAAACTTTAGGGAAGTGATCAAAGTCACAAAATGTCTGATCTTACTTAGATTTTGGTTTTGTTTATTTTGTGGGGCTTGTATGTGTGTGTGGCAATTGGTGAAAGTGCTGTGCTTGTCATCCAGGTTGACATGGCAGGACTTAGGCAGCCAGTTTGTCTTCCTGAGACAGACAGGGAGCTGAGGGGAAAACTATGAATATATGAGTAGTAAGAAATTCTCAAAACCATAGAAGGGCTCTGGATTCTCATTTGTCATGTTTGACTATCTGAAGGAGGCCCTGGGTGATGCCTAGCATACATTTTAGTAAATTTATGTAATTTTATAACCTGCCTTTAACACTTTCTGGCCCAAGGGAGGGCATAAAAACACACAAATAAAAAAATTTTAATGTGAATAGGACACTTTATACATTGTGACTATAACTTTGTAAGAACTATTTATATGAAAAAAAATTAAATATACCAAAAGATCAACTGTTTGGTAGTGGAATTATGTACAAATTTTCTCTTTTTCAAATGTTCTGTAATATGGTTATATTACTTTTGCTTTACATTTTAAATAAGTAATTATGAAGGCTATATAATAACGTGAGGAACTATTCATGGTAGAGTGTATTTTTTAAATAGAATAAAAGTAGTTCTGTGGTATGTCTGCAATAATGTAAGATAAAAATACAATACAGGTATCCTCCACTCTTTGAAAGCTCAGTTTACACCACTTCACTTTTATGAAAGGCTTACATTAGCACGTGTGTTCGCTAATGGAAAGAAATCCTAAAAGGATTTTTGTTTTTGTGAAGGAAGGTGAAAAGCAACAGTAGTGTTCAGCGTTTGTTTTGCAGTGAGCTTAGAGGCAGCGTGCACCCCGAGCAGAGAGAGTGGCACCACCAGCTCCTTCCCTGGAACTACTACTCAGCATCTCACCATCAAGTTGCCTTAGCTTTAACTGTGTCTGTGAGCCTCTGCGCTTTAATCTCGATTTGTTTTGTGCCTCCCTTAGCTAGATGTGTCCTAGGGTAATTGCTTCTTCACTTTACGCCATTTTGATTTACAAAAGGTTTTGTAGCAATGCTCTATTTTGTTTCTTTTTTTAAATTAATTAATTAATTAGTTTTTGGCCGCGTTGGGTCTTCGTTGCCGCCTGCGGGCTTTCTCTAGTTAGGGCAAGTAGGGGCTGCTCTTCGTTGTGGTGCATGGGCTTCTCATTGCGGTGGCTTCCCTTGTTGCAGAGCACAGGCTTTAGGCGCGCGGGCTTCAGTAGTTGTGGCTCGCGGGCTCTAGAGTGCAGGCTCAGTAGTTGTGGCGCATGGGCTTAGTTGCGCCACAGCATGTGGGATCTTCCCGGACCAGGGTTCGAACCCGTGTCCCCTGCATTGGCAGGCAGATTCTTAACCACTGAGCCACCAGGGAGTCCCCTCTATTTTGGCTATGGAGGAAACCCGTGTATGTAGACAAGGGGTGGAAAGGTGTTAAAAATGGTCGCAGTTTGATTTTTATGGGAAGCAGATTCTGAGATAGAGTTGGGTTCGATATGTTTATCAGGGAGCCCTTAGGATCAAGATTTGTGGGAAGGAGGAGGCGGAAGCAGGGAGGGCAGGGAGAAGTGTAGCTGAACTGGTTCCTGGGAGTTGTCCCCGCTGGGCCAGAATCGCTGTCCTGCGTGGTCCCCCTGCACTCAGTCACTGGATGTGGGCCACTCCAGGGAGTGGCGGCCTCGGGAGAGGCACTTCTCTGCTGCATGGGCCTCCATCTGAAGGCTGTCTGCTGACAACACTTCTAGCAGCTGAGCCAACAATTTCTTCCTTGAAGGGGGCTCTGAGCCACACATACACACATATATATGAATTCATATGTACAGCAAAGTGATTCAGTTATACATATATATTCATATATATATATGTCCATAACTGGGACAAAAATGAAAACATTTTGTATAGAATGGCAGGATAAAATGTCATTCGAAAACATTTTTGTGTGTAAAAATCCCTTTTAATTTTGCTACGTCAAATTTTTATTTCTATAGAATGGGGCTTTTAATAGTATCCATCTCATAACGTTGCTGTGAGAATTAAGCAAGATAAGAAGTGTAAAGCACAAGGCCTGGCACAAAGTGTTCAATATTATTATTGTTCTTTGTTTGTAACTTTTCCTAAATTATACCCTGCTGAGAGGCTAGTCTTCTCCTTTGCCTTCCTTGTGTCACTAGTCAGGGCCAAACTACCCTTTTTTTGCACCTGCCCCTTCTCTTTCTGCTTTCTGGTATTGAAAATGACGTAAGGAGTTTGGGATTAACATACACACACTATATAAAATAGATAATCGACAAGGACCTACTGTATAGCACAGGGAACTCTACTCAATATCCTGTTATAACCTATAAGGGAAAAGAATCTGAAAAAGAATATATATATGTATACATATATGAACATATATATATGTATGTATAACTGAATCACTTTGCTGTACATACGTATTCATACATATGAATATATATGCATGTATTATATGTATTTATATATTGTATATAAATATATTGTATGTATTCATATATATGTATACATATGAATATATATGTATGAATAACTGAATCACTTTGCTGTACACCTGAAACTAACACAACATTGTAAATCAACTATACTTCAGTTAAAAAAAATAAAAATAAAAAATAATTTTCAAAAATTAAAAAAAAAAGAAAATGATGTAAGGATGTGACGCTGGAGTCACGCCAGCCTTCTTATGAGCGCTGGATAACAGGCAAGAGGAAAACAGGCCCACACTCTAAGGATGGTGAAGCAGAGGAATAAATAGTCTGGGTCCTTAATGGCGTTGTTGACAAGCAACCCTGAGCTGTCTCACTCAGTAAACCATAAATATGCTCATGATATTTAAGCTACTCATAGCTGGGCTTTATTACTTGCAGCTAAAAACATTTCTAACAAATATTTAGGTCAGTAGGGATAGATGGAAGATTGGGAGGAAAGAAACACATGAGGTTTACAAACTGGCTTGAGTTCTGTGAATATGGGAAATTCATACATAGAACTTCATGATGAGATCCCTTCTGACCGTGTCTGCTTCAGATTGATCCACGGTTTAATTTTCTGAATACCTCCCTACTCATGACATAAAACAAATTAAGCCCTCCTTTGCCTCTAGGCTATATGGAGCAGGTGTGTGGGGAAAGAAAGGATACTGATGAGATTTTCTGTTATTGGTGGATACCAGTGTGGCCATTAAAAAACAAACCAGAGACCTGCTTCAGTCAGTACACTGAGATTCCTAGAACTTTAATAAGACCTGCATTCTGACAATTTCCAACATCACCTATAATTTTAAGCTATTCATCCTCTTTATTATTCAGCAGGCATGATCCCTGTGGAGTTGTGGAAAGACACTTTCATCTCCATCCTTAGGAGAGCTGTGTGAGCATGGCTCAGCTAGTGACAGCTGGGGACCTAGGGGGAAGAAATTCAGGAGCTAGGAGTTTAACACACTTGCCAGAATTCTCCCAGCAAACAAGGAATGGAGAGAGGAATAGACTTTACTGCTTCCCCAATTTTTATTCTTCATCCTAACTCTCTAAATGATGCTGCTTATCAGAGGCAAATGTCAAGCTTTTGTATTGTCATAGATAAAAGAGATAGCTACAGAAATTAAAACTCCCTGAATGATTACTTTAAATGAATTTCAAGAACTGTAGAGTTTGGAATTGAAACATTATGAAAAATAAGACTGACTTCCTGGGTTGGCTTTTAAGAATAGAGTGAATCCATTTCCAAAAGAGGTGGATGAAATGACCCAAGCCCCAGGTCCACTGATCCCACACGCTCATATACACTTAGAAATGTCAGTTATTTAGCAAGATGCTCCCCCATGTTAGTGACACACTTTTGGTTATGCGTATGCCTTAAATTCTGTTTTGTCTTGGCTCTTAACTTTGTGTGGGCGACTGCACACTTGTCCCAATGAAATGATTTCTCTGTGCATGGCTGAGGCCCATGGGATTAGCAGAGCAGCTCCCTGCTCTCCTCTGCTGGGCTGTGCTTCTCTTCCAGCCCTCCACACACCCCAGCCCAGACATCCTGGCACGTCTTTCCAGACCTTTCTTTCAGCTGCTTACATGAGTATGTGTTTATCTTTGACCCATCAAGTGCTGTGCAATCAAGTCCATACATATAATGCCCATGTATCCTGACTCTACTATAAGGATCTGTCTGCTGCTTCGCTCAGCACACTGGGTGAATCCAGAACCCTGAGGAGGGGCACTGGAGCAGCTGGTAAGTGCAGCACTACAGAGCCTCACTCTGACCTGAGTGCTTCTGCGAGCAGGCCAGCTTTCAGCTCCCTTGTTCATGCTCCCCTCGGGCCCTCTGCTCATCGGCAATGCCTCAGCAGTGCTCAGCGTCACATGCAAGTTAAGCAAGTACATCCTGCCCTTCAGGGTGCCTACAAGGCATGAAATCAGATTGGGTGATGAGAGCAGATAAAAAGGCCTGTATAAGCACAACCGTGCAAACCCTGAACAGACACATCAAATGCATAATAGACTGTTACTTTTTAACGCCAAGCCAAAGAACTTGGCACAGGAGGGACCGACTTTAATCTGTGAGAAAGAACAATAGTCAGCAAAGTGATTCCCTCTAATTCCTATATTCCATCAACTGGTAGCAGAAGTAAAGCTATAGGACGCTCCCCCAGATAACAGACTCTCCTTAGAGTTCTCTTTTTGGTCTAAATGTGGGTATGACAACACTGGGCAGTGTTTCCCCCAGTGTGGGCTGAGAGCCCTTTTCCCCATAAATCACCAGGGTGGATTATTTAAAAACATAATTTTGTAGACTCCATCTCAGAGCCAAATCAGAAGCTCTGGAGGGTGGGGATGCTGGCAGTGTGTATTTTAACCAGATCCCCAAATTTGAGACCCACCCACATAGAGAATATGGGGTTTTACTAATATATCAATGTTTCCCAAATGTGCCTGGAGCCCTGAGGATCTTTTTAAACAGACTCCCAGGCCCCTTCCCTGGAGATGCAGGTTCAGTAGGTCTGGGGCAGGGCCCTGGAATCTGTATGCTTCATAAGTATTCCAAGTGATTCCTCTGGTGGGGCAAGTTTGGGGAACTCTGATAGGAGGCGATTGCAAAGCACATCCCAGTTAAACTATAATAGTAAATCTGCCAGTTATTGCATCCTTACCACTAAACACTCTGCTGAATGTTTTCCAATGATAGCTCATCTCAAAACGATCTTAGGAGGTAAGTGGTATTCTGACTGCTATTTTAATGCAGGAGGAAAATGAGACTTAGCAAAGTAATTTGAGGTCATAGAGCTCCTAAGTACTGAACTCAAGTCCTAGGAGTTAAAGGTCCCTGCTCTTTCCCAGGGGACCAGCCTGTCTCTCTTTACACACCAGACAAGCACCAGAATGGAGTGTCTTCCCTCCTGTACTACACTGGAGAGATTCTCTTCTATGTGGTTTTGCGATGTTTGGAATCAGGACTTAGTATTCAAGGTCATAAAATACATTCCTCTTCATTTTGTAAAATGTTTTTCTGACCAAAACATTTTTAGGTTTTCATTTTTAAAATTCTTGGTCTGATGCTCACATTTTATACAAAATTCACTTCTTCATCAGAACACCTGAAGTTTCATACCATCAGGTTCTCCCCCAGTGACCTTGTGGAATTCACCTCTATGTCATAGTGCAGAACTCGGAATTATTTATTACTGCCAAGAGGCTAGAATGAACATCACAGAATCTCCCTCTGAGCAGCTTCAACAAAGATGCTTTGGTCTTAGGTGTTCTTGATCTTTTTTTTTTTTTCTAACTATATCTAATGTTCACATGAAAATTCCAGGTCAGGCTGAACTCCTGAGCTTGTAAACTAATTTTGAAATTTGCTGGAGAAAGCTTGTTAAAAAACAATCTTCAGAAAGCTACTTTCTTTGCGTACATATTGCCTGGGGCTGCAGTACATCAAAGAAAGGATTGTGTCAGGGTTAGAAAAGGACATGGGGAGGTCTGGGTGAGGTGGGAGTGGGGAGGAGATGAAGTTGGTCTTATCCTAAATTAATGGACATTATATGTCATTTCTCATTCAAATTCAAAGGTGGAAAAAAGAACTTGATGGTGGGCAAGCCAAGCCTGATTTTCAGTGTGGCCACCATCTTAAAGGGTTATTTGGTTCTGGGCAGTCTCTGAGCTCCAGAGCAATGGATCATGAGTAGTTCAAATGGACAGGGAAAACAAATCAGGAACTGTTCTTAAAAAGTAATTGCATTTTTGATATACATGTTGTTGGATTGGAAAAAATCAGTATTATTAAAATGACCATACTACCCAAGGCAATCCACAGATTCAATGCAATTCCTATTCAAAGCACCAATGACATTCTTCACAGAACTAGAACAAAATTTTTTTAAATTTGTATGGAAACACAAAAGACCTCAAATAGCCGAAACAATCTTGAGAAAGAAGAACAGAGCTGGAAGTATCATGCTCCCTGACTTCAGACTATACTACAAAGTTACAGTAATCAAAACAATATGGTACTGGCACAAAAACAGACACATAGAACAATGGAACAGGATAGAGAGCCCAGAAATAAACCCACACACTTATGGTCAATTAATCTACAACAAAGGAGGCAAGAATATACGGTGGAGAAATGACGGTCTCTTCAATACGTGGTGCTGGGAAAACTGGACAACTACATGTAAAAGATGAAATTAGAACATTCTCTAATGCCATATACAAAAAAACTCAAAATGGATTAAAGACCTAAATATAAGACCAGATACTATAAAACTCCTAGAGAAAAACATAGGCATAACACTCTTTGACATAAATCTCAGCAATATTTTTTTTTGGATTCATCTCCTAGAGTAATGGAAAAAATAAACAAATGGAACCTAATTAAACTTAAAAGCTTTTGCACAACAAAGGAAACCATAAATAAAACAAAAAACAACCTATGGGATGGGAGAAACTATATGCAAATGATATGACCAACAAGGGATTAGTTTCCAAAATATACTAACAGCTCATACAGCTCAACATCAAAAAAACAAACAACCCAATCAAAAAATGGGCAGAAGACCTAAACAGACATTTCTCCAAAGAAGACAGATGGCTAACAGGCACATGAAAAGATGCTCAACATCACTAATTATTAGAGAAATGCAAATCAAGACTACAATGAGGTATCACCTCACCACAATCAGAATGGCCATCATCAAAAAGTCTACAAATAATAAATGCTGGAGAGGGTGTGGAGAAAAGGGAACCCTCCTGCACTGTTGGTGGGAATGTAAATTGGTGCAACCACATGGAAAACAGTATGGAGGTTCCTTAAAAAACTAAAAATAGAGCTACCATATGATCCAGT
Organism: Eubalaena glacialis; assembly: GCF_028564815.1. Classification (NCBI taxonomy): domain Eukaryota; kingdom Metazoa; phylum Chordata; class Mammalia; order Artiodactyla; family Balaenidae; genus Eubalaena; species Eubalaena glacialis. Next base: position 105,731,586 of record NC_083727.1, on the reverse strand, counting down.
AACGCCACTCCTGAGCATATATTTGGAAAAGACAAAAGCTCTAATTTTAAAAGATACATGCACCCCAACGTTCATAGCAGCACTATTTACAATAGCCAAGACATGGAAGCAACATATATATATATAATGGAATATTACTCAGCCATAAAAAAGAATGAAATAATGCCATTTTTCATTAGATTAGAGATTATTAGACTAGAGATTATCACACTAAGTGAAGTAAGTCAGAGAAAGACAAATATCATATGATATCACTTATATGTGGAATCGTTAAAAATGATACAAATTAACTTATTTACAAAACAGAAATAGACTCACAGACATAGATAACAAATTTAAGGTTACCAAAGGGGAAATGGGAAGGGGAGGGATAAATTAGGAGTTTGGGATTAACAAATCAACACTACTATATATAAAACGGATAAACAACAAGGACCTACTTTATGGCACAGGGAACTATACTCAACATCTTGTAATAACCTGTAAAGGAAAAGAATCTGAAAAAGAATATATATATATAACTGAATCACTTTGCTGTATACCTGAAACTAATACAACATTGTAAATCAACTATATTTCAACAAAAAGTTGTTTGTTTTGAAAACAATTTTTAAAAAATACTTGAAATATTGGGGAAAAAGTAATTGCATTTTTGTAATCAGATGAAACAGTGGCCTGTTTAGTTTTGGGGAATGCTTAAGGCACCACTCAGACCTGACTGCTTCAGTGTCCTCTTTCTTTGTTTTTCCCTTTAAAGAAAAGTTTAACAGTTTTATTGAAGTATAATTGGCATAGATACACTGCACATATTTAGAGCGTACAATTTGATAAGTTTCGGCATTTGTATACACCGTGAACCATCACCACAATCAACATAATGAACTATGCATAAGTTTCCTTTTGGGTTGTTTCTAGTTTGGAGCCTTTATGAATAAAGCTGCTATGAACATTTGTTTACAAATCTTTGTGTGATATATGCTTTTATTTCTCTTAGGTAAATACCTAGAGGAGGAATGGTAGGGTCATTTAATTGATGCAGTCTTTTATTTTTAAGAAACTGCCAAACAGTTTTCCAAAGTGGTGGTACCATTTTGCACTCCCACCAACAGTGTTTGAGAGCTCTGGTTCTTCCATATCCTCACCAACACCTGGTATGGTAGGTCTTTTTAATTTTAGCCATTCCAATAAATGTGTAGCCATATCTCATTGTGATTTTAATTCACATTTCTCTAATGACTTACAATGCTGAGCATCTTTTCATGTGCTTATTTGTCATCCATATATCCTCTCTGGTAATATGTTTGTTGAAATCATTTGCCCTTTTTTTTAATAGCATGTTTTTTTTTAACTTTTGAGTTTTAAGAGTTGTTCTTTTTTTTTTTTAACATTCTGGATATAAGTTCTTCATCAATTGTATGATTTGCAAATAGCTTCTCCTAGCCTATGGTTTTTCTTTTCGTCCTCATAGTCCTTTAAGAAGCCTGTTAATTAGAGGAATCAAATCTGCCAGCAGCCTGGGTGTGGCATGCCCACTGCCCACTCAACCCCATGTGAGAAGAGCCAGAGGAAGGCCTAGGACCTCCAGCAGCTGTGAGTCAATGCCCCAAGGTGATGTCAGGGTCAAGAGTGGAGGGCTGGTGCCAGGGCAGACCGTGGGCAGGGGAGACAGGAAGGGCATCTGCTAGAAACAGGTACTGGGCTAGAGGCCCCCTCATATTTCCTTATTCTTGTCTCACACTCAGTCCTAAGAGTTAGCCGCTGTTACCCTGATTCTATAGCAACTTGCCGAAGGCTACAGAGCCTTCTGTAGCAAGGCTTCAAATCAAACTATGTATGTCTGACTACAAAACCAATGTTTTGGTTTTCGTTTTGTTTTGGTTTTCACGATGTCACCCTGTCTGCACCACAGCCTTGCATGGCCGTGGGCTGGGGTAAGTGGGTAAGACCGCCAACCTAATCGAACACAATACCAGTCCAACAAGAGTTCACTGAAGCCCATCTGTGTACGGAATAAAGAAAAAATCGTCTTAAATAAGCACCTGAAGGCCAGAGGATCTCATGGAACTCTTATGCCCTAGAGACAGGGCCCAGTCATTTTATAAGAAATATCGTAAAATGCACATGCTTTGTCCACCATATTGTTTGTACATAGGAAAAGGCCAGTCACTAAATTAGCCTTGAGAAAATGGGTGGTCTTCAACGAGCATTTGAGGAGACCCTAGTATTGCTGCGTTTGCCAATAGATAACGTAAGTACCAGTCCATCAACCTGAAAAAAACTGACTGTAATCACTCACTGGTGTGTGGTATCAACAGAGGCACCACCAGCAATCCCGTGTGCAACTGATCCAATTTGAAGTGATTTGAAGGCTCGGCCAACATGATGTGACTAATTCAAATGTATAATAATGACCTGCTTCTCCTGAACAAACTGCAGACAAAGATTCTGTGCTTCCAGGAGACAAGTCTTCTCCAGTCGCCTTCCCAGTGTCTGAAAAAGCATAAACTAGAAAGGAAGGTTTATTTATTTTTTTTACATCTTTATTGGAGTATAATTGTTTTACAATGTTGTGTTAGTTTCTGCTGTATAACAAAGTGAATCAGCTATATGTATACATATATCCCCATATCCCCTCCCTCTTGTGCCTCCCTCCCACCCTCCCTATCCCACCCCTCTAGGTGGTCACAAAGCACTGAGCTGATCACCCTGTGCTATGTGGCTGCTTCCCACTAGCTATTTATTTTACATTTGGTAGTGTATATGTCAGTACTACTCTCTCACTTAGTCCCAGTTTACCCTTCCCCCTCCCTGTGTCCTCAAGTCCATTCTCTACGTCTACGTCTTTATTCCTGTCCTGCCCCTAGGTTCATCAGAACCTTTTTTTTTTTTAGATTCTATATGTGTTAGCATACTGTATTTGTTTTTCTGACTTACTTCACTCTGTATAACAGACTCTAGGTCCATCCACCTCACTACAAATAACTCAATTTCATTTCTTTTTATGACTAATATTCCATAGTATATATGTGCCACATCTTCTTTATCCATTCATCTGTTGATGGACACTTAGGTTGCTTCCATGTCCTGGCTATTGTAAATAGTGCTGCAATGAACACTGTGGTACATGTGTAGTTTTGAATTATGGTTTTCTCAGGGTATAAGCCCAGTAGTGGGATTGCTGGGTCATATGGTGGTTCTATTTTTAGTTTTTTAAGGAACCTCCATACTGTTCTCCATAGTGCCTGTATCAATTTACATTCCCACCAACAGTGCAGGAGGGTTCCTTTTTCTCCATCCCCTCTCCAGCATTTATTGTTTGTAGATTTTCTGATAATGGCCATTCTGACCGGTGTGAAGTGATACCTCATTGTGGTTTTGAGTTGCATTTCTCTGATGATTAGTGATGTTGAGCATCCTTTCATGTGTTTGTTGGCAATCTGTATATCTTCTTTGGAGAAATGTCTATTTAGGTCTTCTTCCCATTTTTGGATTGGGTTGTTTTGATATTGAGCTGCATGAGCTGCTTGTATATTTTGGAGATTAATCCTTTGTCAGTTGCTTCATTGGCAAATATTTTCTCCCATTCTGAGGGTTGTCTTTTTGTCTTGTTTATGTTTTCCTTTGCTGTGCAAAAGCTTTTAAGTTTCATTAGGTCTCATTTGTTTATTTTTGTTTTTATTTCCATTTCTCTGGGAGGTGGGTCAAAAAGGATCTTGCTGTAATGTATGTCATACAGTGTTCTGCCTATGTTTTCCTCTAAGAGTTTGATAGTATCTGGCCTTACATTTAGGCCTTTAATCCATTTTGAGTTTATTTTTGTGTATGGTGTTAGGGAGTGGTCTAATTTCATTCTTTTACATGTAGCTGTCCAGTTTCCCCAGCACCATTTATTGAAGAGGCTGTCTTTTCTTCATTGCATATTCTTGCCTCCTTTATCAAAATAAGGTGACCATATGTGCGTGGGTTTATCTCTGGGCTTTGTATCCTGTTCCACTGATCTATATTTCTGTTTCTGTGAAAGGAAGATTTATTGATCCTTTTAGTCAGGATGGCTTTTTCCAACTACACAGGATTTGTAACATAATCCAGAGATGTTTATTCCCAGTCGGAACTTATTTTTCTTCCCTTCCTCTGTTTCCTCCCCCCCCCCCCCCCGAGTAATTTCTGCTCTGAGAGAATGCTCTTCTCCACCTCCTTCTGATGGAATTTGATATTTATACACAGCAGAAGGATACCCCGTGAAACAGTTGTGTTTGAAAGATAATCCTTTCACTTGTCCTAGAAGTGGAAATTTTGTTCTGGGGGTAGGATGGTCCGTCTCAAGATGCAGCCAGACATGACCCAATAGGGGAGGGTGAGGCAATGTGTCACGAGCCAAGACCTGGGTCCAGAGAACTGCTCACTGGGGCAGGCGGGTGCTAGGGGAAGGGGCTCTGGAACTGGAGACCCCCACCCCCATCCTGAGTCTGACTCGCTTCTAAAGGTTGACCAAGCCCTACTGCACTTATTTTAAAATGTATTTAATAAACATTTATAAAGAGCTTACTGTGGCCAGGCATCATCTTAATCACTTTACACAGATTCACTCATGAAATTTTCATTATTGCTCTGTGAGGGTGATACCGTTTTGATCCTCACTATACAGAGGAAGGAACAAAGTCACTGGCAGGTTAAGAAGCTTGACCCCAAAGTCACCCCAAAGCCAGGAGGTGGTAGAGCCTGACAGTGGGTGTCTGAGTCCACTCCCTCTATCCCTACCTGTGCTGCTTCCAAGAAAAGCCCGACGTGGACAACGGGCCATGGCAGCAGTCACGGAAGAGTCAGATGGGAGCAGGTGGCACTCAGGAGTCCAGGCCAAGGGAGGGTATAAAGGAAGTCTGTGGGACGATAGAGCCAGGACTCAGGCTCTCAGACCAGCCCACATGTGGGTGAGGAAGGAAGCTCTGAACCAGAAATGCCAAATGTGGCACCCGCATTCAAAGCCTCAGCCTTGCTTCTAATTTGTCTTATAGCTAAACCTGATGGTTTGATTAAGGAATCTATTCATTCATCCATTTGCACATTCACTCACTCATTTATTCATCATTTATTTGGTCAATCAGTCAGTCATTCAAAAAACATTTACTGAATGTGTCATACTGCCAGGAACTTTGCTAAATGCCAAGGAGAAAACATAGCAATAAACCACAGACTGTACACTAATTTAAGATTTAATAATATCCCTAAATTAAAATAATCCCTGCTTGAGAAGCCCAGGGAATAATTTACATTTAGACTTATTTAAAAATGAAGGCTAATTTAAATTGAGATAGAAAGGAATAAGTTTGCCCGTGAATCAACAGTAGTACACATTTAATGTGGAGCCTAGTCATTGAACCATTTTGGTCAAATGAGTCTATTTTCCCCCTTTGGCTAAGCTAATATTAAAATTAAAGAAAGGGTAATAGGAGGTGAAAATATAAGTTTTGACTTCAAATTCACTAAAAAGAAAAAAAAAACTATAGGTACTATTGAACCATACATTTAAATGCTAAATCAATGTTATTGTTTGAGCAGCTGTTCTTTTATGAACAATTTTAGAAGGCATAAGCTAAATTTTATTTCATTAGCAGAGTATAGCTTTTCGATAAACAACGTAAATATAATAGGCAATTTCAATTAAGGCATTAATTAAATAAATTGGGTGAACTAGGGTTTAATTTAGACCAGTGGTTCTCAAATATTTTGTCCTCAGAATTCCTTTATGCTCTTAAATATCATTGAAGACCCTAAAGAGCTTTTGTTTATGTGGATTATATTTATCAATATTTATCATTTTAGAAATTAAAGCTAAGAATGAAAATATATATTAATTGATTTAAAGATAACAATAAACCCACTTCATGTTAACATATTTATGAAAGATATATTTTCTAAAACAGTAATGTTTAGGGACAAGAGTGGCATTGTTTTACATTTTTGCACATCTCTACTGCCTAGCTTAAGAGATTCTCATATTTTCTTTTGCATTCAATCTGTTGCAATACACACTTTTGGTAGAAAAAAATCAAACTTCACAGAGATATTTAGTTGGAAAGGAGAGGAGCATTTTTAAAAGCTCTATTATTGAGGTATAATTGACAAATAGAACTTTTAAATATTTAAAGTGTACATCCTGGTGATCAGATACATGAATAGATTGTGAAAGGATTCTTCCCATCTAGTTAATTAACTTAGTATAATGCCCCAAATTCCATTCCCATTGTTCCAAACAGCAGGATTTCCTTCTTTCTCATGGCTGAATAATATTCCACTGTGTGTGTGTGTGTGTGTATATACGTGTGTGTGTGTGTGTGTGTGTGCATGTGTGTGTGTCTATATGACACATCTTTATCTGCTGACGCTTAGGTTGTTTTCATATCTTGGCTCTTGTGAATACTACTACAATTAACAGGAGAATGCAGATACCGCTTCAAGATGCTGTTTTTCGTTTCCTTTGGATATATACTCTGAAATGGTGCTCATGGATCATACGGTAGTTCTATTTTTAATTTTTTGAGGACCCTCCATACTGTTTTCCACAATGGCTGTACCAATTTCCATTCCTACCAGCAATGCACAAGGATCCCCTTTTCTCCACATGAGAGGAGCATTTAAATAGCCTTTAAATAACTGCGGATAACCTTCTTTGGTACAATACCCAAACTCAACAGCAGTACTTTCTTACAGGTAAACTGCATTGTGGAACCTGAAATATCAATGAACCTTTTGTACTTTGTAACATTAAAATCCACTGGTCTATCTTGTACTTCAAGTCGATCTTTTACTTATGCATATATTTTTTTACTAGATCACATATTGGTAAATATCCGCTCATAACACTGGGCAGATTTTCCAAATGTTGACATCAACAAATTGTACAATATCCAAAAAAATCACATTTATCAATATCTCCATCGATCTAATCAAAAATTATCTTTTTTAATTTTTTAAAATTTGGCTGCGCCGGGTCTTAGTTGCAGCATGTGGACTTCTTAGTTGTGGCATGAGGGATCTAGTTCCCTGACCAGGGATTGGACCCGGGCCCCCTGTATTGGAAGGGCGGAGTCTTATCCACTGGACCACCAGGAAAGTCCCAAAAATATCTTTAAGTATTGGGAAGCTGTCAAACTCACAGTAGAAGACACAGGTTTTCCAAAATTCGAATCTCTTGAAAGTCAAAACTTTATCATTAGCAAAAAATACAAAATTAGCCAAAAATGTCAGTCCTGGCAGTGACAGTCTACTTTGTTAGTTTTCCAAAAAAATGCCCACCAAATCCACCAGTCTGAATAATCATGGTTTGTATGTCATTTGTTCTATCAAGTAAAAATGGTCTTCTACATATAAAGCAGCCAGCTCAGCTTGCAATTCAAAGAGCTTTTCCTTAAAACAACTGTCTTCAGTCTATAGCAGAGATGTCTTATGTGTCCTCACTGTTTTGTCTCACATAATATTTTCCTGTTGCATCAAGGTCATTGTTAAGTGAAACTGGCATTTGTTTTCTCAGGGCGTGAGTGATGCTGGAAGAATACAAACACCACTGGTGCAGTGCAATTGCCTTAATTTGTATTAAGGCACCAGCGTTTTTACCCACCACTGCTTTTGCGTCTTCAATAAAATGTCAACACATTTGTCCCAAGGATAAACCATAAGATTCAGAAAAAGTGGTTCAACGCTTTGAATTTTCCAGTGCGGCTGGAGCTTATTGCGGAACATTCATGTATAGGAACCTCTTCTTTGTGCTTAGTTAGTGCTGATATGAGATGAACGTCAGCAAAAAGTCAGTCCAGCCATGTCTATAGACCAATCCATTTGTAGGGTGAAAAGTGCAATTCTGCAGAAGAGATATGAACTCCATCTTCACATTTGTAGCTAAATCTTGAATTCACTGAGTTGCTGTAACCTTGGAAAGTGGTACTGCTGGGATTTCCTTTACTTACTCTCTGTCCAGCAGGCAGTGAGCAACGTCTGATTACAAAATCGTTACAGGATTTATTTGTCTCTGAGTTGTTTGTGCTCCTTCAGTCACGTAACTTATCCTAGAACATGCTTCACGGAGTTTTCATTTCTAGTTCAAAAAGTTGGAACAAATCATTTTTGGCATTTAAAGAGCTCACCAAGTCTATGTTTAAAATACTCGATTATTTATTCTTTAAACTCTTGAGTTATTGGTCTCAAAATTGGCAAATCTAAATTGGCAATATAGAATGACAATTTAATTGATACTCTATATTATCTGAAAATTTTCTGTTGCATAAGACCCAGCTGGCAAATTATCAACACCCACAAAGTGAAGGAAACAGAACTTTTGTCATTTGTTTCATTTAGAGTTTTGCACAGTATCTTTTGAGAGTCACAGAATTCTGTTGTGTCAGTTTCCACATTCTTCAGCATCTTTAGACATGGATGGTACAACTGTGGGTTGAGAAAGCAAATCCTCTAATCTTTCCTTTTTATGCCAAGATCCCTTCTTTAAATATAAGAAAAATATATTATAATTTTAAATTTTACAATAAAATTATTGAACTCAAAATTTTCAAATATGTTTTCAATAAACTTTTAAAAGCATTGCAAAATTGTGTATATAGTATGATCTCACTTAAACAAAAATACATATGTGTGTATATCTAAATATAAAAAATACATGCAAGAATGGCCACAGACATGTTAATGGCGATCATCTCTGAGTGGCGGGATTTTAGCCATTTTTGCTTTTTCCTTTATATTTTCGCGTATTGCCTAAATTTTTGTTGTGTTTTTAAAATAGTTTTTAAAAGCTATTTTCCTTGTTTGTTGCAGGGAGGGTACCCGTTCCCAACCTTGGATGCTGCTGTGTGACGTGCTGTGGAAAGGAGGAGCGGGACTAGTCAGACGGTTTGATTGATGAATCTGATGAATCTGCCCAGAATTAATCTGGGAAAGAGAACTTATCCATGCTAATCAGAGCTCGCAAAGTTGTATTTGAATACCAAAACATGAATACTTTTACTTGATTTACTGAGAGAACTATAGCTGTCAAATTCCATCAGAATATCATCTCATTCTTTTCCAAATCACAGTGCCAATGGGAGAAAACAAATTATGGAGTCATAGAAGGCCAGAACAAGAAAGAAATTTTAGAGATCATCTGGCCCAACCCTGTCACGTTACAGACAAGAATACTGGGCTCCAAGAGGAGGAAGTATGTCTTCCAGGTCACGGAGAAATCTCGGAGTGTGTGTGTGGTGAGGACCAGTGCCATTTGGGAGGCCTGAGATTATGTCCTCATAGAGCCCTGATTTATCAGCCCTGGAGAAAGTGTGTCCCAGCCCTGACTCTCCATCTCTCCCTTATCAACATCACCAAGACTTCCCATAAGCGTCTTGTCATGGCTCCAAGATGTCTTCTTATCATGGTTTAATTACATTTACTCTACAATCTTCCTGCTTTCTTCAGAGATGCCACCTCATCCTCATAAACGTATGATATTGAAGTCTTAAGGCAGAATGGGAAGTCTTAATGCATTAATGAGTCGGCTGTTAATGTTTATTACTATCAGTTGCTGACTGAATCCTATTTCCAGATTCCAGAGTTCAGTCTCTGCTGAACCCATCATTTTTATTCCTTTAATGTATGTGCTGTAAAGATCATCAGCCAGCAGGGCAATGGTCTGGAACAGTGAGCAAGGGATTGAGAGGAAATAAAGGAGATGCTCCAAACTCTCCTGCAGGCACATTCCTTGCCCTAAAAAATTGCTTAAACCTACAAAATGTAAAGCCAGGTTGCACTGAATGTGGCTGCCTAGCCATCTGGAAACACTTCTGGAAAAAGGTGGGGTAGGTATTACAGTTCTCCAGAGAAACAGAACCAACAGAAGATATATATAACAGATGGGTAGGTAGATAGATACATCAATCTATATATAGGAATATATAGAGAGAGAGGATTAACTGATTGACTGACAGAGAGAGAGATTTATCGTCAAGCAGAGTATGCTGTATTGATTACCAACCTCAGGAAAGGACTCCACACACCTATGCCCATTGCATCTTGGTATTGGAGTGACCAAGGAAGACACTACGCAGTCAAGCACTAGATAGAACAAGTCTTTACTCACATAGAAAAGGGGCAGAGCAGGATTAGCTCCAATAGTATGCCGTGGTCCTCACGGCTGGTGGGTCCACCTCCACCATGGCCAATGCAAGGCAACTGGCCTACGAAGCCCCAAGCTCCTGAGCACCCCTCCCCAGCGGCAATAGAAGGACCCTGACCAGGTCTGAAATACCGAAAGCTGGGGGTGTGCCTGAGGGCCGCTGACATACCTGCTTAAACAGAACAAAGGGACACTCATCTGGGAAAAACATTTCCACACTAGGTGATAACCTACACAGGCTGTATGGGCTCTTTATCTCTAAGGCCCAAGACCCTTTCTTATTCCGCCAGATTGGGGTGAAAATACTGTGCACATGACACTGTCTTTGCCAACATTCATTTTAAGGAACTGGCTCACGTGACTGTTGGGGACTTCTAAGTCCAAAATCAGTGGCTAGAAAGTCAGGTAAGAGTTGATGCCGTGTCCTGAGTCCAAAACCTGCAGGACAGGGCAGTTGGCAGGCTGGACAGTCAGCAGGGTTTCTATGTCTTGAGGCAGAATTCCTTCTTCAGGAAACCTCAGTCTTTACTCTTAAGGCCTTGAACTGATTGGATGAGGCCCACCTACATTATGGAGGGTCATCTGCATCGCTTACAGCCTACTGATTAGTCACGTCTTAGAAATACCTTCACAGCAACATCTGCATTAATGTTTGATCAAACAGCTGGGCATCATACTCTAGCAAACTTGATTTTCTTAATGCATTGATTACCTTCCTTATGCCCTAAATCACTGGTTCCTCTCTGGAAGAGTATCACTGATTCTTAATTATCCTCTCACTGTGCCATTTCCCTGTGGGAAAATGTTCAGAGGGTCTCCACTGCCACTATAGTTATATACAAACTCCTTATTCTGACACATAAAACCTATGACCTGGCCACACACATCACCTGCCATCACTCACCCCCATGCAAGCAGCCAGCCTGTTTCCCTGGCTCTTCCAGGCTCTGGTACTTGCTCCCTAGGCTGCCCCCAGCCCTGCCCATCAAAATCCTACTGCCTCAGAAAGGTCAGCTCAAAGACCAAATCCGTTCAAAAATCTTATTTGTTGCTCAGTTGAAAAAATCTCCCTCTTCTATGTTTTCAAAATATAGTTCCTTTTTTTTTTTTCTTTTTTTTTTTTGGTCATGTGGCATATGGGATTTTAGTTCCCCAACCAGGGATGGAACCACGCCCTCTGCAGTGGAAGCGTGGAGCCTTAACCACTGGACCACAAGGGAGGTCCCCCAGAATAGGTTCTTTAAAACTTTTATTTTTAATGTTCTGCCTTCTACAGAGACCTTTCAAATTCACTATATCCCTTTGGAATGTAAGCATCCTGAGGACAAGGATCATCCCGACATCCTCACAGAACAGCCGTTCAGAGATCCAAATAATTTCAGAGTCTGAGAAATAAGGGAGTAGAACAATGTTCTCAAGGTGACCGAGCAGCATGAGAATAATCTTTACTTTGAGGTGAAAAAAGTAAAGTCTTGCTGTAACTACCTGCCCCCTCCCTCCTCCTGCACATTGCCCTCTGAGACCACTTCAGCCCCACCTGTACACTCCAGCTGCCCCGACCATGGTCTTGGAGGAAGGAATGTAAGGCGTACGAGATCAATTCCTCTAATCGCTGACGCTGCTCTCACTTCAGACTCCCACTGTGCTTCCCCAGGACTGAGACCCACTCAGTCCGCCAGACCTTAAAGGACTAGACTCCTGCCCACGTCCATCCTCTCATAACTAACCAAGAGTTACCCAAGGCCACAGCTGTGGTTAGGGAGGGGAGCGTGGGCTGAGTCTAAAGATCTGGGTGTGAGTCCTGAATGTTCCACTCACCAGCTTGGTTAGTTATGTAACTTCCCCCAGCACCTCTTCCCCATCTGCAAGGTGAGCATTATTGATACAGTGCAATGCGTAGGGTGCAGGGTTTGGTGAGGAATAGATGAGATGCAGCTCATGAAAATGCTCTGCAACATTTGCTACAGATCTCAGTTATTCCCTTGATTGGGTCTCATTGCAGCCCCTCTGCCCCGGAAACACTTGGAATCAGGGACTTACCCCAATTTACCAGCCTTTCATGTGGGGTCATGTGGGAGGACATAGGGAAGGAAAAATGCTCACTGAAGTGAGAAGACATCATGAGACAAGAAAAGCGAGGGGCAGCTCCCTATAATCAATGAATCAGTTTATTATAGGGTAACTTACTCAGAGGGTGGGATTGGGATGGGAGGTGGTGGGGAAGAAAATGATCTGGAAGAATGTGGCATTTGCAGCTGCATTCTGCACCGCCAAGGGGCCATTGGGACAATTTTATAGTTAACCTAGGGTATGGGGGGGGGGCGGGGGTAGGTGCTTAGAAACAGGAAGTACATTCTTAAGTCAAGATTCATGAATGGATAACTAGTTTCATGGGCACCGGGAATACGTCACCAAAGCTTTTCATCATTGTTTGGGGACTAACTCAGCATACAGGTTACCTGGTCCTAATGACTATTAAATAATACCTATTAACTACAAAACCCCTGATGACAGAGACGTGATTTACTGCACAGTACAGTCCTGGATAGGGTCAGAAGAAGGACAGGAGAAACAGTAAGGGCCCAAGATGGTGTCAGTTATGCACGTTTTGCCCCCAACAACTTGACGGCCCCTACAGTCTTATCTGACATTCTTCCACATAGACCCAAGAGCCGGATATAAAGATTAAGATCTTTAAATCAACTGATGTAAGTGTAAGAAATTCTAACACAATTTTCTTATGTTTCTTATGGCAATAACTTTGAAGTTATTTTTGAAATAGAACATTCTCTAAGAATGTTTAGGTCCTCTATTTGCTGCCCCTTCCCACATGGTGGGGTCAGCCTGCTGGTCAACCAGCATGGTCTTCATCTAGCTTTCATGTCCTAAGGCATGGCTTTTACTGACTGGATCAAGCTGGGACCCAATTCCTGACCACCCTGGGCTGGCTTAGCTGATACTCTCTTCTAGAAATGACAAGGTAGGAGAAAAGGTCAGCAAGTGGCAGGGTCTAGTCATCTGAGGGCACATGCAGGTGGCAGACCAGCCAGGTGAGACGGGAGCCCATAGCTCAGCCTTGGAGGGGCTCTAGTTGAGTGAGTGGCACCGTCCTCCTTTAGGTGAAACCGGAGAGTTGGTACCCATCTTCTGTGCTGGACAGCACCACCACCGATCCAATAAGAAAGGGATGCTCCACCACTCCCTCCTCCATTCCTCCCTCCTTTCTTATTCCTGGAGCGTTTCAGCAGATGCGACACTGGCGCCTCTGTGGCCTGGCCTCACTGCCTTTATACAGTCCACCAATCCCTTCATCCCTCTGGCCTTAACTGCTCTTACCCCTCCATGCCCATTCTGAAAGGGATTCCACCAGCCTTCCTCCAGGAAACCTGTTATGATTCCTTAAGACGAGGGAAGGATTCTGTCTCTAGCTCTCGTGGTACCCTTTGCACATTTCTAATGCAGCATTTATTGTAACACACCACACTTGTTTGTTTACTTATTTGTACCCACTAACTTAGGAGCATCTGGATTAAAAAAAAAATTATGTTATATTGAGAGATGGAAGTGTCCGCCCAAAGTGGGATCAGAGGACATCAGAAATTCTGAGTTAACAAAGGGACAGGATGGGTGGGTGACAATAATGATCTAGATGAACAAAATTCCTAACAATTGCGTATCACTTGGGTCCTTGAAGATGCTGGGAGTATAGGGAAACTCCTGCCGTTTGTGTGGGCCTTGGTTCTGTGTGGGTAGGCATGCATCAGCAAGGCAAAATGCCACAGCTCAGCCTGGGAACTGTGAGTTAGAAATAAATTATATAGATAGTCATCGAATAAATTATATATATAGTCATCGCTTTCTTATATTCTCCTCCCTTGCCTACCATGCTGTAACATATCATTTATGAGCTCTGCAATGAATCACAACAAGAAAGAAAATAGTGATCCCTTTCAGTTTGCCTCTAAGATTGCAGAGAAATTTGTTATGCAATAAAAACAGCACTAACATTCTCTGAAAATATTCCCCTAGAACATACCTTCTAGGGCTTTCCAAATAGCTCAAAAGAAGGGTTTCAAAACTTTTCCTGTAAAGAACAACTTGAGTCTAGCACTTCTCAGAAGAAATGCCAGCCTCAATTTTTCTCGGCTTAATTTCATTTCAAGAATAGTACATTTTCTTCTTCCTCCAATTAAGCTCCATTGCCTGGTCCCAGGAAGAAAAGGAGTCGTGGTAAAGCAGCCACAGTTAATAGATGAAGAAAGGAAGAGCAAAGCAATGAGACTGACAACAAAAATACATTTGGGAGGATGGACAAAACCAGAAATTCATTATTTAAAAACACTAATAAAATAGCTAAAGCTTTGAAAAGATTGATGAGAGAGAGAGATAACTAGCAAATAACAGGAATGAAGAAAATGCCTTTAACTACAAATGAATATGCAATACCCAAAACAAGAAAATACTATGAACAATTTTTTCCCAGTGAATTAGAAAAGTTAGATAAAACAAACCATTTTCTAGATGAATATGTTATCAAAACTGACTCAAAGGGGAAAAAAAGCACAGAATCCCTGCTGTAGTCTAAATGTTTATGTCCCCTCAAACTCATATATTGAAATCCTAACCCCTAAAGGTGATGGTATCAGTAGGTGGGGACTTGGGGGATGCTTAAGCCATGGGAGTGGAACCCTCATGAATAACATTAGTGCCCTATAAAAGAAAGATCTCTAGCCCCTTGCACCATATGAGGACACAGAAAGAAAGTGCCAGCTATGAACCAGGAAGAGGCCTTTCACCAGAATAGCACCATGCTGGCACCTTGATCTTGGGCTTTTCAGTCCCCAAGACTGTGGGAAATAAATTTCTGTTGTTTATAAGCTACCCAGTCTGTGGCATTTTGTTACAGCAACTCAAATGGACTAAGACAGCTCCAAATAGACTTTAAAATATTAAAGATGATCAAGAATATAAAAATCTGCCCATGGTATCGGGGGAAAGTGATGAAACAGTTTTACAAATGAGATCTACCAACAATTGAAGGAACAGATCCCTGTCATGTAGGAATTTTACCATAAAATAGAAAAAGAGGAAGAATTGTCCACCCCAAAACACATGTTACATGACCAGTATTACTCTGATATCAAACCAGGTTAGAATGATTTAAAGAATGAAAATAACAACACTAATCTCACAAACACTGATAAAAACCTCCTTAATAAAATATTAGCAAAGAAGATTCAGTGATTAGAAAACAAAACAAAAATTATGACTCAACTGGGTAACTGGTTTTATCCCAAGAATATGAGTTAAGTTTAGAAAAACGTATTGTTTTTAAAATCTATATTTTATCTATTATCACATTAGCTGAATAAAAGAGAAAAACAAAGTCATCTCAGTAGATGGAGAAAAACTTTTTTTTAATTTATGATTTAAAAAACATAGCATATTTGTTTGCAAAATTAGAAGGAAATTTCAACTTAATAAAAATTTTGACACAACAAAAAAATCATACTTAATATAGAAAATAGAATAAGAAAAACATTTGATAAAATTAACATCATTAAAAATTAAAAACACAGATTCACAGATATAGAGAACAAACTAGTGGTTACCAGTGGGGAGAGGGAAGCGGGGAGGGGCAAGAGAGAGGTAGAGGATTAAAAGGTACAAACTATTAGGTATAAAATAAGTTACAAGGATATATTGTACAACACAGGGAATATAGCCAATATTATATAATAACTATGAATGGAGTATAACCTTTAAAAGTTGTGAATCACTATATTGTACACCTGAAACATATAATATTGTACAGCAACTATACTTCAATTAAAAAAAATTAAAAACAAATGCCATGCACATATATTTGGAGAAAACTGTAATTCGAAAAGATATACACACCCCAGTGTTCATTACAGCACAATTTACAATAGCCAAGACATGGAAACAACCTATGTCAATCAACAGATGAACGGATAAAGAAGATGTGATTGATATATATATATATATATATATATACACACACACACACACACACACACACAATGGAATACTACTCAGCCACAAAAAAGAATGAAATGCCATTTGCAGCAACATGGATGCAATTAGAGATTATCATACTAAGTGAAATAAGTCAAAAAAAGGAAGACAAATACCATATGCTATCACTGATATGTGGAATCTAAAATATGACACAAATGAACTTATCTATGAAACAGAAGCAGACTCACAGACATAGAGAACAGACTTGTGGTTGCCAAGGGGGAGGGGGTTGGGGGAGGGATGGATTGGGAGTTTGGGATTAGCAGATGCAAACTATTGTATATAGAATGGATAAACAACAAGGTCCTACCGTAGAGCACAGGGAACTATATTCAATATCCTGTGATAAACCACAATGGAAAAGAATAAGAAAAAGAATGTACATATATATATATACACACACACCTATATATAACTGAATCACTTTGCTGTACAGCAGAAATTAACACAACATTGTAAATCAACTATAATTCAAAAAGTTTAAAAAAACAACAAAACAAAAGTGCTGTGCAAACTCGGAATAAAAAGGCACTTCCTTAACCTGGTAAAATTTGTAAAACTATAGCAAATATCCTATTTAATGGTGAAACATTAGTTTTAAATAATTTAAAAATTATTTTAAAGGAAGAAATAAAACAATCATTCACAGCTAGTATTCATTATCTAACTCAAACTTGAGAAAACTCAAGAGAAAAACAGACCAATTATTAGAATTACAAATTGAGGTCAGAATAAGACAAATATATATAAATAGGTTGCATTCCTACACACAAAAATATACATATGCATACAATTTTAAAGCATATCGTATATAATAGCAACAAAATGTAAGGTACTAGAAGTAAATCTAATGAAAATGTGCATATTTTTATGAAGGAAATTATAAACATTTATTGAAAGACATTAAAGAAGTTCTATGTAAGTGGAGATATATCCCCTTCAAGGATAAGAGTGAATATGATAAGGTTGTTAATCTCCCCCAAATAAGCTATAAAGCTTCAGTGATAATCCCAACAGTATTGTTCATGGACTTTGACAACTTTGTCTTAAAATTTATGTAGAAGAGCAAAGAACCAAGAACAGACATGACAATTCTGAAGAACTTCAAGGTGGGTGAGGACCCTCATCTTGGCAGCTATGAAGGTCTTCCTAAAGCTTGAAGAATGAAGCAACATTGTACAGGGAAGGGACAAAGAAACCTACGAACAGAATGGGAAACTCAGGCATTGACATATTCATAGACGAAAACCTGACACGTGACAGAAGTGGCTTTGGAAATCAGAAAGGAAAGGACAGAAGAGTCCAGTGTTTTTCACATTTTGGTTTACCAATTACCCACAGTGAGAAATGCATTTAACACTGCAACTCAAACCATACAGTCATGTGTATGTAGGTAAATATATACATAAAACGAAAACAGAAGATTCAAGGAAAATAGTTACAATTACTATGTGCAGTGCATTCTGGTATTTTTCTATTCAGCCCTGTTTTATTTAAAACACACACACACAAAATTGTTGCAACCCATACAGTTGATTCCATAAGCACTACAGAGTTGTAACCTTCAATTTGAAAAACTGCACTGTGCAACAAGGTTCTTGATAGAGAGTTCTGTGCAGTGGGCATGCTAGTATGGTTCCCCAGGGGTTGGAGAGGGAGTTGATTTGTAGCGTTTGCCCATAACTGTGGTATAAAAATTCCTGCCGTGGCCCATATGAGCTAGCAATGTGTTTAACAACCAGCTAACGCGATGCCTGAGAATTAACAATGAACTTTCATGAGATGGTACGAGGTAGCTGCAGCACGCTGCTGATTCTAGGATAACTGGTTACCCATGTGAAAGAAATAAATAATCAGACCTGTACACCACACCATATATGAACATTAATTTCAGGTGAACTAAATACCTGACACATGAAAAACAAAGATGTGAATGTGAAATGTGAAAAGCAAAAGTTAGAAAAGTGCAAAACAAAAAACAGTACTATGTCTTTTTAACTCCTGGGTAGGAAAGGATTCTTAAATGATGTGAGAATCACAAGCCACAAAGGGAAAGCTTGATACATCTGATTACATTTAAAATAGACATTCCTGAGCATTAAAATTCATCACTTAAAAAGTGAAAAAACAAGCCACAGACCAGGATACAACATTTGCAACTCATATACATTCAGAATTTTATAGGAATTCTTATAAATCAATAAGAAAAAAAAACCCTATAGAAAAATACACAAAGACACGTGCAATTAATTTACAGCAGAGATGATCTAAATGGCAGAAGAAAAAGGAAGAGAGGGAAAGAGGAATGGAGGGAAGAAGAAAGAAAAAGAAAAGCTCAATCCCACTTGGGTTAGATGTATCAGCTGGGTTCAGGCTGGAAAGCAACATTCACACCCAGTCTTTCAATTCAGAGGAAATTTAATTCAGAGACTTTGGAAACCCAAAAGGCGAGGCAACCAAGAGACATAACTGCAGGAACCCCTAGGCTGGAAAGGAAAGAGAAGACATGGTGTTTTCAGAATCCAGGACCTGGGGCTGCCCAGCAGGCCCTGAGTGGAGAAGGGGCCATCCAGCTGAGTCAGAGCCATGGCAGGGGCTGGCCAAGGTGAGCTGGGGCCATGGACACCCCATTGGAGGCAGAGTGGATGGGCAAAAAGACCTTGGCTTCTCCCGTTTAACCTTCCACCAGTGCTTCACATTAGCTGAATGAAAACGGAAGCCAGCAGGCAAGGGACCCAGGGAACTGTCCTTTTAGAGATGGGCTCCTTCCAGGATAGGAGAAAGGAAAGATCTGAGAGAAAACATGTAAATGCCCAACACATCAGGGGATGCACTGAGACCACTCCGTATCCATTAGATCTGGAATATTTCTAAAGTCAAACAATAAAAAAGCATTTTAAGGATGTGAATGTATGAGAAATCTAATACACTGGTAGTGAAAGAGGAAACTGACACAACCAATTTTGAAAATAGAGGTTTTTTTTCTCTAGTAAAATGGAAAGTGCACACATCTGTGACCTAAAAATTCTACTCCTAGGTATAAATTCCAGAGAAAATTCTCACATATATGCACAAGGAGACATGTACAAGAATATTAACCATTTGGAGATGGTTTCAAAAGTGGAAATAATTTCAATGTCCATCAATAGGAGAATTAATTTTTTAATGTTATATATTCATATAATAATGGAATACTATATCACAGTTAAAACGAAGGAACTAGTGCTACATGTATTAACATGGATTTATCCCTCAAACCATGCCATTAAAACAAAGCAAGGAGCAGAAGACCATATACAATATCATTCATATAAAGTTTAAAAACATAAAAGACAATTCTGTATTTTGCACGGGGATATTGTTTAGGACCACATACAGAGGATAAAGTATAAGAAACATGCAAGGGAAAGATAAACACAAAACGCATGATAATGGTAACCCTGGGAGTGATCTCGAGGAAAATGGCATCATGGAAGGGTCCCTAGGAGTCTTCATCAATATCTAAGTGCTTTGCTTCTCAGGTTAGGTGGGCAATACTTGCCTGTTCCTGACAGTTTCTCTCCACCTTTTTATATGTCTGAAATATTTGATTTTTATTAAAAAGATAAGGAAGGACTGGCATCAAATTACTTTATTACTCACCTATATATATATATCAATCTTCATATTGGTCAAAACTCTGAAATGTGTTTATAAGAATTCATAACACAAAGCTGGTGTGAGAAATAGAAATAGTTGGTAAATTGCCTGTTAATTACTCCCTATGTTTTTGGACTTACAAAGAACTTGTGATCTTTCCTCCAAAAAGGTCAGCTCCTTCGTTCCATCAAATATATAAAAACCCAGAACATTTGGAGATAGTATTAGTGGCTAATATGTATTAAGTATGTCCTCTGCTTCAGGCACCTATCATCCCCCACTGTATGTATGAGAAAAACAGGGCACCAAGAGAGGAAGTCGATTTCCCAAAGCCACCTAGCTAATCGGGGACAGAGCCTTTTCCACACTCACTCTTCTGCCCCACCCAGGTCAGCCCTTGTTTTTCTGTCTTACCTCGGAGTCATTTTTAAACCAGGGTAGATGAAATAAGGGTGCTTCTGGCAATCTCTAGACCTGACCATAATGTGGAGCTTTCTAATGTCACGGAATAGAAAACAAAATTCAGAGGGCTCTCTGGGGAGAAGCGAGCACTCCCTATGGGCACCCCTGGCTCTGAGGTCACGCGACAGCTGCCACCAGCGTGTGACCTTGGGCAAGTTAATCAAACCAACTGCATTCCAGTCCTGGTTCTACCACTTTCTGACCCGTCACTTAGCTTCTTTAAGCCTCATCGAAAAAACAGAGTATTTAATACCTTCCTCATTGAGTTTGCCTGAGGGTGCTAAGTGAAAGCATGTCAGAAGTTCTTGCACCCTGCCTGCTCCGTAACCTGAGATGGTTACCCACGGGGCAGAGCCAACAGTGCCCATCCCTTCCCAACTCCACATTCAGTCACCTCACGTTGAAATTGGCCATAGTGAGACAGGCTGGGACCTGGGACCCTTTGCTGCAGTGCTTGCACCTGGGCAAACATCTCCCCAAGCAACAAAATGCAAAGAAACTATAAGGGACTAAAAGCAACTGTGTGCGTGTGCAGTTGGGGCAAATTATGGACAAGATACAAAAAGACCAAAAAAAAAATCAACTGCCACTTCTGAAGAGCCAGGAACAAAAGCAGGACACTGCGCACGCCCCCTGCACTCAACACCACCAAAGAAGTGGGTAAAGCATCTAAGCCACCCCTCCGGCCAGACCCCTGGACACAGCCCTACCCTCACCCCATATAAGGAACCAGCTCAGCCCCTGCCTCGGGGCTCAAGCCAGCGAAACTGTGCCTTGTTCTCGCTCCCCTCTGCTGCAGCAGGAAGCCCAGGAAAGCTTTAGCCTGAATTTCTTGTCTGGCCTCTTACCAATTTCTATTGATTAAGGAGGCTAAGAATCCTGGTCGGTAACAGCAGCAAAAGGACTTAAACCACAAAAATGGACAAATTCTACAAATCAGGGCTTTATTTATTTATTTTTCTAAGAGCTGGTTGTTAAACGTTTTACCAGCAACCCCTGCAGGACTGTTGGAATTGGTTTGTCAACTATATAAATATTAGCTATTATTGTTTAAGATGTCATGACCAAGAGGACAAAATGGAGAATGTTTAGGGGTGAAAACAGCTCCCACAAGAACATGGTCCTCCATCTCACAGAACACCTGTGCGGCACACACAGGTAAGGCCTTCCTCTGTGCCCAAGCCGGGACGGTGGGGTGCCAGGGAAACAGCAGTTTTTCCACAGCCGGTCCAGCACAAAGGGGCCAAGCTCCACGGCTTCATTACTGAGTGAGCAGGTGGTATCTTCACGTGTTACTTTCTAACCTGACCAGCACTGTGCTTTTCCTGAAACCCCAGTAAGTACCGGGAACCCTGTACTTGGTTGCCTTTGCCACTTCCTAACTGGGTGAGGGAGAATGCCCCTTCTTCTAATGGTTTACTGCACAGAATTCCCATCTCACTGAAGGTTTAGAACAATTAATTCAAGATTTTAAAATAGGAAAGTATATATATTAAAATACACCAGACAATATGTGAAAGGCAATGAGGAAAATCTAGATATATAATGATTTCTGTGATCTTTTTTCTCTAAACTGTGCAAGAATGTGGCTATCCTGAGACTTGCCTTGTGACAATTCTTATATTAGTAAAATATTAACTTGCTCAGAAAGTGAGCAATCCTCAGCATAACAAACACCTGAATGTATTTTACTGAGAATTTCAGCAGCTTCTCCCTTAGACATGTTTAGGAGCCAGAGTTATTTGTACCGAACACAAGTAACTGCATTTCTCAGCATGTTCGAAATGAGAGGAAATAGAATTGTAATGAAGTCCACACAGGCCGCCTCAGCAAACACAATAAAAACACTTCCCTCACTATTCTGATCACCACGGCTTGAGATGGCTAATTAGAAAATCCTGAGTCAGAACATAAGCTCTTCAAATTCGAGGAAGAGTTGCCAGCATCATTTTCAGATTTACCTCCAAGTGTTCAGTTGCTAAGAGACATATGGACAAAATGTACTGCAACATGGAAATGGTTGTTCCTCCCAAAGAGCCAGGCTTACACAAAGCCTGTGTGGTTTGTATTTGCCTCCATGGCTACAGTGATGATTTGCATTATTTAATGTGTTTGCCATTGTACTGGAATTAAAGATGTCTCATCATGGCCCTATTTGTCATTAGCTGCCCGCCTCTCAGACCTGTCCCTTCCAGAATGTTCTCCCCACGCTATCACCAGAGTTCTCTTCCTAGAATGTTAGTCATTCATTTATCAACTTCACAGTTGCCTTCTGCACTGTTATTTAGTTTACACTCTTAATTTAAATTGATTTATACTCAAGCTTATTCTTGCCCTAAGCACTCCATATGATTTGCTGTCACACAATGGAAGAAAATATTTGTGAAACATATCTAAAAAAGGACTTGTATCTAGATGTATAAAGAATGCTTCCAATTTAATAACAATCCAATTAAAAATGGGCAAAAGATTAAAACCCTACAAAAGACAATATACCAGTGGCCAATAAGCACATGATAACAAGTTCAACATCAACAGACATCAGACAAATGCAAATTAAAATCACAATGAGATACCACTACACACTAACTTTTAAAAGATTAATAATTCAAGGTTGTTGAGGATGTGGAAGGATTGAAATTCTGATACAGTGCTTGCTGCTAGGAATGTAAAATGGTACAACCAATTTGGAAAAAAAAAAAAACCTGGCATTTTCTTAAAAGTTTGAAACTGTACATTCAAAAGCATGATTATCTAACTAGTATATGTCTCAGCATTAGATCTAGAAATATACACAGAATAAAATAGGGTTTAAAAGAAAGTTAAATGTACAGTTACCACATGACTCAGCAATTTCACTTGTAGGTATCCATCCAAGAGAAATGAAAAAATACGTCCACAGAAAGACTTGGGCGTGAACGTTCTGGGGACAATAGAAGCTTCTCTCGGGGTGACACCCTTCCTAAGAGCTGAGCACTTGGTGGAGGGCTGGGGGCCGTGGCCTGAGGTCCCCTCGGCTTGCTCTCCGGGTGTGGAACCAGTGCCTCATTACCAGGGCCCCGAGCTCAGTTTGCTGCCCCCCAAGACGGAGCCTCCATTCCATGAGTGGGGACCGGGCAGCAGAAGAGAACTTTAACCAGGAAAGAAAACGTGTTTTTTTGTATTTCAGATAGGTGACTCTGGCATTCTGGCAGACAGAGAGAACAGACTTGTGGTTGCCAAGGTGGAGGGAGGGTGTGGGGAGGGAAGGACTGGGAGTTTGGGATTAGCAGACGCAAACTAGTATATATAGAATGGATAAGCAACAAGGTCCTACTGTAGAGCACAGGGAACTATATTCAATATCCTGTGATAAACCATAATGGAAAAGAATATGAAAAAGAATGTACATATAACTGAATCACTCTACTGTACAGCAGAAATTAACACAACACTGTAAATCAACTATACTTCAATTAAAAACACACACAAAAAAAACCCCAAAAAACCAAAGCAGAAAGACACCAAGAGACTGGGGCTGGCTGAGGTTTCACTTTTCCTTTTTAACCAATTAGCCGCCATTCTAAATATCGTAGACCAAACAGAGACTGGGTCATCTGCCCCAAGGTGGGAGTCTGCAGCTATCAACAGACACAGCCCCAAACTAGTTTAGGACAAGTTTATGTGTCAGAGAAGGTAGACCACAGAGGAAGCTGTAGCCAAGCCTTCGCCAGCATAATGGAGTTAAGTATTCTGGAGCGGAAAGCATCTCTCACTCCTCCATCACATTAAGGTGAAAATTGAGGGCCCATAGCGAGCTCTAGACAAAATACAATTATCTTACCTTGGACAGGTTTCTCTGTTCTCTTCAGACTGTGGTAGGCAGAATGGTCCCCCAAAGACGTCGACACCGTACTGCCTGCAGACTTTGAATATGCTATATTAAATGGCAAAAGGGACTCTGCAGCTGTAACGCTACAGATTTTAAGATCAGGAGATTATCCAGGACTATCTGGGCGGGCCCCGTCTAATTGCATGAGCCCCTAAAAGCAGTGAACTCTCTCCAGCAGGGGGAAGAAAGACTGTAGCAGAAGGGAAATGCAGAGAGATCTAAAGCATGAGACGCGCTGGATCTACCAGTGCTGGGGGGAGCCACGTAGATAGCGTGAGAAGGGACATGGGCAGCTATACAAGCAAAGACTGGCCCCCAGCTGACTGCTAGCAAGGAAATGGGGAACTCCAACCTCAAGGAACTGAATTCTACAAACAACCTGAAGGAGCCTGGAAACTAAACATTCTCCAGCACCTCCCGAGAAGAGTCCAGCCCAGCTGACAACCCGATTTCAGCCTTGCGAGGTCTTCAGCAGAGGACCCAGCTGAGCCCCATTGGGCCCAGACCTCAGAGCCATGGAATAAATGGGTGTTGTTTTAAGCCTCGAAGTTCACAGTAATTTGTCCTTGCAGAAATAGAAAACTGATACAAAACTGACACATAAACACATTTTTAAAAAGGAAGTAAGCAAGCAGAATTCTCAAGGAAAAGTGACTTTGAGTATAATTCCCTTTTCTTATTGCAAATACAGGACATAGGAGCCTTGGAGCTCTTTGCTCAAGAATAATAGTTACAATCCATACTCCCTTCTGTGCTCCTCAGTACACGGCTGTATTAAATGGGAGACTGAGGCTCTATTTAGGGGATTTTCTAAGGCCCTCTAGCAACACTGGAATGGAGAACGGATTTCAGTGAGATCAAGACTGCAATAGGAATAAAAAAAAAACCTGCAATAGGAAGACCAGTTGTCAGGCTATTGTACTGAGGTGATTGAGGGACCACAGGGCAGGGCTAGCTGGTATGGAGGAGTCAGATTGGAGAGGGAGACACTGATCCCGAATAGTTCTAGAAGAGCTGGCTAGGTGGAAGGTAGCACCAGTAAATCAGAGAATTCAAGAGGAGGAATAGACGTGGGAGAGACTGCAACCATGGGTTTGCTTAAATCCACTTCAGCTGCCTTCACTAATCAAGGTGGTTTTGCATGTCCTCCAAGCGGCATGTAGCCTAAACAATCAGGTATCTATCTGCCCGAGTTATTTTCCAGGAACTTGGAGTCAGCTGTGCCTAGTTGGAGCTCAGCTGATTAACACTGGAGAGGCCCACTGACCCTCCAAATGGGCACACATGAGTGGCCACGCAAGGACCTTCCGACGCCAGAGGGTCGAAAACTCCAGCCCCAGCTCGTGCTAAGCGCCTCCACTTTTGAACGTGCAGAAGCCTGTAGCTTCGTTACGCCTGCGCAGAACGACAATCCCCCCTCCCCTTTTCCCGGTCACCCTTCCCCACGCTCCGCACGCCTCAGACGGCCCTGCTTCTTCGTTCATTATCCCATAATTCCCCTGAGCCCCTTGCGGACCTGAGACTTGTGTTCCCGTCTTCTCACCTGGCTGCCTTTTAAATAAACCCTCTCTTTGCTGCAAACCTTGGCGTGTCAGCGTTTCGGCTTGCTGAGCGTCAGCCAAACATGACCCCGGTCTGGTTACAAGGTGGTCACGGAAAAAGCTTAGTTTGGGATCTACTGAATTTGAGGGGCTTGTGGAACATCCAGATGGTAACTGGATATTGAAAACTGAAGCTCAGCTGATTCTCAAAGATGCCAATTTGGGAATTATTAACATATACATTCAGAAGATGCTCATGGGTTTTCTTTTGCTTTAAAATACAGTAAGAAGACTGAGGAAGAGATACAAACAGGGAGTAACCTGGAGGTAATTAGAAAAGGGTTTGGAGGAGAAAGGAAAAAGGAGGGTAGAAAAGATGAGAGAGCTGGCTAAGGTAGAATTAATTGATATATTACTAATAAACTACGAAAAAAGGTGTGCCTGGAAAGTTCATGATCTTAGGGGAGAGAAAAAGAGGTGGTAGGAAGGCAGAGGTAGAAAACGTCCCTGTTAGCCACAGCGAGCACTGCCACCCTCTGGCCTGGGTGAATGACGATGGACGGAAGAGGGAGACGCAGGGAAAGAAGACAGTGTTGACCCAGCCACTCGCACCTGGGGAGCTTCCTGGGCTGGGGATTCGTAATTTGAGGAATGTTAACATTGTGTTCCTCCTGAGTACACCATTCATTCAGTGAAGACTTAGCTATTTACAAAATCATCTACAGGGGAGTTGGAGACTCCCCACACCCCGATTTCTGTGAAAGCAATGCTGCCATCCTGAATACGACTGAAAAATCTAAGTTAGCTTACGCATAGCCACCTACGCATCCAACACAGTTTCCTCATGAAAAGCTCACAATGGCTTTTTTTTTTTAACATCTTTATTGGAGTATAATTGCTTTACAATGGTGTGTTAGTTTCTGTTTTATAACAAAGTGAATCAGTTATACATATACATATGTTCCCATATCTCTTCCCTCTTGCATCTCCTTCCCTCCCACCCTCCCTATCCCACCCCTCTAGGTGGTCACAAAGCACCGAGCTGATCTCCCTGTGCTATGCGGCTGCTTCCCACTAGCTATCTACTTTACATTTGGTGGTATATACAGTGGCTTTTCTTGATACCCTTTGCAGAATCCCAATCTGTGAAAGCTTTTGAAGGCTGCACACAGCAGCAGGGAGAGAGAATAAGATGCCCACACAGCAGAGCTTAGGAGAGCTCCCTGCTGAACCGCCAGCTGTGGGGCAAGCAGCCAGCCAGGGAAGGTACCATTTAGGATGGAGTGTTCCTCATTTTGCCAGCTGGTCTAGATGGGCTCAAAAAGAATTTAAATTTAACCTATTCCAAAGCACCAAATGATTATTTTAGACCATGAGACCAGATGCTATACTTGCATTATCTTTCCTGATGCCTCTAGTTTTGGCTAAGAATCAAAATAGTTGTTACGGTTGTCTTAAACTTTCTAAACACATATAATCCAAAGCTGCGTGTGTGAAGTATCTCCAGAATCTTTTATTGCTGCTTTTAAAATTCCCCGTAGACACTAACCCATACTGTTGCACTCAAACACATTTCTACCACAAAGATTAAAAAGTACTTAAGAATATTTTTTATTCTACCCTGTATCAAGGCCATAGACACACAAAATGTTTGGATCACTTAATAAGTTATAACATTCCATGTTTTCATAGTAAGAACAAGGACATAAATGATCATTTCCTGAGTTTACAGTGCAATGTAAAATTTAATCTGTATTGCTAATCAGACATCTTACAGCATAGAAATGTGATCAAAATGATCATTTGCTTTATCATGTCATAAAACACAAGAGCTTATTGTAGAACAGTGATACAGTTTAAATGGTAAGGAACTTTGTGATTCATAACAAAGAATCCTGTATATACTTGTTGCCATGATTGACCTTAGAGGACAAATATCAGTAGTAAAATAAGTTATGGTACAAAATAAAGTCAACAAGGTATCTATAGTGAAGAAACATTTGATTTCATTTAAGAAACTAAAACCTGGATTCTAGTTAACCTATATACAAAAATGTTCTTTTAAAAAACCCTAAGTAATCACAAATTTAGCTAAAACAGTTGAATGACACCTCTTCATTATGCTGTAAAACTATGGATCTCATCTTTGGAAAAGTTCAAATCATGCAGCAACCTGAAAAACAAATAAAAAGCACACGTTTCTCAGGGAAGATGTTTAAAAATAAAGAAGATCAGAGTTTACCATCGTAACCATAGTATTTTTTCATTTTCCCCATTTAGCATGTGTTTTCTAAAACACTCCACAATTACCACTTCTAAAAAATTAACAGTAATTCCTTAATATCATCAAATATCTAGTAAGTGTTCACATTTTCAATTGTCTCATAAATGCCATAATTTTTTAAACTTTGTTTGAATCAAGATCCAATTAAAGTCTACTCACTGTGATTGGTTTATATGTCTTTTGGGTATTTTTTGATCTATAACATCCCCTCCATCTCTCTCTCTCTCTCTCTGTCCTGCAATTTATTTGTTGACAAAATCAGATTTTTAAGTGTTGAGTCTCCCACGGTTCTCATTTTGCTGCATCCCTGTGGTTTACTTTAATAATATGTTCCTTTTTCCTTTTATCTCCCAAAATTTAATAATTGGATCGAGAGGCTTAATCAGATACAGGTTCAATTCTTTTTGACAAGACTACTTCATAGTGCTCTTTCATCAGGAGGCACATAATACCGGCTTGCCTCTCTTTTTGGATGCTAACCACCACTGGTGATCTACGTACAGATCTACTAGTTTCATTAGGGACCGAAGTTGGTGATATTCTACTCCTATCATTCTTTATTCATTTATCAGCTGAGGAATTCTATAAAGAATAACTTCTGCTCATCTATTATGTGGTTATCCAGTAGTATAACTCATACAGAAAAGGCAGAATAAATGCTGGTTTTCTTCCTCTTTATTCACCAGTTTTTGAAGTAAGGACTTGATCCCCTAGCATTCTATCGTAATTTTCCCCCACTGAACAGGAGAAGCAGAAATACTGCTTAAGTATAATTCAACTTGGAAAATACTGTAAATGGAGACTGAGATCTTAAGAGTAGCTCTGTTTAAAATAGTGCTGAAGGGGACTTCCCTGGCGGTCCAGTGGTTAGGACTCCACGTTTCCACTGCAGGGAGCATGGGTTCGACCCCTGGTTGGGGAACTAAGATCCTGCAAGCCATGTGGCATGGCCAAAAAAAAAAAAAAGGAGGTGAAAAAAAAATAAATAAAATGCTGCTGAAAGTAATAAACATTTACTCAGTACTCACTCTTTGTAGTCACTGTGCTAAGCATTTCACACGCATAAATATTATCACTTATTCCCTCGGATAGGCGAGTGCACTAAAGCTTAGAAGGTTTTGGCCCTAGGACACCTAGCTGATGATTGTAGGATGACTGTAAGTGGTGGAGCTGGGATTCCAACCCCAAGCGGCAGCTTCCGGAGCTGACACACACGTTCAGACAAAGGGACAGGACGGCAGAGGGGTTACGAGGGCCAACGTGGTGCGGCACGCAAGCCTCTCACCATCTGAACCCAAATAAAGGAGCAAGAGAGAAAACTACCTAGCAAATGTCAGGGTCAGTCATATACCAAACAAGGAAATGCAGGCCATTCAAGGCAGTCATATTTTAAAATCATCGAGAAACCCAATAGTGGCTATATCTAACCAAATATTTTAAAGTGTCATTTTAGAGTTAAATAAGATCAAGGTGATTTTTAAATAAGACGGTCACTACCACTGGTTGTTCTTTGTGCGGAGTTCAACTCTTGGTCTTGGCTTATTTATGTTCTAGTCTCTGGTTTTTGTCTTGCTGTTTGGCTTTCTCTCACTGTGTTATTGATTAATGCTCACCCAGTTGCAGAGAATGATGGAAGATCAAAAGCTACAATGAGATGAACACTGCCTATTATGATATATTTTTAAAAAATTATTATATATTATGCAGCTTTGGTGGAAGAGGAGGTTGAATCTAGTGTCCCCAAAACTATCTGGCACCAATCTTGTGAAAGTGTCCACACTACCAGCCACTACCAGAGGCCATCAAGAGCTGGCTGTGTCTGACTTCTGTGTTCACATCTAACTCTGTGCATAATCTGGGCCTCCGACGCTTCACCTGCACGCAGATTAAACACTTTGTTATTATTTTCTTACGCTGTGACAGACTATTGAAGTGCAGTTTCATATGAATAGGAAGAAATGAGAGCCACGTCAACTGCTGTTTATAGGAGGTCGTCATTTCACGGTGCTGGGATTCTCTCTCCTACCACGTTGCTACTCACTTCATTCCTTGTTCTGTAAATGGCACTGGTCCACAAATGCAGATGAGGACTTTGGACGTGTCTAAACTTCTTTTCAAAAATTCAGAAAGCAGAGCTGGTGAAATGTATCCCCGTTTGCCGTTCCATTCAGAAGTAGGTGCTGAGAGAACAAATTCAAGGTCAAATCTGGAGAAAAGAAACATTTTTTTAAAGTCTATTACATTAAATATATTATGAACATGTTTCCAGTTCACTAATGCATCTTTTTCTCCCCTGGAGAACAAATGGATATATGAAGGTTGACACGCTTGCCAGAAAAGCACTAGAACAGAATGTAAACAAACATTTTGCAAAAACATACAGGTAAATCCACATTTACTAAAGATAAACTTTTGCTACAGATAAGAGAATAATTTGACGTTTTCTATGGAACTCATTAGAAAGAGAGCTCTAAAGGATCTCAGAGAACTCCACATTTTTATTAATAATTCACTTGTATAAAGCACAGCAAAGAGCAACGACCAGTGACATGTGCATTTTCATCTCTGACTCAAACCCCTCCAATGAGTCCTTGACCCCGATAACCAACGGCCTATCTGACTTCTTACTGTTACTGTGTTCATGGCTTCAACCTTGACTTACAGTACCCCTGTGCCACACCCGATGTCACTGCTGTGAATGGCCCCACAGTCCGTTTGGTTGCGCAAATCCCGGGCAGAAACCCGGGATTGATCTGCCTCACCCTCCACGTCCAAATTCTCCCCAATCCTAGCTCCTAACTCTGTGCTCTGCTTCTCTCAGCCTTCACTGCCACACCCTGCCTGTTCTCTTTCTCCTTCTGTAATGTTTCTACCACACCCCACTGTTCAGTTTCTTAGCTCAAGCATCATTTCCAGGGAAGCACTGCAGCCCCACAAGTCTGGAGTCCTTTCGTAATTACATGTGTTGTAGAAATGTTTCCCTTTTCCTCTTCCTTATAGCCTTTCTATCAGGCTGTAAATATGTGGCCACCAAGATGATTATCCTAGTAATGTCTACCTTCCCCATTAGACCAGAAACTCCATGAGAGCAGGGACCATGTTTGCTTGGGTTATCACTGCACCCCGAGGGGCCATCACACAGGAGGCACTCAAACACTATGGAGTGAAACATTTCAAAGAAAAGAAAGGGCACGGAGTTACAGTCAGAAAGAAGCACATCAAACCAAGTCTCACAAGGGAACAACAGACCATTTCTTCCCACAGCTCTGTAACCTGTTAAGTGAACTGCTGATGAACAGCCGTAGCAGATTCAAAATTCTAAGCTGTACCTGCTTCCTTTGCTCCATTTTTGCAAACACAATTAGTTCTTATCATTTTCAGTAGCATCAGATCGAATGTGTTTCTACATTTTCCAC
Organism: Eubalaena glacialis; assembly: GCF_028564815.1. Classification (NCBI taxonomy): domain Eukaryota; kingdom Metazoa; phylum Chordata; class Mammalia; order Artiodactyla; family Balaenidae; genus Eubalaena; species Eubalaena glacialis. Next base: position 105,700,178 of record NC_083727.1, on the reverse strand, counting down.
TTGAGTAATATGTTAATCTCAATCTTAAGAAAACCCTGAAGTGAATAATTTCTCTCGTGAGGTGGCCCTGGGAGCGAAGCGTCAGAACAGAAGCAAGACACGGCTGGAGCTGTGGTCCTCGCCTGGCTGGGCTGCAGCTGGGTAAACGCTCCCAAGAGCGGACGGGCCAGCGCAAGCATACGGACCAGCTCAGGGCGCCAGCCGGGGCTACAGAACCGGTCCCAGCTCTCACCAGACCCAGCCTCTAGGGCTTATAGGTCCATCTGTGGAACAAGGTGGGAAAACTATATGCTCTCTTACAATTCTAATATTCTGATTTTATATTTAAAAACCCAACAGAGACGTGTTTTATTTCTTGCCTTCTAGGTTCCCATTTCACTTTAGCAGCAATAGGAATCCACCCTATATAAAACAGTACCCCAAATACTTTCACTAATGTTTTTTCCTTCCCAGCACTTATAATTAAGATAGCATTACATAATTCTGGAATGTGATGTTTGTTTGCTGTGCCATGAGGGCAGAGTCCTTGCCTGTCTTGTTCATACTGTATCCAGGCCTGGCTTGAGGCAAGTGTGCAAAAAATACTTGATGAATGAATAAAGGAATTTATTTAACAAGATGCCATATTGGTTAAAGGTAAACACTATACTCAGAAGAACAAAGCCATATGCTGGCATCTATGAAATTACATATAAAAAGTACGTGAATTTGTAAGGGCATTTTTCTGGGAAGAAGGTCTATAACCTTTCATCAGATTATCAAAGGGGACCCAAAAGCAGCTGTGGAACCACTATCTTAAGACATATCTAATTATACATAGACAACGCAATAAAATATAGCAATTGCCTTGTTAAATTACAAATAAAAGATAGTCTCCTCTGCCTCTATTTCCAATCAGTCTGTCACTGGAATAAAACTGCTAAGATATATAAATCAATACTGGCGTCCTTTGTCATCTGAAAAAAAACCTTAATTTTCCTTTAGTGAGATGCTTTAAAAAGAAAAAAAGAAAAAAAAAAGCCTAATCAGTGGCATGCTTTCTGCAGGCATCTACTAAAGGGTGAAAAATAACTGTGATCCTTACATAAATGGTATAAATTCCTCATGTATTTTGTATTTATTCACATATTGGTCCCCTGGGTATACCTTTGGGTCTCTCAATGGAAAAAGTGACCAGGTGGCATGGATGCAATTTCCAGGGGATTGTAAGGAGGCTGCTATCCTGTTTATCTTCTCCTTCCCAGCACTGGAAAAGAGCTTTCACTGGAGCGGGAGCAATCCCAAGGTAAGGCTCAAGAATACATGAATGAAGGATTTCTTATACCATATCAGGATACAGATGGTTACTGTGGATGGTTGCTTCTGAATTTTTCTGAAGGGCGACTTACTGTCTGAAGCATTTATAGCCTTGAGGCATGAGGGGATGCACTGGCAAACGTCCTGAAACTCCTTTCTGCCCTATGATTTCAGAAGTGCCAGAAAGGACTGGCACTCTTGAAAAGGTCACCTGAAAATAAATTTCGAGAATCCATAAAGTGCAAAGCAACATGAGAGAGAGAAAGAGAGAGAGACAGAGACAGAGAGAGAGAGAGGGAGAGGCCTGCTTCTGATGAATGCCTATGAGGTCTAAATGTCAATGGAAGTAAACAAGCTTGTCCAAAAAAAATTACTTTCAAGTAGGCTGATAAATGACCTGAGATAAAAAAAATCTTGAAATATAAACGTATGCATTTCAGTCTAAACCATACGCAGAGCCTGAAGTCATTCAACACCGTATTCCCTCCTCCTCCAGGCAATCAGCTTCCCAGACCCACTCCTTCCTATTTCTTACACATACATATCCCTGCCTTCCCATTTTTACTGCCACAACTCCAGGTCCTGCCCTTCTATCTCTTGTCTAAGATGCTGCTCTAATAAGCTCACCCTCATCTATCTGGCACATCATTGTTATACTAGTTCTCCTAAAAACCCAGATCCAATCTCACAACTTCTTTGCTAAAGCTTCAGTGGCTTGTCACTGCCCACAAAGTAGTATTTCAGAGCACTTGGGGCCCTAGCTTTTCCTGGTTTCTCTAGCTCAAGAAAAATACTAGAATCTGCAGAAAAACTTGCTATTTGCTCATGGGCAAAACAGCTCACAAAATAAACAGCTAGGGGTTAAAAATATTTCTCAAAATGAATCTGATTAAACACTTGTGCTCCTCCAAATGTCAGTGGTCGTCCATGAAAACAAAAGGCTAACCTGTCAAATAAGTTTGGGACTACTGGGTTAAAAGAAGTTAAATAGATTTGTTTAGAATTTCTCAAAGCCTTGAATATGCTAAGTTCATATTAAACTTCAAGAAGATAACATAGTATACATTATTTCTCAAACTTATTTAATCATAGAGCCCTTTAGGGGGAACATATGAATATTTCAAGGAACACATTCCAAGAAACACACCGCTGGGACTTCCCTGGTGGCGCAGTGGTTAAGAATCTGCCTGCCAATGCAGGGGACATGGGTTCGATCCCTGGTCTGGGAAGATCCCACATGCCATGGAGCAACTAAGCCCATGCACCACAACTACTGAGCCTGCGCTCTAGAGCCCACGAGCCACAAGTGCTGAAGCCCACGTGCCCTAGGGCCTGTGTGCCGCAACTACTGAGCCTGCGTGCTGCAACTACCGAAGCCCACGTGCCTACAGCCCATGCTCCGCAAAAAGAGAAGCCACTGCAATGAGAAGCCCGCGCACCACAATGAAGAGTAGCCTCCACTTGCCGCAACTAGAGAAAGGTCACACGCAGCAACGCAGACCCAATGCAGCCAAAACATAAATAAATTTTTAAAAACACCAAAAAACATTGGGAACTGTATTCAATACCTTGTAATAACCTATAATGGAAAATAACCTAAAAAATATATATCTGAATCAATTTGCTGTTCATCTGAAACTAACACAATATTGTAAATCAACTATACTTCAATTAAAAAAAACCCAAAAAAACACCACCCCTGGAGGAATATCTGGGAGGAACAGAGAGTGGTATAGGGTCCAGATTAGGGGCCCACATAACTGAGTTGCCTCGCAGGCTGGGGAAAAAGAAAGGCGTTCAAGCACCTTGTTTAACTTACTTGTGCTTCTGGAATCACTGGATTTTGCTGTCTTAAATGGGACTGACACATTGCTGGTCCCCAGACTGACACCAGAATATAGAAAAACTTTACCTTTCGAGAGGCTATTGTCAAAATGGATCAATAGGCCTTGGTACACTTTGACTTAGTGACTCTTCTGGTGAATCTTTATCCTGCATAGTTAGAGAGGTACAGAAAAATTTGTACTCACTATGTCAAACAGTAGAGGGTTGGTTAAACAAATTATGGTATGAACTCAATGACCAAATACAATGCAGCTATGAAAAATCATGGTGTAGTGTGAGTTTTCGCAACTAGCACAGCTGGCAGTTTGGGCAGGATGATTCTTTGCTGTCCTGTGCTGTCTTGTGCACTGGAGGCTCTTAACAGCATTCCTGCAGGCTCTTAACAGTCTCTACCCACTAGGTGCCAGGGGAACCCCTTCCATCAGTTGTTACGATCAAAAACATTTCGAGACATAAATGTCCCCTAGGGTGTCAGGGTGTCGGGCAGGAAGAAACAGAATCACTCCAGGTCGAGAGCCACAGGTTGAAAGTATTCTATACATAGAATACACACAATTCACTAAAAATGTAGTTATAAAAAGTATAGTCAGTATGGCTACATTATTTAAAAACACAAAACAAAAATAATGTGTGCATTTAAGCGTATAAGTGCGTGCGTGCGTGTATGTATGTGTGTGTCTGTGAGAGAGAGAGGGAGAGAAAGAGAGAGAAAGAGAATGGAAAGATACAAACCATAATGTTGTTCCTTGGATGGTAAGATTATGGGTGATCTTTTCCCTTATATATTTTTCTATACAAATATGTATTAATTTTATAAACAGGGGGAAAATCAGCAAATCATCAACTTCTACTATTTATAGAAAAGAATATGCTATTAACTTTACTAAAATAAGGTTATTATCTTCAAACATGACTGCTTTGAAAGGGAAGGAAAATACTTATTATATTTATATATTACAAAATGTCATCCAGAAGTCAATCTCATTGTCAAACTGTCCTGCACCTCACAAAGAATTCTGCAAAAGCAGAGAACTCACAGCGGGCGCATTCTACTGGGGGAGGGGGGAGTACCGTGTGTAAGACTGCGTCAACCAGGCCTCATAACACTGCTCAGGAGTCGAGACAGAGATACGTGAAATTTAATTTGGATTTCAGTTTACATAGTAATTAGCTACACCGGCTGCTGTACATATTTACCTTCTACTGGAGTTAACAGTCAAGTGTAATAAAATATTTGGATAAAATTCAGGCAAGCTAACTTTTTTTTTTTCCGTTGAAATTTTATGCTTAATGACATGAAAACTGAATTGAAACAGAAACATCCTGAAAGAGTACAAATGGTCTACCTATCTTCGGCAATTCTGTTAAGTTTAGCAACATGGGAAAATGAAGAGATCCATTCCCTGGATTGCATGAGAAGATAAGCCAACACAATATCCTGTTCCCTGTTATACCCCCATACAGGCACCTGGGAGACGCTCACAGGAAATTCATGAGTAAATGAATGTTACAAATATGCTAATTCTGGGCGAGGCACCCACGTCTGCTATCTCATGGCCCGCACTCCCAAACAACCCTATGACGGAGATATTGATGTCCCTGTTCTACAGATGGAAAAACTGAAGCTCCGTCAGATCAAGTGACTTGCCCGAGGTCACAGGTTAATAAGTTTCCATCATACAACAATGTTTCGAAGAATTTCCTTTGCTAACTATATTATTTGGATAAACTCTGAGGACAAGCACAGCATGCTTGCTGAAAGTGAAAATATTAGATAATACACCAGTCTCAGTATACATTTTTCCTATCCCTACTTGCTCCGCAAAGGATTGAATGGAAAGCTGTGTCCTAATCCTACAGAGTAAGGTATTTCATTTGTTTTAACTATAGAACTTACTTTTTTTAATAGTCACAATCTAATAATAATTTAACCAAGGAGATGTGTTCAAGTTTCACATTCTGCCATCAGAAACTTTATTACTAAAACGAGCAGTGACATAGGAGAGTCAAGATGTAGGAAAGGGTGGTTTAACAGATAAAAAAAATTAAGCCTTAAATGTTAATTAAATGACAGATGTGACAAATTAAAACTACCTTATATTAATTTTGAACTTTCACTTTCCTTCTACGTATGGGACTCAACAATTATACTTTGAATGAACAGTACTACTGACAGCCATCAGTAAACCTTTAAGGCTAGGTTTCTCCTCTATCTGCATAAAACCTGAGAATATGGAAGGTTCCTGATAAATGTTCCAAAGCCACGTATATACACAAGGCCTCTGTGCTTCCCAGTGTGGGTCTGACCCCAAGGCCTTTGTGTTTTCCAGTGAGGGTCTGACCCCGAGTCTCCAGGGGGCACAGATTATCTGATGCTGGAAGTCAGTGCCAGTAGAGGGCCCCCAGCAAGGAGAGTGTACCTCCAGAAAGTGGAAGGAAAGGGAGGGGACAGAGAGCGCACAGCAGCGGGAGCAGGCAGGTGAGAGCCGGGAGAGAGAGAGGATAGAGGCAGGCCAGAGGCAAAACCCTCTCACCTCTCCCAGCAAACAGGAGCGTCTCACTCACTTAGAGCCAGTCATCCAGAAGTGAAAAAAAAGGGGCCTTTCCTCATCCTCAATCCTGCAGCCTATGCAATTCCACCAACCCAAATTATGTGGACCAAGCAAGACAAAACAAAACAAAACACACAGGGGACGTTGTTAAAGGGCACTTCATGTTCAGAAGCTGTCAACACATGCCTTTTCACCAATTCTTTTTTTTTTTTTAATTTTTTTAACTTTTTATTTTATATTGGAGTATAGTTGATTAACAACGTTGTGTTAGTTTCAGGTGTAAAACAAAGTGATTCAGTTATATATACACACGTTACTCCTTATGTCGAGTTTAACATCAATGGATAGACTAAGAGCACAATGTCTGTTAGCTGAAATAATAGTAAATGAATTTTTCTTGTACAAGCAAACTATCTTGAAGAATACCATGTCCCAAAACTGCCGGAAATACTTTTTTAAAAAAACCTAGCTAAAAAAGTGTAGCTATGTCTGCTTAAAGTCTTTTAAATGCTTGTTCAGGAAACAGGAGCTCAAACAGTCGACACAAGAACACATGTATACAGAGGTCCTTCATAGCAGCAATCCAAATATCTGAGGCAGGGCTTCACAATTTCCAAGCATTTACACTATCTTCTCTAGTCCTCACAACAGGCTTATGAAGTAAGTAGGAAAGATGTCATTATTCTATTTTGAAAATAAAGGGACAGGCCCACAGAGCTACGTAATTTTTGAATACAGTTTCAAGCTAGTAAAGGGTAGACTGAAAACCAGAATTTAGGTCTTTAGGCTTTTTGATAAATGCTGCTTCCAATTTTCCACTTTGAAAATTAGTGAAAAAGATACTTGAAAAACCCAGGAATTTGTATTTCTTTAAATTATGCTCTAAATTGCCATGCAACTACTTAAGTATAGTACATATTCTTAGGTTTATGTTTTAAGTATGTAAGAAGAGAAGACACTTCGATGATTAAATTCAGGTCGTCCTTCATTTGTGCAAATTATTTACTAAAAGAGAAAGAGGGGGAGGGTGGGAGACAACAGGGAGGAAAAGACTAGAAGGAACCACGGCATCACCTTCGTGAGAATGTTCAGAAAATATTCAGAAGAACTTGGAGCCCCTGGGACAGCTGCATTTCTGAGGTCTTTAACTTTTAAAATGTCTAGAACTTTATCTCCACCATACTGTCATAAACATAAATACTTACGTCAGGTATTTTGTATGACTTATGAAGTTCTGCAATTCTTAGAAATAGTTTTTAATGATTACAAAAATGCTTCAGAAATATGACAGCTTGTCCAATTCATTCTTCTTCCGAAAATTTTGTTTTGAATTTCCAACTGCTTTCATATCTCTTTAGGGGAGATGGGGCATATGCATGGTTTAATTATCTCACTTCCTTGGACTGTGCTAGGGCTCTTTTTTCAATGAAACAAATTGCCACCTTGCTGTCCTTGCTGCCTCATTTTACCACTGAATTCAGCCTGACTCAGACTTTTTTCTATTACCTATACCAGCATTTCCCAAAGTGTGTATTAAGGACCACTAGTGATATTTAATACGTGTTAATGTAAACGAACAAAAATGAAGAGAATCTTGCTAAACAATGCAGAAGGAATCCCCTTCTTGGAAAGTCACAGTGCATTGGCATAGTAAAGGCTCTAAGAAATCCTGTAGTAAAAAAACATGTTTATTTTTGCTTAACCTACTCACCAGATTTATTTGATCTGTCCCCATTATAACAAGAAAATCTTGAATTACCAAATTGGCTACACTGGATCATTTTCAATGAAACCTAACTCAGTATAAACAACATAACATAAACATAAAGCTCAGTACATATTTTATTGATACATATTTGATGTCACATTGACCTTATCAAACTATTTCTTTGGGGGAGGTGTACTAACATTACCTACATTTAGTTTTTTGTTTTTGTTTTTAAAGAGAATTAGTGATTATTTTTGTTTGAAGGAGTTCCTGGTCAGTTAAAAACTCCAACCAAAGGAGGCAGGGTATCAACTGACTAAACCTGTATGAATATTTAAAAACAGAGCTAATACCACTTTTATACCTTTTATCCTTAAATGCTAATTTCTCCAATTGGCTTCTCCAAATTATGTCATCCTCTGTTTTATTGAAGAACATCAGCTTCACTTTCCTTAAAAGAAAAAACAACAACAACTCAAAAAGTACTATTTCGATTATAGAATTAAAAATATGCATGAATGGAAAGTCTAAGAGTGAACTAGCGTGAATGTTTTTTTAGTGCCAATTAGGTAACCAAAAATATCAAAAATAAAAGAATCAAGTAAATAAAACAGCTTGGAGTGGAGGAAGAAGAGTGAGAAATGACGACTGAGGGATAACATGTCTGTTGAGGTCCACTAAGTATTTAATCGATTTAGAATACCTTCTACTAATCTAGCAGTCTTACAAGGGGTAGTAATTAAAGACAAAATGACATACCTGAGACTGGGTATATTAGTCAAGGCATAACTCAGTACTTTAACCATTGGTGTGAAGCCTGTTCCCGCTGCCAATAAAAAGAGATCTTCCAATTCTTGGAACTGGGATATTTTAAAATTGCCCTCGGGATTGCTTACAGAAACATAATCTCCTAAACAATGAAATATACATAAAATCAGGAAAAACAAAAACTGAGACCGTTAACCTAGCCGAATAAAGAACACTAGGAGAAACAGGATGCATAATTATCAGACTACATCTCAGTTTTTAAGGAATGTAAGGGGTTTTGAGAACACTCATTAGGCTCCCAAGTATGTCATTATACTCAAATTATCATTATAATCAAATTAATAATGAGATTTCATTATACTCGTTTCCCAATATTATTTTCCCAAATCAACTGGAGTCTCTAACATACAAACTACTGCCAAATATTTAACTACAAATTATCAATAAAGGCTTGATTGCTAAACTAAAACTAGGCACTTCAAAAGCAGAGTCCGAGTCTTGTACAGTATAGGGTGGAAAATACACATTCACTACTTACATACTGATTCTTAACCACAGTAATAAGCGTAGTAGGAGAGAAAATTGAAATAGAAATGTATTCTAATATCTTATGTTGTTAGTAAATGTGCTAACTTTGCCTCCATCAAATCTCTGAAAATACCTATCAATTAAAACAAGAGCTGTTCTGCATTTAATTCCCATAAAGACAAAGCAAGATCAGAAACCGTACTTGGGGCATGCTACTTCCAAATTTTCAATCAAAACAGTTGAATTAACCCTTTTCTGCTGTGCAGTTGATATAATCGCTATGTACCACTCATATAAGAGAACTGTCTTCAGGACATTTCAGAAATTTTCAATGTAACTTTAAAAATAAAAAATAAAGCTGACCATATTTTAAAAACAATTTCAAATGCTCTGGTTTATTTTTAAATGTTTGGATGCTCATTTTTCCCTTTTTTGTCCATGGCAGGATAGTAAGAATTTTGTAGTAATTGATGAGCTAAACATTAGAAAGTAACAGAAGCTCCTTGTTATAGTTTGAAAGGGACCATAAGATCAGAACATCCTCAGGAAAAAGTCAGCTGGTTGTTTACTAAAGCAGCCTCACAGAATGATATTAACTTGATAACTTTTGTCCACAGTCCAGTCCTTCCAATGTCATAAAATTGATTAGACTCAGGCAAGGACTTGATGCTAATCAAGTTCACAAGAGATTAAAGCACACATGCCAGAATGGCAATGGATTTTCAGCCTGACTACCTGCATCTAGTGACCTGAGCATTACATGCCCCATCCAGGGCATCTCATTCCCAGTACTGGAAGACCAAATATTTGGAACATTTGGAAGGGCAAAATAATCGTCTAAAAGTTACTTGATGAACATGGAATTGAAACAAAGAAGTGGGTAATTTTACAGGGTAGCTCACATAGGCCATAATGAGGCTTCATGAGTTATCACTGCTCTCATGAAGGCATCTCATTCCCAGTATTGGAAGGCATCTCATTCCCAGTATTGGAAGACCAAACATTTGGAACACTTGGAAGGGCAAAATAATCATTTAAAAGTTGCTTGATGAACATGGAATTGAAACAAAGAAGTGGATAATTTTATAGGGTAGCTCACATAGGCCATAATGAGACTTCATGAGTTACCACTGCCATGCCAGTGTACAACCCTCTAAGTGGCACCAGTATCTGTGCCATGACTAGTTCCCCTAGATGAAGTTGAAACAACACTGATCTTGCTATTTTGGCTTTCCTTTCCCATGCTCTATGCTGACTCTCCACCCTGCTCTCTGCTACACAATCTCTATGGATAGGTTATAATACCATCAGTTAAGTTTCCACCTGCCATATTACAATCATGTTGTCAGTCCTTCACAAGGTGATATCACCTTCACTAGATCTGTAGGTATTCCAAAATTCTTTAGGTTCACATTTATGTTCAATATTTTGAGTTATGTAACCAAAGATGACTCATCACATCTATTATATGTAGACTGCTGAGCTTAACTTTCAGACAGCAACAAATTTTCTCTATTTCCAAATTTTAGTGATCTACATCACTCGATATTACTGCTAATACTGTCTTAAAAGGGGAAGAGCTCTTTTACTGTTAGGCAAAAGGCAGTGAAAAGTTGAAGACACAGAAAAAGGAGTAGAAACAGGAGGGGGGAGGGTGTCTCTAAATATTAGTAGATTTCATTATAGTCCCTTTATTAATTCTTTCAAAGTACTTTTATTGAGAGCCTGTTATGCACTAACTGCCCTGCTGGGTATGGAAAATACAAAGATAAGACATATCTATCCTTAAACTCAAAGTCCTGTAAAGAAGGAATATTATTTATTCTTATCCTAGATCAATGAACAAAGTGTTAGTTACCGAGGGGTTCAGAAGAGGAGGGAGGCTTCATAAAGTAAGTGATATTTTAAAAAAATATTTTAAAAAAGTTACTTGACAGGTAGAGAGAGGCATTCTAAAAATTTCAAGCACCTAAGAATGAGGATGACAAACTTCTGGACTAACTGATTAAGTCCTCTTCGTGGCCTGCAAAGACTTGGATGCTTTTTCCAGCTTCACCTCTCACTATACAAAATACTTGTGCTACTCAGGTAATGAAGACCCATCCAAGGCGTCAAAGTGCAGAGCAACATGATTAAATCTATCATCAAGGCAGTATGGAAAAAGAACCGGAAAATGCAGATTAATAGAAAGATACCAGTTAGAGGCAACTGAGAGAGACCAATTACAGATTAAGAGAGAAATGATGAAGGCTTGACCTAAGAAGGTGGCAGAAGGGATAGAAAGGAAAGATTAAAAAGTCACTGAGAGGTAGACTCAATAAAACTTAGTGACTGACTGGCTTGGGAGGGAGAAAATGGGAAGACTCAGGGATGACTCGAGTCTCCAGATTGGGTCGAGGATGAACAGTGATGCCGCAAATAACAGATGAGGAATATGGAAGCAAGGATAGGTTGGTGGGACTAAGAGAACACGACTTTGGTTGCAGACATGATGAGTTTAAGATATTTGACAGACTCCCACAGGGAAATAACTAAAAGAAAGTGTAACTTGTGATCCAATCCAGAACACAATCTAGGTTAAAAAAATACATACTAACCAATCTGAAGATGATCAAGCTCTGGTGTGAAGAGTCCAGCAGGGTAGATTTTGATCAAAAAGTAGATGTATTTATTGTTGGGAAGAACTGGTTCCTTGAACTCTGAGAATAAGGAACCAGATACAGGTGTATATGGCTTCACAATTTCAGTACCTGGAAAAAGTCACAACAGAGAAATTCAAATCTAAAAATCTAAATGAAGGTGAAGCATACAAATTTTATGATGCTATCAGTATATATTTAAAACTGTATACTTAATGTGAACTTAATTCTATGTATGTAGTACATGTATATATACCCTAAACCTATGTGTGCTGAGATAATTTTAACAAATCAGTAATCTACCCATAATATAAATAACCTGTTTTTATTAAGCGTGGCATAAGGTGATGGGGTTTTATGTTAATAAACTTAGACAACCATCTACACCATCAGCATGTAAGCTTTGTAATAGGCCACAACAAAAATGGCATTAAAAGTTTACACAGAGATGCAAGAAGGTACTTACATAATAATTTTAATTATACACCAAATTTTTAAAAAATTTTATTTTATTCTATTTTATTTATTTATTTATTTTTGGCCTCACCACACGGCATGCGGGATCTTAGTTCTCCGATCAGGGACCAAACCCGTGCCCCCTGAAGTGGAAGCACGCAGTCTTAACCACTGGACCACCAGGGAAGTCCCCATACACCAAATTTTTAACAATGGATACCGATGGCCAGTGGGATCATTTGAGTTCCAGGAAGGGAAGAATTTCACTTTTTACTTTATATATTTCAAATTGTTTTAACAATTTAATATTTTATATATTACTTTCGTAACTGAAAAGAATGTTATTCCAACTACTTCTAAGAATATAATAATAAAAAACAGGGTAAAATTAATCAGAAGTCATATTTTAGCTAGCCAAATTCCAAAGAAAGAGGAGTCACCACATATTTGAAAGACCAAAATTTTACACATGGTTCCATCACATACACAAAAATTAATCTATGTGTAAATTATAATACACTGACAATAACCACACTGGTGGAGATACCAGCTATTGAATGATAACGTGGCATTAGTGATGATGGAGAGAAAAACTGAACAGTGCCGTCACAATAAACCATATTCACCAAATCCTGGCTGGTAGTCTGTGAGGCTGATTGCTGGAAAGGCTAGGAGTGTTATCTTCTGCAGTTTCAAAAGACTATGAAGATGTTAGACATCGGTAAGAAAGGTATTTAAAACAAGTAAATGAGGTAATTTCAGGATGAAAATGAGGGAAAAAGAATTTACACAGTAAGGAATATGTTTACAGAGCTTCTTATACTAGTGGCACATGCAAGGAAATCATTTATAATCATCCACTCATTTTCAGTTTTATAAATTCAACTTCCTAAATGACAGACCCGTAAGTGGCTAAATAAGAGACGTTAGTGTGTGTTTCTGGCAGTTGTCTTCACGGAAGACCATCTGTGTGCTCCCTCACCTCTTTCCTTTAAGGCTTTGTTAGTAATAAATTACAGTGCTGGTGGCACTATCTCTGTGACTAGTGATAACTTCTTTGTTCATACAGTGATGCAGCACAGCTATAGTTCCCACATGCAGGATCACTGCATCCACAAACCTAGAATCTGGCTATCACTAAGTCTAGCTGCCCAGAAACATTTTATTAATAACCTAAATGGGCGCTTCCTCGAGAGATTAGTACTGATTCCGAACTGCTTATAAAAGAAGAAACTGTTTCCACCAAGCCTCTGCTTGCCTTACCTGTAATAGTCAGCTTGAAGTAAACATGTTGCCCAGTTGGCACCTGAAGATGTGTGCTTGGTGGCAGCATCAAGCAGAAAAGCTTCGTATCATGAGTCACGTCTTCCTTGGAAATTAACTGGCACTTTCTGTAGTACAAACCTAGAAAGTGATTCATTTTCTCTTAGTGATGAATAAATTAAATAAGAAGTACTCTCAGACCTACCACGCAAAAACACAGGCTCAGCTTTTGCTCTTTAGTGAGCTTGAGTTTCACTAACAGGCCTGTGACATTTTAAAAATTCGTCAGTATTTTGAAAATCTTATAGTGTTAATTTTTTCCATTTTATTTCCTGCGATATCCATTTTCTAAAACCTGTAAGTACTTCTGTCATTTGAAAAATAAGCTCTATAAAATGAGTGTTATTTCCTCATGTCTGTCGTTATAGCATGTTAAAACCATTATAGCCTAAGAAATTAAAGTCTAGTTTATTTCTTCTTAAATTTACTTTTTAAAATAATTCCATCCTTTAAGCCTATAACAGCTATATAATTAAATTGTAGATGTGAAAAATATTTGATAATCAACAAAGCTCATTCTAAATTCTTTTCTTACAGAATGGAAAAGTCCTGAAACTCAAATATTTAAGGTTTAACAATACCAGCACTATTCAATAACTTAGAAATATTTCTTTGATAAAGGCAGGAAAAGTATACATTCTTGTGTCTCTGTATATGTGTATTATATATACACAAACAAAATTCATATGTATATGAATTATAGAACATTTCAATGGTCAAAAAATGATTAAAACAAAAAATAAACTTAGGTTTAAGGGTGTAAGTTCTGATTATCTGGAAAATTAATTTAAGTGAAAAACTGAAGATGCCAAGTTTGTAATACTAAAATACAAATAAACAAAAGGAATCAAGTATTTCTATAAATATGGGAAATATTTGAAATTAATACCCTAAGCTCAGGAAATATTACTTGTATACAGAGCAAAATAATACCACTTGGATTGGAAGATCTTGTTATAGAAGTTCTGAAAGCATGAATATTTTCACTTGTAAATTTTCTTTCAGATGTAAACAGCATGCCAGAGTAGACTTTGTTTCATAATTTCCTCTCTTTTGTAAAACAGCATTTACAGAGATGTCAGGAATTAATCCTAATAAAGCATCTTATTATCCTAATTATGCTCTTTTTTTTAACCTAAAAATATTTAAGTAGGTGCAGAAAGATTTACTCCAGACCTTAGGATGTGAAGGTCCTACATCGAATAATCCAATGGTTAGTGGAAAACTAAAATTCACATAGAATCCTAAGAAATCATTTTGACCACAGTTTCATCCAATTCTCTTCTTCCCTTGTCCCTTTTGCTCCCAAAGACCCTGGTCACTAAATCTTTCCATCTGTCACCATGGTAGCTCGGTATGCACATAAACTTAAGAGTGCATCGTTGCCAGGGCAAAGCTTAGACCAGATTACAGCTAAGAGTACCGTCCCAGAGTTATCCCGGAAGGCCTAATCCAGTACTGGACCGACGAAGGATCAAAGGACCTAGGCTCACCCCCAAGAAGAAATGAAGGTTCAAACGATCTCCTTATCCCTTCCTCTAGACCTTCCTGGGACCCAGAGTGGTAATACAATATGAGACCCCCATCTATATGTCTAAATACATGAAAGTTATAAATCAGACAAATAACTGCTAAATAAAATATGTTCTACGCTGTACCTTGAAATATACTTTCATAATGTCCTAGAAGGCTAGGCTCGAATTCAGGATTCTTGAACTCCTCAGAGTTCCACGCAGGAAGATGGTGGAGGGATGAGAGCTGCACCCCCTTGACTGCCTATGGCCTGACTCCCCTCTTCTCAGCCCCACTGTCTGACCCTGAGTGGAGCCCTGTGCAGGTGTGGGCGCACCAGCCCATATGTTAAGGCTCATCTACTTGCTCTCTCCATAAACAGCCTTGGCCACTTCTTGGATAGAAGCGGATTTGGGGCCATTTGGGCAGGGAATTCTGGGGTTCCAGATACCTGGAGGGCAGTGGTGAAGGAAAGCGCCTGAACTCCAGGTGGATAATTCTTCACCTTGCACACTCCTCATGCTGTGGGAGCCGTGCGGCTGGAGGAGAGCCCTTGTGTTTTCCTCCAAGCACGGAGTCCAGGGCAGGTGCCCCTCCTGACAATTTCACCTCTAGCCTTTACCAGAAAGGATTTGCTAGAGTAAGTATGCACCTCTTTGACTATACTTAAAACACAAGGAAACTCTGGGTTCCAGTGATTGACTGGCTTTCCTTGTTAGAGAATTAACACAGTATTCCTGCTATTTAACACCACTGAGATAATTTCAACATCTTACCGATAAAATAATAAAACTGCCATAATTTCACAAGGACGTGCTAACAATAGGTTCTAAAAGTCTTACGGAAAATTTAAGAATGTTTTCGTCTTTCAGTTGCACTGAGGAGAGAAGTATCACAGGCATGGACCTGAAAAATGGGGGAAAAGGAGTATAAAGCAGATGCACTGACGACTTCAGTCTGGATAATGCCTGTATTGAAGTGTCAGGTTTTTGGTTTTATAAGCATAATTATACAAGAAAATGAGAAACTGAAAATAAATATGAGATGGTGAAACAAAAACATAAGACAGAAAACTGTCTGCCCAGAAACCTCACTTCTTTTTTTTTTCATCTTTATTTTTTTATTGAAGTATAGTTGATCTTCAATGTTTCAGGTGTACAGCAAAGTGATTCAGTTATACACACACACACACACACACACACACACAAACACACATTCTTTTTCAGGTTCTTTTCCATTATAGGTTATTACAAGATATTGAATATATTTCCCTATGCTATGTAGTAGAGGTCCTTGTTGTTTACCTATTTTATATACAGTAGTGTGTATCTGTTAATCCCACATTAACTTCTTTTAATAACATACATATAATATTGAGACATTCGGCGTAACACTGAAATGCTGAGGATAATATGATAATTTGGGTATCCTTTTTTCTTCTTGTTGAAAAGAAACTATAGCTTTCCTTCTAAAGAGTAGACTTTCACAGGCTAAAATAAAGACAAAGCTCAGTGGGAGACAGACGTGAAAGAGAGCGCTGGAGTGGGAGTCCATACTGCCTTCACCCTGTAGAGCACTGGACTGGGAGTCCATACTGCCTTCACCCTGTAGAGCGCTGGACTGGGAGTCCATACTGCCTTCACCCTGTAGAGCGCTGGACTGGGAGTCCATACTGCCTTCACCCTGTAGAGCGCTGGACTGGGAGTCCATACTGCCTTCACCCTGTAGAGTGCTGGACTGGGAGTCCATACTGCCTTCACCCTGTAGAGCGCTGGACTGGGAGTCCATACTGCCTTCACCCTGTCCTTCAGCACCTTCTTGCTCCTAGTACACTTTTTGTTTTTCTGGCCATGTTACGTGGCATGCGGGACCTCAGTTCCCACACCAGGGATGGAACCTGTGCCCGCTGCAGTGGAAGTGCAGAGTCCTAACCACCGGAATTCCCCCTAGTACACTTTTAAAGCACCTATCCACTCTCATTTTCCCTGCTGGAAGCAGGGGCTTACAGAAGTTAAACAGCTTGCCCAAGATCACAGTGTCGCTTGAGAAGATGTGGATGGGGCAACAAGTTATGAGAGCTTCTTGCCCCAACTCATAGGCCTTGTTCAAAAAGTTTGAGAATCATCGTTCTAGAACAGTACATTGTTCTTTAGCATCTTCCTCCTTATTTTGACCACATCAGTTCAAGTATAAATGTTTCTAGATTATCCCTCCACCCTTTACAACTCCCTACTAACTATTTAACGTCCGAATTAAGGAACCAGTTCAGCAAGTCACCATCCATCCCAGGTACATCTCTTCTTCAACATCCCCGATTCCTACCGTTCTGAGCAACCACAGGTTTTCTTAGCACTCTTTACTACTTTCAATTACCTAAATATGGGTGTCCCCTGCTTTCTGAAATTTCCCTTTACGCCACTTATCTTTTATGAAAAATCTACATTAGTACCTGTTTTTCCTAACTGAAAGAAATCCAAAGAGGATTTTCACTTTTATGAAAACCGGTGAAAAGGGAAAATAGCATTCAGCGTTTGTTTTGCAGTGAGCTGTTACGGAGGCAGCGTGCACCCCGAGCAGAGAGGGTGGCACCCCAAGCTCCTTCCCCGGGAACTACAGTCAGCATCTCAGCATCAAGCCGCCATAACTTTGAACTGTGCCCGTGCGCATCTGCGTTTTGTCTCAGTTTACCTTGTGCATCCGTGAGCTAGATGTGTCCTAGGGTAACTGCTTCTTCCCTTTACACCATTTCCACTTATGAAAGATTCCATAGGATGCTCTACTTTTGGATAGTGGGGAAACCTGTATGATTTACTTACCTCCTAATTTGCAATCTACCTTTACTCATGCCTTCCTCTAAGATCTTCCTGAACCAACATAGGGCAAGCAGTTAGTGGAACTACACACTTAAAAAATGCTCCAATGGAAAATAAATAACCCCAAACATCAATACTAACATCTACAATACTTAAAAATATATTGATATACATACCTAGATATGTCCACGCAGAAAAACCCCCAACCTACAGCCATTCAATTCAATAGACATTCCATTTAGAATCTGGGTTATGTAAGGAGGGAAATCCAATATTACATTAACACCTTGGAAGAGGCTCAGAGCAAGACATGATATTGTCTCTTAGCTCAATTTTATCAGATGCCTGAAAGGGTGAAGCCGTATGTTGCTGAGACCACTCCTGTTTCTGGAACCTAAGGTTGAATAGAAAGCCTGCACACTTGAGGGGCCTTGCCCTGGGAGACATTTTTCATATGATGTGGTGATGGACTGGAGAGTTATTAATGACTGAATGAGATTCTAGTAAAGCGCCGGTTTCTTCTTAGCTGTGTATCATTTGATATAAATGGTTCATGGCCAGAGACCAGGGGCTGGGCTGTGAGATAAGAGAAAATCTATATATTGGCCTCTGCCCCCGGTTCCTGGCACAGAGTTCCTAAAATTCTTATAATATCCTAAGTGATAAGAACACTAGGAGCATCTCTTGTTCTTTACACAGTAGTTCCCCCTTATCCATGGGGGATACATCCCAAGGCCCCCAGTGGATGCCTGAAACTTCTGTTTTTTTCCTATATATATGTACATATTATACAGTTGTAATTTATAAATTAGGCACAGTAAGAGATTAGCAACAATAACTGATAATACAATAGAACAATTATAACAATATACCATAATAAAAGTTATGTGAATGTGGTCTATCTCCCTCAAAATATCTTACTCTACAAACTTAATGCCGTTTTCATCTTAACTAAGTACTTATCATGAACTGTGGCAGTAACTTTTGCAGTTTAAAGTACAACAGCAAAACTAGCACGGATTCCTTTTTCCTTCTTCACAATTTCACAGAGAATCTTCTCTGTTCTCATGGTAGATCTTAGCAACCTCATAATTTGATTTTTTTTTCTTCCTTTCCTTGTTAAGACAAGAACTTTCACCCTTTCACTTAAAGGAAGCACTTTCTGGCTTCTCTTTGGCATACTGGAATTGCCAGCATCACTTCCCTTGCGCTTTGGGGCCATTACTAAGTAAAATAAGGGTGACCTGAACACAAGCAATGTGATCCCACGAGAGCTGATCTGATAACCCGGACGGCTACCAAGTGGCTAACGGGTGGGATGCGCTGGACAAAGGGATGATTCACGTCCCCAGCGGGACGCCTTGAGATTTCATCACACTACTCAGAATGGTGCACAATTTAAAACTTATGAATTGTTTATTTCTGGAATTTTTCATTTAATATTTCTGGACCACGATTGACTGCAGTAAGTGAAACCTCAGAAAGCAACACCACAAATAAGGGGGGAACCACTGTATTTGTCTTTGACCCTCATCTCTAACACGGGATTCCTAATACCCTTGTAAATTCCTAAGTAATAAGAGAACCAGGAACATTTTTGTCCTCATGAGGTGACTCTGGGTGGGCTCCTGGATGAGCGCCAGTCACCAGAAAGACTCAGCTATGATAGAAGTTTGGAATTTCCAGCCCCACGTCCCACCCTCTGGAGAGGGGAGAGGGGCTGGAAATGAAGTTAATAACTGATCATGCTTACATGAGGAACCTCCATAAAATCCCAATAGCAGGGGGTTTAAAGAGCTTCCAGGTGGGCAAACACATCAACACTGGGAGGGTGACAGACCTCAACTCCCCACGGACAGACGTTCCTGTGCTCAGGACCCTCCCAGACCTTCTCTCACCCTCTGCATCTCTTCCATCTGGATATTCATCCGTATCCTTTATCATATGTGATCTACTCTAGCAAATTAATCAAGCCTAAGGAAGGGGTCTTTGGAACCTCCCATCTATAGCCAGTTAGTCAGAAGAACAGGTGGTAACCTGGGCTTGCCACTGGCGTCTGAAGTGTGTGTGTGTGTTGGGGGACGGGGGGAGGGATCATGTGGGACTGAGCCCTTAACCTGTGGGATCCGATGGTGTCTCCAGGTAGACAGTGTCAGAACTGAGTTAACTTGTAAGACACCAGCTGGTACTGCAAAGAACTGCCTGCTGTGGAGGAAAATCTCCAGGTATTTGGGACCAGAAGTGTCAGAAGTGAAGCGTTCTGTGTGAACAGTAAAGGAGACACATAGGAGAGAAAGACAGTAGGGAGGAACTGAGTTTTTTTCCTACACAGGAAAAATCTGAGTTTTTCCTTTACAGAATCTGTCACAGTTCATACAGCAGGGGTCAGCCTGATTTAGCCTTGCTGGCTGCCTGTTTCTGCCAAGACAGTGACCTTGATGAGCAATGAACTTGTGTGCAGGGATGATGCTCAGAACACCTGAGAACAAGCGGAGCCTTCAGTAGCTCAGTTGGTAGAGCACAGGTCTGCAGAACACTTGAGAACAAACTATTTTCAAGAACTGTACAAATACCTAACATTTTTAACTACGGATAAAATAATTCAAACCCATGAAGTCACTAGAATACCTTCCTATGCTGAAGAAACAACAAAGTTTTAGTTATTGTATACTTTTAAAAGTATTATATAATTGCATTTATTTTGCTGTTTTTAAAAATTATTCAGCCTTTTCACTAACTTTGGTAAGACTTCCACTTAACCTCTAGTAGTATAGTTTTATCATCCTCACCCAAACCACTCTTGAATATATGAATAAGAATACGTTCATAACACAGCTTCAAACACTAGGATGATAAATGTGTATGGGCACACATTTTTCCATATACTGGGGTAAAACCTAATGAAGCAGTATTAGTAAATTGACAATAAAGCATAGATTCCTTTCTGTTTTAACTATTACTGTTAAAAATATACCTAAAGTGGGCTTCCCTGGTGGCACAGTGGTTAGGAATCCGCCTGCCAATGCAGGGGACACGGGTTTGAGCCCTGGTCCGGGAAGATCCCACATGCCACGGAGCAACTAAGCCCGTGCGCCACAACTACTGAGCCTGCACTCTAGAGCCCGCGAGCGACAACTACTGAGCCCACGTGCCACAACTACTGAAGCCCACGTGCCTAGAGCCCATGCTCCGCAACAAGAGAAGCCACCGCAATGAGAAGCCTGCGCACCTCAACGAAGAGGGGCCCCCGCTCGCCGCAACTAGAGAAAGCCCGCACGCAGCAACAAAGACCCAACGCAGCCAAAAATAAATAAATTAAATAAATAAATTTATTAAAAAAGACATAAAAAGTTATTTTAAAAATATATATATATACCTAAAGTGTATTCAGGTCTTTTACTACCTCACCTAGACTGATGTGAGCTGAATCCTTCTTTCAAAGTGAGGATTTTATAGAGTTAAATATTAGCATTAAGTTAGGAGAAAGGAAGCTCTTTCTCCAAGACTAGATTCAATGGGGCCCTTAGACAATGGGGTCCACATCATAGCAAGGCTGTCACTAGATTTGAACATTTCTGTGCTTATCACTTTTCCTCAGTTCCATAACTAATAATTCAGCCAACATTATACACTGAAGTGCCTGAACTGCCTGAATTCTAAGTTTTTAAACTTCTTCTATTCTATCTTTTAGTATAGTAAATAATTTCTTACTCATTTACAGCCTGCCCCATCTATTCTGTGTTTCTTCTTATTCAGGCCATTCCGCTAGAAATAAGAAGAAGACAGCAAAATGCCAAAGCATCTTACAGTTACTGTGCAAGCAACGACTTTACACCTGCTGGGCTGAGCAGACAATTTAAGAGAACAAAGCACAGTGAAGTTTCTATTTGCTATCCACAATATTTTTTTCTTTTCCAGTAATTCTGAATGCTTGTTTTAGGCCGCAAAGAAACATGGATGCACAGGCAAGGAAGGGGAGGGGAGGGGTGAGGGTGGTTCTTTCTACACCTGCAACGAGAGCTGTTGTTCACTGTGGCAGCGAACAGCTTGCCTGCAGAATCACAGGCTCCGCAGAAAGCCTCAATTAAGTGACTGCTCACAGAGTGCTGACAAGCACATTTACACCTACAGACAGTACTTCAGTGTGTGTGCACACGCACGTGTGTGGTGTTAGCAGTTAGGAAGCCCTGATGAAAGTATAGTTCAAATCATGAGAAACTGCCATTTTTTTAGGTTAAAAAATAAATATCAGTGATTTCATACAGTTCAACTTGAATTATAAAGACAGTTATAGATTCTATATATATTTAACCTAGAGGTTTATAAATAGCTGCTGACATATCACAATTATGACACAATTTTTTAAAATCTTGTTTATAATTTTGTATCCCAATATTCATTTACTGAGTTGTTTGTTGGCAAATCTGTATAACTGCCTTTGTCTGGTGATCTAAGTCCCCATATTAAAGGCAATCACAATTAAAATAAACTTTAGGTTGGATACAGAAATAGCAATCCAATTATCTATTAGTTTCTGACTCTTAATAGACACAAGTTCGTTAGGCATCACACACATACACACACACAACTACTCATTCATAATCTTCATCTATTCATCTTTGGGAAGAAGAAAATAATTGGAAGCGCCCAAGTTACAAATGGTAGTTTGGTTCTAGTCATATAATTTAATTTACTAAGTATTACAGCTGGATTAAAGGTAAAAACGAAGTAGTTTCTCTTCTCTGATTATGTTCTTTGCTATATTTGAATCTTTTGTGTAAGTAAATTCTAGAAATGACATGAGAAGGTAGTGCACTAAGTCTTCAACTTACATGCTTATTTTCAAACTTAAATTTTTAAACTAAGAAATTTCAGTAAGAGGAAGCCAGCATGAAAACCTCCTTGAAAACCAAGGAGCCACGTGATAGACTGAACATTTGAAGCTACTGACAGCAAGTTAATCATAATACTTTGATCATGTAAGTATTCAGTTTTGCTAGTGCGGAAAATAACCTATAGTTTTTGTCATGATTTAAGGAAGAGAAAGGACAAAGAAGAAATTATCTATGCTAATTCTGTCAAACAAATTAAAAAAAACAATCCCCTAAACTCTGAGTCATTTTCCAAAGTGGAAAATCTAATTCACTAAAAAATACATGCATGGCTCTAACTTCAGACAAGAAAGCTAAAGCAAACTATGGTGGTTCATGATTCAAGCCAAAATTTATGGCAGGGATGAAAGAGTTCATGGAAAGCCTCAGGAAATTATAGAAAAGAATACTTGAGCAATGTTCATTCTATTTCCAAATGGAGGTCAGCCTGGGTTCTCAGTATCATTTATTTCTAGGACTTAGCTTTTACCTGGTTTGCTATGATTTTCCAATCACTAGAGAGTCGGATAATTTCAGGGCAACAGATTTCACTTTAATAATATCTTTTTTCATTTTCACTGTCTTTTACCTATTCTCTTCTGATCTGCTACATCACTCAGTTATTCCTCTATGTTCTCTCTCCCTACCTTATACCACACAATTGAGATCTCCTGCTCTGGGAAAATGACTCTATTTGAACTTCCCCATATATGGCTTACATTTTCTTTCTCTACCAACTGCAAAAGGTCTGGCACAATAAGTACCCAGTAATGATACCTGGAAAGCCCTTCATAGTTTTGGGGGGTTTTTTTAAAGCCACTTTCAAAACATTGCTTGATATTGACCTCCTTCATTCATGGAGAGTCATTTAAGGTCAAATTCATCTGCATCTGTTTGTTCACTTAAGGTAACCTTAGAATGCATTCAAGTTTGCACTATGTAACTTGGTCTTACTGGCCTATTTCTTGATACAAGTATTCTTCAGTCTCATGTTTGTGTATGTTCTTTCTTCCGCCTGGGAAAATAATTTCTGATGCCTTTTATTTGTTTCGTACCACAATACCTAAAATAGCCTTCTACACACAGTATGTACTCAAAATACAGCTACGTGATACTTTTCTGAAAATTAAAATACTATCCACAAATATATTTTTATAACTTTAAATATTTAAAGATGCTAAACTGAATACATGCAGTTAGTTTCTTCTAACCCCTCCCTAAAATAACAGCAAAGATGTTTTTTTTTCTGTGTGTGTGGTTGTTTTTTTAAGGCCTAGCCTGCAAGGACAATAAGAACAGAAATAAGAAAGCAACAGAAGTTTGGGAGCTGACAAAGCAAAGAGACGACTGGTCACTGACTCAGTAGACTCCGTAAAGCTAAATCCTAAGCTAGACAAACAAAAAGCCAAGAATCAACCCATCTGTAATATGAGATCCCTTTGAGGCTCAGAAATTGGCAGGACCAAGTATCTCTAGAATCAGAGTGAAGGCAGAGCTAAAACCACTTTCTGGAAGAAAGTTCATTTAAGAAGCCTAGATGCCGCCTCCCCCGCTTTCTGAGGTCCTCCCCTACTTCACACGGACACATGACTGATTCTCTCCTATTCTGGCAAAATATCAGAATTTTGCTCTCTCCGTAGAGGGCAAAACAAAGGGTCTCTAGATTGGGTATATGTTATAGGCTGAACTGTGTCCCCCTCAATTTTCAACGTTAAAGTCATAACCCCCAGTACCCCAGAAAGTGACTATATTTGGAGACAGGGTATTTTAAAAAGTAAGTTAAAATGAGGTCATTAGGGTGGTCTCTAATCCGATGTGACTGACGTCCTTATAAGAAGAGGCAATAGGGACACAGACACACGCAGATGGAAGACCATGTGAACACAGCCATCTGTAAGCCAAGGAGGGGCCTCAGGAGAAGTCAACCCTGCCAGCACCTTAGTCTCAGACTTTTAGCCTTCAGACTGTGAGAAAATAACTTTCTGTTGTTAGGCCACCAAGTCTGTGGTACTTTTTCACAGCAGCCTTAGTAGACCAATATAGTATACTAGGCAAAAAAAAAAAGGAAATTAAGTTTACAGATATCCCAGCCTTCTTTTCCCACATAACTTCTGAAATGCTGGATGTGGGGTAGAAGACTGTTTACCCTAGAGACTCTGACAAAATACTGGCATCAGACTTTTCCCGAAGAAACCATCCAGCCACATAGTAAATATTACTGTCAACAAGCCACACCCACATGCACAGAGTTTCCAATCAGCCTTTAGAGTTCCACCCTGAAGTAAGAGCAGATGGTCAAGGATCAGCAGACATTCAAAGAAAGCATCTAATATGAAAGACAAACCAAAATAAACAAACTGTAGGAACAGAGGCTACACAGGGAGACAAAAACTCTCGAACACTATAATTCTTAAAAAGAGAAGATAGAAAATAGGATGCTAAAACAAAGGAACAAAAATCAAAAGAGTTCTCCAAAGTTAAAAATATGAGAGTAGAAATGAGTATCACAACAGCAGAGCTGGAAGACACAGCAGAAGAAATCTCCCAAAAAGTAGAAGAAAAGGACAAAATTGAAAATGAGAGAGAAAAGACAAGATAATTAGAGAACTGGTTAAGAAGGCTTAAAGTAAGACTATTTCTAAAAAGTAAGAACAGACCATGAAGGGAAGAAATATCAGTATTCCCCAGGCCCGAGGGTCTTAAGTTTCCGTAACGGAAATATTAGCAAAAAAGGATGAACATTCGGCACAGAAGCTGAAAGCAGACCCCCCGTTAAGGTATATCAAACTGTGAAATTTCAAAACACTTGGAAGAGGCAAATCCTACCAGTTTCCAAAGAGAAAATATGGAGTGCATTCACTTTGTGAAAATTCATCAAGTAGAACATTTGTAATATGCACCTTTGCCTATAAATGTTATAGTTACATAAAAAGCTTTAAAAAATAAAGAAAGGAAGGAAATGAATGGTATCATCCTTTAGGAATAAACTCAGAAACTGGTTTAGGTAAGCAGAGAGACAGTAAATGTGCCTTCTCTAACAGAAAAAAACTAGATGTGCCTACAAGGCATAAACTTAACTTGTTTCTGCACCTTTTATTAAAAAAAACAAACCTCAAGGAGTGAATGGTCGGACAAGAGTCTGAGTGGGTTTCTCCATTTAGGTATCATTACCTAATGACTTTTGTTATGTCTAAACATTAGATAGCAGAGTCAGAAATTTAATTTCTGCTTAAAAAAAAAAAAGGAGGATAACAGACACAATGTCCCTTTTCAACTCCTTAGAGAGAGATACAAGGACCCTTTGGCTCACTGCAAGTGGCCTTCCAAACTCTGATATAACTGAGCCACTGACACAACATTTTCATTAACCCAGGACTCAAAATAATAGCACAGCCTACCTGTATCTTTCTTTGGAATAAGTGAATTATGATTCTCCAGGGGATGACCAAGGCATTTCCAAGAAGTATTCTCTTTTTTCTTCAGGACAATCTCTATTTTTCCCACATTCTCAACAACTCGCACTGAAAAGAAGATAAATTCCATTTGTATTCATTGATACTAAATATAAGGTTTTACTTTTAAACCAACCTTTCTCAAACAACCCAAATGTCCCAATCAGATATGAATGACACTGAGCATTTGTGAGATAAACAAAATTCTGTGTACATGTTCATCAAAATTGTTTATGCCTTATATGGTGTTAAATCCAGTTTATGTTAGATTCAGATTAACTTCTTTCAAATTAATTTATCAAGGGCCAAACTAATACATAATGCTAGTTTTCATACAAGCTCAAATAGAGCCATGGCAACTAATTAACACATAGCTTAAAAAAAAAACTTAAATATACAAATTAGCCATTGAATGAATCCACAAAAGCAAATTTAATTTATACTCTTTTAACATTTCTTGGGATCTGAGGGGTTCTTATGAGTGAATTCAGTAAACCAATATTGAGCCTAATAAACATAGAAAAAGCTTCAGGAGAATGAATCCCAATAAAGTGCATGTCAATCTTTGATAATTAAAAATCTTTTAGATTCTCTTTTTATTTTTGAATGTTTAAAATAGTTTAGAATACATGAGTACAATAATAAAATAAACTTTTAAAATTGATTAAATTTTATGAATTGAATGTGCTTTTAAAGATCTAAAGTATATTTCTTTTTGTCTTTAGAAACAATCTGTCCTTCCCTACTGTAAACACATAATTCAGTAGCAATTTAACAACTTTTAAACACAGATTAATCAAATAAATTCAATTCAATGAGCACTGATTTGAAGCTTAACAAACATAAGAAGTCCTTGATTCTAAAGAGATTAATTTATACAATTTATAGAACTTACTATGGTATAAAGAAAAGGGAAGGTATAGAACCGGTGTAAGGTACTCTGACAGTACTTTAAAACAAGAAACCACATGTATATACGAATATAGAATGGAATATTATTCAGCCCTAAAAAAGGAAGGAAATCCTGCCACTTGCAATGACGTGTGATAAATCTAGAGGGCATTATATTAAGTGAAATAAATAAGACAGAGAAGACAAATAGTGCATGGTATCATTTATATGTGGAATTAAAAAAAAAAAGTCACACTCATAGAAACAGAGAGTAGCAAAATAGTGCCAGGAGTTGGGGCAGGGGGAGGGGGGAATAGAGAGAGCTTGATAAAAGGGTACAAACTTTTAGCTACAAGATGAATAAGGTCCGAGGATCTAATGTATAACATGGTGACAACAGTTGATGACACTGTCTGGTATAATTGAAATTTGCTAAGACAACAGAACTTGTGTTCATACGCATACACACACACACACAAAGGTAAATATGTGAGGTGATGGATGTGTTAATTAATTTGTGTGAATCTTTTCACAGCATATACCTTTATCAAATCATAACATTGTACACTTTAAATCTTCAAATATATTGTAATTTTGTCAATTATATTTCAATAAAGCTAAAGAAAAACACAAAAAACAAGAAACCACCATTCTTTGATGAGTCTTCTATTGCTAAACAGCTGTGTAAAATCCACATTGTGTACAGAGTGAAGTAAGTCAGAAAGAGAAAAAGAAATACAGTATGCTAACACATATATATGGAATCTAAGGAAAAAAAAAAAAAAAAAGGTCATGAAGAACCTAGTGGCAAGATGGGAATAAAGACACAGACCTACTAGAGAATGGACTTGAGGATATGGGGAGGGGGAGGGGTGAGATGTGACAGGGTGAGAGAGTGTCATGGACATATATACACTACCAAATGTAAAATAGATAGCTAGTGGGAAGCAGCCGCAGAGCACAGGGAGATCAGCTCGGTGCTTTGTGACCACCTAGAGGGGTGGGATAGGGAGGGTGGGAGGGAGGGAGATGCAAGAGGGAAGAGATATGGGAACATATGTATATGTATAACTGATTCACTTTGTTATAAAGCAGAAACTAACACACCATTGTAAAGCAATTATACTTCAATAAAGATGTTTAAAAAAATAAAATAAAATAAAATAAAAAATCCACATTGTGTATTTACATGCAGAAATAGTCATAATTTAATGTGCTCTGTCAATACTAAATATTTGAATATATACACCTAAGAAAAATTTGTCTGGTCTGGTCAAGTATATTTCTACAAGCTGCATGTCAGGAGTAGGGCTGGAAGGAAGAATGGGGACAGGAATTTTTTTTCTAAGGAGAGGAAAAGGAAAGTGCAAAGATAAGAGATGAAAAAGGCGAAAGAAAAAAGGCGTGGGGGGAACTGAAACCAGAGAGAAAAGAGTACATTTAAAAATTAATGTATTTGCTTATATAGAAAACATCATGTCCTTGTCTGCAACATGAAAATATACAAATGAATAATAAGATAAATGCTGTCCACCGTCCCATGTGTGTGTGTATGTATATGTGTGTGTGTATATGTACAAAGATAAATTATTTTTGGTAGCTTACCAGAAAAATCTTCCTGAATCTCATGACTTAGGGCTGGAGAAAAAAAAATTTCAGTTAAGATCCAGCTTCAGTTCCTATGGTCTACAAATACCATATAAGATCATTTAAATGGTTCTTTCATGCACCATTTCAAATCTCTCAAACATATCCTGAGAAATCAAAAGAAAGAAACTGAACACAACCAAAATACTGTATACAATATTTTGAGACAAATTACTTAAATATGTATCTTCAATTTTTCCATTTCTCTCCCTATTAATTAAGGAGTAAATACTCAATTGCCCACAGGTGGATAACCCACACTGGTGCAAGGATAGTCCCAGATTGCCAATGCTACAAACCAAGAAGGGAGCAAGGCAGGGAGAGAGAGCACGTGAAACACACATACTCCAGGGTGTGCACGTGCGTGTGCGAATACAGGCCGGGACTGGGTCTAGCTCAGCGTTTCCTTTCTTACTGTTCTCTAAGTTGAATATGCACTCAGTTATTGAAAAAGAAAATTATTGGGCATCTGTGCGTGTTATGCACTTTCCAGGTGTTACAGTTATCACAGTTAGTAAAAGAGAAAAATCCCTGCTCTCATGGAACGTACATTCCAGAAGGGGGTGATGCAAGAAGTATTTTTACAAACATCTGCTCTAAAGTTCACTGTGTTAATATAGTTGTGTGGAACTTAAAATTCTGCATTATTTTAGTCCTTCTGATCTAATATTAGCAACCAGGAGTTTCACATTTTTGACTGTGGAATTTTTGTTTGTTTTTTATATGTGTGCAAGATACAGTTAGCTACAGTGTGAACAGAACTAGCCATAAAGTATTTGAAACATAATAAGTGCTGACACAGAGGTCTTCCTTAAAGAAAAATCATGACAGAGCTAATGAATAATGTATACTTTTCTAGACATCTGAATTTTTGATTAAAACTCTCCCTAAGAGGCAATATATATTAGATATTATGCTAGCAAAAAATAGGGTAGCATGTATTTCTAGAAGAAATGTTTAAGATTTCAGGTTGATTAATGAATGGGGGGAAAATAAGAAAGAAAAAACATTTATCAACTCCAATCAAATTCAGGACTAAAGGTCCTTCATTAATATGGTAAAGCCATGAGCTGAATCTCGAGTCATCTGAGGCCTGGAGAATTTCAGTCTCTGTTTTGCAAAAGTAAATGAAACGTTCTTTACATAAGAATGTGTGCTTAAAATACAGTTTTCCTCTTGCTGTTTTGGTTTGTTTCATTTCTACTTTCTAACTAGAATAACATTACCTTCTTTAAAGGAGAAAAGGATGAACTCCTAGAGTCATTATGGGTGAGAAATGCATTAAGAATCTGCTACCTTGATTCTAGATTTTAGTCCTCATTTCTTTCCCCTGATAGATCTGTAACCTCTCAAAACAGACAGAAGTGAAGTGTATGGCAGGTCTTTGCCCACGAAGGGACAGGCAGCTGAGGGGTACAGTATAACCTTGCGGCTGGCAAGAGACAGGCCGATAGAACAGCGCCTGGTGATGTCTACTCAGCGGGAGCACATGACAGGCAGGGCTCCTGTCAGAGATTTATTTGTAGGTATTACGTTACAGAGTCTTACAAAGCTGGGCCAACAAGTATTTCATATGATTATTGATTTTGATCGCACCTAATTGTTTAAACTTGGGAAAAGTGAGGTTGTACTGCCATTTGCTAGCGCTTTCCTTAGCATAAAGAAATAACAGAAAAAAAAGATCAAAAGTGACAAACCAAAATAACAATGGCACATAAAATATTATAGGTACCGAGACTCTACACCAGTAACTACTATACCTAAAGGAAACAAAAGTTGTTTCCATTAATACAGAATAAGGTACTTACCAATATGTATAAGATATGAATAATCCTTGATAACTGTTTCTGCTCTAAAGGAATCATCCCGGTGATCAGCTATTACTGAGTCTAAATTGATATCCTTAAATGGAAATCGAAAAAAGAAAGATTAAAAAGTAAACTTTTCACCAAACTCCTATTACTACACTTTTAAGCTGATCAGTGGAAGTTCATATGGTACTTATTTACAGAACCCACAAGCTAAATACACATTATTCCTGTTTTTTGCTCTCTCATACAACCCAGTTCTTCTCCTTCAAAGCATATACCACAGTTTTAACTATGCATTTGTCTATGCTTAATGTCTACCTTACACACTCGTCTTTACGCTCTAAGTGTAAGGGGCAGAATACTGTCTTCAGAATATTGCTCAGCACCAAGTAGGTGCTCAAATATCTGTTGCATAAATAATTTGGAAAAAAAATTAGAGTCAGACAAGAAGCCAAGATATTTGCGTTCATTTTTATCTTTCCACTATTATGTGACACTGTGCAAATAACACAACCTCTTAGGCTCAGCTTATCAAAAAAAATAATAATAATAATAAATTCACTAACAAATTTTTAGATGTCTCTAATTTCTACATAGCTTTGGTGCAAGTTATTTTGGTGCCTATCGTTTACACCATACACTGAATACATTATTCCACGTAGAAACCTTCCCCCTTCCCTTAATCATCCATCCTCTGTGCTTCACTGATATCACCAATGAGAGCACACAGACCCCAGCCTCGCCAGGCCCTGTCCTCTTGGTTCAGGTCTGCTTGGTTAGGAGACAATACCAAGAGGGAGTGGAACGCGGGACAAGCAGTGCCTCTCTGGGCCTCCTGGCTCTTTCAGGCAGAGGCTGGTCACTCCTGCGGAGCCATCAAATCCTGCTGCAGGAGTAGGAGGAACTCACCAGCTCAGATGTGGTTCTGCTACTACAGAAGCAGCATAAATTCTCAGAAATTCCTAGCTGCCAGAACTTGTCTTTAAATCTCCACAGTTCCTCAAGTGTGGGAACCTTGCCAGTTGCTGGAGGATGTGTCTGGAGATGCTGTAAGTTGCCTGCTTATTTATCTGATTTCCCAGCTGGACTGTAAGCCTGGTGAGAGTTCAGTCTCTATGAATCTGGCCCATCATTAGATTCCTGAATTCTACGATGGTGTTGCAAATGAAGCAGGGGTTCAATAAATACTTAGTGAATGAATTAACTCCTTAATTTTAGTTTTCAGAGGGCATTAACTGAACCCCGTTAGTGGCTTAAGCATACTAAGCTCCAGCAGTACAGTCTCTCCTGTCTCTTGAATTCCAATTTAAGTGCAGGAAATTAGTTTGTATGGTGAAGTTAAACTGGGACTCTCACTGCTGTTATCTATGCTTAAACACAAAAAAAATCACAGAAGAGCACATAAAATATGCTTCTTCCTAGTCTATTTTTTCCCTAAGATGCTATGGCATGGTTGTTAAGAGCATATACTATGAAGCCAGCCTGCCTGGGTTCAAAACGCTAGATCTGCCGCTTACCGTGTGACTTTGGGTAAATTACTTAATTTCTGTTTCCTCATCTGTAAAATAGGGGTAACGAAAGGATCTACCTCACAGAGTTGCTGTAAGTTAATACAAGAAGAGCTCTTAGAAAAGTACACCTGCGCATAGCTAACATTTATTATTTATTTTTTTGTTTTTTCTGATCTTAAAAATGTGTTTACCTTCTGTTTAGTATATATGACAATGGTGACTAAAGCATCTGTTTGGAACCAGTCATAGCTGTAAAATATTTTAAAAAGAATAAATAATCATGTGCAGTAACATGTATTAAATCATTAAATATATAATTTTAAAATATATACAATTTAAAAATATAAAATATGACACAATAAATACATGATTTAAAACATATAGTTCAAAATCTACAGTGAGAAATATATTTCTCTAGGTAAAGTTTTTTTTCTAAATAATCAGTGGTGTTACCATGAAATAAATAATAAAGCAATTATTTCTCAATTTAAAATACTTATACTTCCATGTATTCCAACTTGGATAAAAACAAACAACATCCTTGACAAGGCACTTTTTATAAAGGTTACACATCTAAAATTCCTTTTATCAGAGCAATAACACAACATGTTTTCTGAAGAAGCATGACAAAATCGACATGCTTATTACCTTCACTCCTCCCTGTCACAAATATATTATTACTCCTCAAGAAATTAACTCACCAAGGATGTTTAATGGTCAACAGTAAAAACTTAAGGAAAAACTAAGTCTTCGGTTTTGTAATAGCTATTGATCAAATTGATTCTGTTTTTGCACTGACTACCTGTATACAGGCCCCCAATGTGAATGCTAGGAGGTATCCTGAGGCCCTTAACTTAAAATTGAATATGAAATAATTTAACAGGTATAGCAAGTACAGCCGGAAGCTGCTGTTATAGACTCACAATAGGGGGAAAGGTGGTAAAAGAAAGACTACAAATAACACACATAACCCTAAGGGCATCTGAAATATCATTAACAAAAATATACATGGATTGCTTAATTTACTAAGACAGGGTACAATACATTTTGAAGGATTTCCATTAAAAACTGATAAAGCAAACTAGACACACAAAAAATAGAATAGTTGAATAAATTATGGATTTCTATGATCAATTTCCATCATATGATAGAATACAGACAAAAAATGCTTTTGCAGAATCTTTCATGACATAGGAAATTGATCACAGAATATACTGTAACACCGTATTATCAAAATAGAATAGTATGGAAATAGGTATGACATGAATAAACTGTGTGGAATAAACCAAATATTAAGAGTCTATATCCAGGGTTGATGGGATTACAACTGATTTTATCACTTTCTTTTGTATTTCTCTGTATTTTCCAAGTTTTCTACCATGAATGTATATTTTATAATCAGAAAAAATAGTTCTGAATAGTTCTTTTTTAAAGTTGTGGTGTTTAAAATGGGTTAAACTTCAGTTATGTTAAAAATTCATATTTATGGAACAGCTCATTCTCCAACAATGCCTGATAAATGAGGCACTACAGTTCTAGGGTCAAAGAAACATAATTAACATAATAAGCAATAAATCAAACTTAGAGCCATTTTTTTAATGTATATATTTTGGTGTCGAACTGATTAAGCTTTAAAAAAGTAAAACAAGAATGCATACCTTGGAGAACTAGGCCCTTCTTTGGCAAGTGGATCTGTCACTTGGCTCTTGGGAAGCATGCCTTCACAAAGAAAAACAAACAAAATAGCTACAGTTCATCTATGTAGCATTTTTCTTTTTTTCCCTCATCTTTTCAGTAAACTTCTTATTGAACTATTATAAAAGGACACAAGTCATAAATGTACTACTCAATGGATTTTCATAAGTAAAACATACTCTTGTAGTCAGCACCTCCCTGTGCCCCCTTCCACTCAGCGCCCCTCCCCCAAGGGTAACCACTATTCTTTTAACATCATGATTAGTTTTTGCCTGCATTTGGCCTTTATAAAAAATGGAATCATAAAATATGTTCTCTTTTGGTCTGGCTTTTTTGGTCCAGCTCTATAGACGTTTCAGTTCATGTCAAATCAGCATGATTAATAGTAAACAATAAATCAGGTCTGGAGCTTTCTGAGATTTTATCCAGGATGCTGAATGCATCAGCAGTTTGTTCCTTTTTATTACTGAGTATTACTACACTGTATGAACATACCATATACCGGAATCTATTCATTCTCCTGTTGATGGACATTTGGGCAGTTTTTAGCTATTACGTACAGTGCTGTTATAAATGTTCTTGCGCATGTACATATACATTCTTAAAGAGCATCCATCTACATTTCTGGTAGGTATATAGGACATGTGTATGTTTAGCGTTAGTAAATACTGCTGAACAGTCTTCCGAAGTGGTCGTACCAATTTACACTTTCTACCAGAAGTGTGTGGGAGCCCTGCTGCTCCACCACCTTGCTGACACGTGGTATTCTGTCTTTTTTCATTTTAGACATTCTTGTGGATGTGCCCCAGCATCAAATTTTATATTTTTATTTTTATTTTTTTAAAGATTTAATTTTTAATTTATTTTTGGCTGCATTGGGTCTTCGTTGCTGCATGCGGGCTTTCTCTAGTTGTGGTGAGCAGGGGCTACTCTTTGTTGTGGTGCACGGGCTTCTCATTGCGGTGGCTTCTCTTGTTGCGGATCACGGGCTCTAGGCACACAGGCTTCAGCAGCTGTGGCTCATGAGCTCTAGAGCACAGGCTCAGTAGCTGTGGCTCACGGGCTTAGTTGCTCCGCGGCATGTGGGATCTTCCCGGACCAGGGCTCGAACCCGTGTCCCCTGCATTGGCAGGAGGATTCTTAACCACTGCACCACCAGGGAAGTCCTCAACATCGCATTTTCAAGGCTCTGGTTTTCTCGTTGTTTTCGAAAACTCTGAGAACACGGAAGAGCTCCAAAGATACTATCAGTGATACTATCAGACAAACAACTTCAGGTGTTACATCACAAATTGCATAAAGTAGTCTACAATAAGACAATCTTTTCTAGTTAAAAAAGAAAAGGTAATTCATTTGGCAATCCAGCTTATTAGCTGAATTTCTATAACTTTCTTGTGCAAACAGGGAGAAAAAAACCCCAATTTTTAAACATACATTAGTAACACGGTTCAGTCAGAGTAGCCCCGTGCATTTCGTAAGTGTCATACCAAACTTTTTTGGTGGGTTAGTGGCAGTGTCAGTCATAATTCCAAGTCATACTGAACGGCTGAGGAAGCCAGAGCCGCCGAGCCCAGAGGAGGGGAGATTAATAGGCTGGCTGCTCAGCATCTGTGTAGACACTGGAAGAGCACCCCACGCCTGAGGGAGGGACACGTTCAGCCTGGCCTCTGAGGGTGGAACTCCTAGTCACGATGAGTATTCAAGCTGAGGGCAGATGAACACATGTTCAGGGATGTTATAGAAGGGACTATGGTAAGAGTCAGGGCTGTTCGATGCTTTGTGACCCCCTAGAGGGGTGGGAAAGGGAGGGTGGGAGGGAGGCTCAAGAGGGAGGGCATATGGGGAGATATATGTATGCATATGGCTGATTCACTTTGTTGTACAGCAGAAACTAACAACATTGTAAAGCAATTATACTCCAGTAAAGATATATATATAAAAAGAATGTAAACAGTAATTACACTCCTGAAAAAAATCTATCCTATAAAATAAAAACATCAGTATATAAAGATAAAAAAAAAAGGAGGGCTGCAATAAGGGATCTACAAAGTTCTCTGCCAAATCCTCTAAGCTTAGCCAAGTAAACACATCCTTTGTATAAAAAATATCTAAATACCCCAAATAATTCTGTGAGGCAATATTGTACACAGTCATGTGAATATGATTCATTTTTTACTATAAATGTATATGACTTACCGTTTAAGAGTTTCTTTTCCTCATGATTGTCTGTACAGTGGTTTAGAAAAAAAGTTAGGTAAGAATATTGTAACATCAGAGAGAAGATCGGTTAATATTATTGAGTTAAAGATAACAGCCCTCTTCTTGAAGGGCTTTCTTCCGAGGCCTGAGGAGAGAAATAAGGCTGATAAACAGATGGCCTATGCTTTAAGTAAGAAATTTCATCTCTGAAGACTGCAGGCCATTTCTGCAGGCGTTTGTCTACCATTTCACTGGGCTTTTTCCTCCTTCTTTGGACATTTTTGTTCTAATATCTTGGTTAATTTCTTTAGAAAGCACATAAAGACCCAAGTTTTGTCCTTGTCATCATATTCTAAATTAGTCAAAACTATCCGAAGTTTATTAGATTACACTTTATATATGAAACATACATATTAACCCATAATAAGATAACCCTTATTATCTTTCCTATCTAGGTGAGCAGTTAAAATGATTATTATTACTCCAAATTTAAATGGCCAAAATGCTGAAAATATGTTAAGACTTTCACTTGTATATCAGTGCAATCAATCATTAGGGGTACAAGCCAGAAAAAAATTTAATGGGTATTTTCTTTCAGGATGGCAGCCAGCTCACAAATCTATATTATATTTTGATCACCACAAGTTTTATAACCATATGTCAAAATAAAACCCTCAGCAAGTGGCCAGAGTTTAAAAAAAAAAAAAAAAAAGAATGCCAAGCTAACACAAAATATTCAAGTAGTAAACTAAATTGATAGACATTAATTGTTAAGGTGACATCATCTTGTTTTGTAGAAAAAGAAACCAAAGTACGTATATCAAAGCTTTCAAATTTTTTTATGTTCTGATTTTCAATCAACCAGAGATCCCATAATTACTACCACTTCACTCACATGCTATAAAATACCCATGATTAAGGAGGTCAGATAACCATTCTTTTTATTTTCCCCTTTTTACCGAAATAAGTTTATAGCTGAAAGGGATCTTAACAACATACACCAAATTATCATCCGCTCCCCTCATTTAAGGCTGAAAATCAGAGGTCAGGACTTGAATGAACCCCACAGCTCTTTAGCAGCAAAGCCAAGATTAAACTTCATCTCCCCTGAAACTAAGTGCCATTTTTCTTAACATGCCATTGTGAGAGATAATACTTTCTGAAAAGACACAGGACCTAAAAACCATTTAAATTATGCCTCAAAATGAGCTTTGTTTTTCAACTGCCAGATGAAAATCTAGTCATTAGTTTGCAAGGGATCACTGATGTCCCTGCTTGCTGACTTACTTTCATATAATTTCATCTGTCTTTGCTACTGCAGTTGTGATCATTTGTTTTATCAATATCTTAGAACAAATAGCAAACTCACAGTAACATAAGTAAATTAAACCTAGTTTCAGTGTACAACATAGTTGGCAGTTTGATGAATCTCATTTATCATGTAAAACAACTTGTTTTTATCTAAGACCCTCACAGATTTTGAAAACTTGTCCCCAGGGAATTTGTTTCTAGGGAAAAAATATGTCATCTCATATGATTACTTCCTGTCTGATGTGAATTGATTTGAACCTGTCTGAACTTTATGGATCCTGCTAAGTTATTCATTTTTTTCTGAGTCTTTTTTTCTTTAATACAAGAAGCACCAGTAGGAAGAGAACATCTACCTAAATGATCTAAAATATCTTTAAAACTCCACTAGTGTACTTTTGCAACTCTTTTTGAAAACTGAGTCACAGAAATAAGTGAGACTATTTTTTTTTACTATTAAGCACATTTACATCAGAGTTACTCTAGGCACATGAGATACTTTCCTCTCTAACAAGAAATCTAACACTCTGTCCTGATAAGTAATTCCATCATTTGGTTGGCTCCATGGCCAAGAAAATTTGCATCTTCTTATAATATTGGTTAGACTGCATTACTCTGATCAGAGCCTCTGCTTTCTGGAAAGGTCAGAGTCCTTTAGAAGGCTGGAGCTGTGATCTATCAGCACTCAACTCTTCTTTGGTAAGAGGGCTGGTGACAATTTTTAATTGTGACCCCAATCTAGTTTACCTCTTCTAAGTGGAGCCACAGAAGGATCCCCTGGGATGAGGAAAGTTAAAAAACAAGCAAGCAAACAAACAAACCAACCCTGTCTTACTAGTATACTCATTCATTTAACAAATACCTGTTGACCATCATCTTAATAGGGATAGTGACACAATATGAAACCCTTTGGATAAAAAGTTAGGAAAATACGACTATATGTTCAGTTTGCTTATACATGCGTAAAGATGATTTGGAAGGATCACAATAACACGGTTACCTGCATCTGTGCACAGGAGGGAAAAGGGTAGGTGGGAGACAAAGGTATGACCATGGCACTTCTCATTCTGGAATCATGTGAATGCATTACTGAAAAAATTAAATGAACTAAATTGAAAACTTCAATATGGTCTTTTCAATATGATATGATAAATGTTTTAAAAGAGATCTATAGAAGGTGGTATGGAAGCACAGGGATGAGGGAGGGCATTGCTACTTGGAATTTGAAAGGACTTCATTGAGGAAATAATATTTTAGCTACATTTTGAAAATATGTATGCATTTGTCAGGAGGCCCTGAACAAAAACATTCTAGGAAGACAAACGCTGCACTTTTATATCTGAATGTCATATTTATCCGTAGCTACATACCCCATCTTCCTTTCTCACTCCAAAAGGCCGATGTCACGTAACCATCAGATAGAACCTCCGTCTTATTACCAGGGATCTTAGTCACAAAATCCAAAGTGTACCATTCCATGTTCCCTTTACTGCTTTGCCTGGCCAGAAGACTCCCTGGTTCTCTACAATGTGTTTAATAACCATTTTTCTCTAGAAATTCTTCCTCATCTCTAAAGAGAACTAACTCTTCATAACACAACTGAGGCCTAATTCTTGGTTTTGTTTCCAAAGTCATAAACTCATTTCTCAAATTCTATAAAATTTAATAATTTATGTATTTCTAAACTATCCTCTTTTACTCTCCTTAATTTATCTTTGTAAGTATCTTCTGAATCATCTTCAAATTTTGTACATCTCTCAAACTTCAAGGCCCAGAAGTTTACTCCTTATCCTAGAAGTAGTCTACCAGCAGAATTAAAATAAAGGTTTAATAGTTCAAACACATACTCTGAAAAATTCCAGGATTAAAAAGTTCTAAAAGTACCAGAGTATATAGTTAGTTATTCCTGGTCAGTTTTTCTCTCCACTATTCATTTAACTAATCACAGCAAATACTGCATTTTTAGAAGTTTGTATTTTCTGTTTTCAAGGCTATACTTGTCATTTTTTATTCAATTCTCCAATTTATTAGTTATTTTCTACTCTTGTCCTATCCTCAGAGGGATTAACCACTCCTTCCTTATTTGGTATTACCTATACACAAATATACACATGTTCAAAAATCATTTTTCAGGACTTCCCTGGTGGTCCAGTGGCTAAGATTCCATGCTCCCAATGCAGGGGGCCCGGGTTCGATCCCACATGCCGCAACTAAAGATCCCGCGTGCTGCAACTAAGACCCAACACGGCCAAATAAATCAATCAATAAATATTTTTAAAACAACACTTTAAAAACAATCATTTCTCTCTGAAAACAAAACAAATACTAACTTAAACCAAACACTGGCCAGTCACAATCATACAGCAAGACCCACTTCCTGCTCAGGCCTGCATCTGCCCCCTGACCAGGGACTTCTCACCCCCCATTTTTAATTACCTGTCCCTTATATCTTTCTGGCAGGAATCACTCAGACAGTGGGACCTATAGCACAAAAGCAAATGAATGCAGCCTGGCTGAGAAAGCAAATCTGCTCAGCCAGTAAAGTCTACTTCATCATGACACCCACCCCTTTCTCTCCACTAGTAACTGTCTTGCTTCCCCCATACTGAGCCTCTGAGCTTGTGTTCTGTCCACCCACTTGAGCCCTGAACTGTCCCCATTTTATCAATGAGGAAACGGTAGCTCCTAGAAGAGGGAACTTTGACTGACTATACAGAAGCTGACCTCCCAGCTGGCAGCCAGCCCACCCAATTAGTGATGACACTAATACCATCATTTTTAAGAATAAAAAACTAATTCATATATGAGGGTTTCTCCATGTCAGCACTAGGAACATTTGGGGCCAGATGATTCTTCGTCGTGGGAGTGTATCCTGTGCCTTGTAGGGTATTTAGCAGCACCCCTGACCTGTCCTCTACCCACGGGAATGCCAGTAGCATCTAGTTCAGCTGTGACAACCAAATCATCTCCAGACATTGCCAAATGTCCACTGGGGAGCAAACTCAACCCAGGTTAAGAACCACTGGCATATACCAAAGAGAAATACATTATTTGCAAGAGGATAACTTTAATGAGGTGATTTTCTGCCTTACAAAAGGAAGCACCCAGGATTTCTCTCAATGGTGGGCTTCTCCTAGTAAATAACTGTAGCCTTTAAGGAAGGTACATGTACCTACAAGCCTCAGGATCTTCTCTTTTAAACTGAGGGTGTTAGAACAGCTCTAAATCCCTCTTCCACCTCCAAAGTATTCTACTGATCTATGGTTCTAAGTGCTTTATAGTCAGCAAGTGCTTGTGAAAACTAAAAACATAAAGTATTAGAAGCCATGATAAAACAATGAGAAATTAAGAAGAAACATTCCTGACACTGGGCTATGCCATTAGAAAATGTGACTATTGGGCTTCCCTGGTGGCGCAGTGGTTGAGAATCTGCCTGCTAATGCAGGGCACACGGGTTCAAGCCCTGGTCTGGGAAGATCCCACATGCCGCCGAGCAACTGGGCCCGTGAGCCACAACTACTGAGCCTGCGCGCCTGGAGCCTGTGCTCCGCAACAAGAGAGGCCGCCACGGAGAGAGGCCCGCGCACCGCGATGAAGAGTGGCCCCCGCTTGCCGCAACTAGAGGAAGCCCTCACACAGAAACGAAGACCCAACACAGCCAAAAATAAAATAAATAAATTAACTAATTTAAAAAAAAAAAAAGAAAGAAGTTATTTAAAAAAAAAAAAAAAGAAAATGTGACTATTTTACAGAATGGCCATCAATAAAAACTCTACAAATAATGAATGCTGGAGAGGAGAGGATGTGGAGAAAAGGGAACCCTCCTATACTGTGGGTAGGAATGTAAACTGGGGCAGCCACTATGGAAAACAGTATGGAGGTTTCTCAGAAAACTAACAGTAGACCTATCATATGATCCAGCAATCCCACTGCTGGGCATGTATCTGGAAAAAACTCTAATTCAAAAAGATACATGCACCCCTATGTTCACAGCAGCACTATTCACAATAGCCAAGACATGGAAACAACCTAAATATCCATCGAGAGATGAGTGGATAAAGAAGATGTGGTACATATATACAATGGAATATTACTCAGCCATAAAAAAGAATGAAATAATGCCATTTGCAGCAACATGGATGGACCTAGAGATTATCATACTAAGTGAAGTAAGCCAGAACAAGAAAGACAAATACCATGATATCACTTATATGTGGAATCTAAAATATGACACAAATGAACCTATCTATGAAACAGAAAAAGACTCATAGAGAACAGACTGGTGGTTGCCAAGGGGGAGGGGGTGGGGGAGGGATGGAGTGGATGTTGGGTTTAGCAGATGGAAGCT
Organism: Eubalaena glacialis; assembly: GCF_028564815.1. NCBI lineage: Eukaryota > Metazoa > Chordata > Mammalia > Artiodactyla > Balaenidae > Eubalaena > Eubalaena glacialis. Next base: position 105,659,005 of record NC_083727.1, on the reverse strand, counting down.
TTTATATATAGAACTGGATAAACAACAAGGTCCTACTGTACAGCACAGAGAACTATATTCAATATCCTATGATAAATCATAATGGAAAAGAATATTAAAAAAAGAATGTGTATGTATGTGTGTATATATATAACTAAATCACTTTTCTGTACAGCAGAAATTAACACAATATTGTAAATCAACTATATTTCAATAAAAATATATATATATAAAGAAAATGTGACTATTTAAAAAATATATTAAAATTTTAAGAGTACATTTATGATCTGGAACAGTGCTGTCCAGAAGAAATATAATGCAAGCCACAAATATAATTTAAAATTTTCTAATAACCACATTAACAATGTACCAAGAAACAGGTCAAATTAATTTTAATAATATATTTTTACTTAATGCAACATATCCAGAATCTTGTCATTTCAACATGTAATCAATGTAAAGTTATTAGATATTTTACATTCTTTTTTTCATCCTAAATTTTGAAATGCAGTATTTTACGCTTGTAGCACATCTCAATTTGGAGAGTATTTCCATACTCAATAGCAGCCACATGTGGCCAGTGGCTATAATAATGACAGCAAAGGACTAAAAAAAGGGCAAAAAGAACATTTGTCATCTTTGCCAGAGAATGAAGTGTTCCACATAAATAATCAATAACTGAAGCTCACCTTTTCAAGCAAAGTTTCTCCCTTTATTCATTATTGATATCTTTCTAAAGCACAATACAAACCACAATACTTTTTAAACAAAGGATTATAAAAAACCCACTGATTCTTCTCTTGATAAGGACCCACTAGTATTATGTGTTTTATATTCTGACAATGTTAGCTCTTCTGTGTTCTTCCCAGATACCACTCCTACCCTAGAAGCCAGTAGATAAATGGAAAACTGTCCTCCCAGGACTGCTCAGCTGTGGGGATGCCTACAAAATGCTACTTCTGGCTCCTCCCTGCACTGGGGTCTGGCAGGTCACCCCACCTAAAAGATGGTGTCAAGGAGCTCGTATTGAAAGAAGCCCATATATAACATTTCTCTTCAGTATATCCATCACCCCCACAACCCCCTATAAATCCTCATGTCAGCAAGTCTCCACCTACTGTTCCCACTTCGTCTCTGTTTTCATCCTCTATTCCTACTTAATCTGTTTTCATCCTCTATTCCCACTTCATCTCTGTTTACACCTCTGTTCCCATTTCATCTAGAAGCTCTAGTTGTAGAGTGAACATAGTCTCTAGTTTGCTACAGTTACAGTTTACTGCCTGCCCCCTGTTGTCTCAGGATAACTATTAATAGAGGCTCCATTCATTCTCAAATCTGCCCCAGTTTGGACAATTACATGGTCACCCCATCTAATAGTTTCTATCCTTAAGTCTCACGCCAGCAGACTTCAAGGATCAATCTCTGCCTGTAGATGAAAGGCACAGGAGGTACTGTTAAAACAACATTCACTTTAATTATCATGAACATTCTTGACACATTAAACCTTTCTCTTTAGTTACTTTGTCCCCCTTTTTTTTTTTTTAACTATTTATTTATTTATTTATTTATCCATTTATTCATGGCTGTGTTGGGTCTTCGTTTCTGTGAGAGGGCTTTCTTTAGTTGCGGCAAGCGGGGGCCACTCTTCATCGCGGTGTGCGGGCCTCTCACTGTCGTGGCCTCTCTTGTTGTGGAGCACAGGCTCCAGACGCGCAGGCTCAGTAGTTGCGGCTCACGGGCCCAGCCGCTCCGCGGCATGTGGGATCTTCCCAGACCAGGGTTCGAACCCGTGTCCCCTGCATTGGCAGGCAGATTCTCAACCACTGCGCCACCAGGGAAGCCCCACTTTGTCCCTTTTATATGATCTACCAGTTCTGGTTAGCTTGGAGTTCAGACTGTATCTTGCTGGATCTTAAGTCTCTACTGTTCCAAAAAACCCGATCCATTTACTTGCAGTCAACAACTTTGCTGATTTGTAAAATTCTTGTCTTTGCTTCCTAATGCCTTGCAAGTTCTCTCACATCACTACCTGCTACTGGCTTCATCCTAGCAAAACACTTATAATCCAAAAAGGCTTTATAGTGAAACAGAGATTCATAAACATGTTCTCACATGCCCTGTCAATAATAATGATAATACTTAATTTTTCCCAGAAGCAGAGCCATTGTAAGACACATGCTGATAATTATAGGGATACAAAGGAATAGAAAATGTAAGCAGCCTCAGTATTGTAGGAGCAGAGGAGCAAAAGTAGCCACCACAGCAATAACCACTTCTACTATTCCCACCACCTGTTGCTTCTAATGCATCAGGTGGCTAGCAAACATTATTTAATCCTCACAATGACTTTGAGATGTTTCATTCTTAGACCCCATTTCACTGCTGAGCAAAAACACTCAGATCTGTTAACTGATGCTGAAGATCAACAGCTTATGAGTGTAATTTGAGGCGGAGATGAGATCTGAAGCCATGTTAGTTTCTGTGAAACTTGTGCTCTTTCTACGGATCATGCAGCCTCAGGAACCAATCCCAGGGCCAGAGACAGTGTGAAAAAGGAAACTTTTTATTTATGAATACACAGTATCTCAGAGTCCATTTCTCATTCTGGATAAGAAATATGTTTGCACTTCCCTGAACCAGGTGGTGAGAAGGAGAAGGAATATTCATTATGGTTTAGTTCTTCACCATTAGGATTTAGTCAGAAATCCCAGTTTCCTCAACCCTTCTGATTTTGGTTTCATAAATCTGTTTGTTTTTGTTAGTCTTAACTACCTTTATTTCATCCTTGTAACTGAATGACTTTAGGTTGTCAGTTGCTCTCCCTCAGAACTTTCAAGATACTGCTCTCTTTGTCTCCTATTGACGTTCTAGTAAATTAGCAGTAACAGCCAGTAAATTACACTAGTAAATTAGCTGTCAATTTACTAATCACTGGTTTGTTAGTAAACCTATCTCTCTCTGGCTGTTGTCTTTGGTGTTCTGCAGTTTTACCATGAATAGTCTATGTGTGGATTTCTTTTTATTTATCTTGATTGGGGATTTGCTGAACTTGCTAAATCTGAGATCTGTGATTTACCAGTTCTGGAAAAGTCTCAGCCATTCAGATGTTGCCTCTTCCTCATTCTCACTACTACTTCCTTCTGGAAATCTGATGACAAGTGTTAGATCTTATTGCTCTATCCTCCGCGTCTCTTGCATATTTTTCTATCATTTTGTTTCTATGCACCACGTTCTGGTCAACGTCTGCTGCTCAGTCGGGCAGTTCACTCAACTCTTCTACTACGTCTAAACTCTAACTATTCATGCTACGCACTTTTTAATCTCACCAGCTCCATTTTTCATTTCTAGGAGTTCTATTTTTTTTTCAATTTTACGTGATTATTTTAGCAGTCTCTTGCTTTACTCATGTTACCAATTCATTCTTATTTTCCTAATCACTTCAAACATAATTATTTTTATTCATAATTATTTTTATAATTACTTGTATACAAATAATAAAGTCCAAGGGGTGAAATTCTGCTTTTGTTTCTGCTGACTTGCTTCCTCAAGTGTTGTTTAATTTTTCTACTGTACACTAATAACTGGTGATGTGTCCCTGTGGGAATTTTAAGGGTTTTAGGTTGAAAGTTTGTTCCACCATTAAAAATGTGTACATAAATCTGCCAAGCAGGCAGGGAAACCGGTAATGGGAGACCATCTTATTTCTCGGTTTGAGGTTTCTAAGACCACATAGGTGGTATATATATTTGAATTCCCAACTCTTACGTGGGCAAGACTGTGGTTACAAATTCTCAAAAGAGATTTCTCTTTCCTCTCTTCCATCACCTCATAAACAAGGTCAAGGCAGACTATCCTGACATCTCCCTTTGTTGTTGCACAGATTTCTTTTCAAGCCTTCCCATTTCACTGATCATATAGACTTCAAGAGTCAAGCCACAGGCAGGGATCTCAGCTCCAACTCCCTGCCTTTACAGACCCAAGATCCGGTCTCCCATTTCCTATGTGACCATTAAAATTCCCATGTGGCTCTACGTTCCAAGTATCTGATAAGTGCTTTGGGGAAATGAAGGCATCAGAACGAGCTTATCATCCTGGACTGCTGCTTCTAGCACCCTCCTTTTTTTTTTTTTAATTAAATATCTGGGGACTTCCTTGTGGAATCTGCTCATTTCAAACGGTGTTTGTCGTATTTGATGAAACATTTTGAAGATGATCTGTCTTTCATTTCCAGGAAGGAAGGAAGGAAACCGGAAAAGTCCTTTTATTAATTTCATGTCTCCTATGACACAGAAACCTAAGGAGCTGGCACACTTTCTGACCACGCTGAACGGTATTACAGAGAAGCACACGACCTTTAGTACCGGACTGTGTAAACAAGATATGTAATGTTCAGGATGAGGTAAAACTAGTCAGTCAGAAGTTTTCATTAAGAACATGGCCCCTGGGCTTCCCTGGTGGCGCAGTGGTTGAGAATCCGCCTGCCAATGCAGGGGACACCGGTTCGAGCCCTGGTCTGGGAAGATCCCACATGCCGCGGAGCAACTAGGCCCGTGAGCCACAACTACTGAGCCTGCGCGTCTGGAGCCTGTGCTCCGCAACAAGAGAGGCCGCGGTGGTGAGAGGCCCGCGCACCGCGATGAAGAGTGGCCCCCACTTGCCACAACTGGAGAAAGCCCTCGCACAGAAACGAAGACCCAACACAGCCATAACTAACTAAATAAATAAATAAATAAAACTAAAAACTTAAAAAAAAAAAAAAGAACATGGCCCCTGCTGGCAGTGAATAGGTGAACTCAGGAGCAATTAAGAGAAGAAAGGGATTTGTTTACAAAAGTAAACTGGTTTGGAAGAACTGCCAGACACTAAAGTTCAAACTAGTTTGCTTTTGGTATACACGCAGACCTCGTTTTACTGTGCTTTGCTTTACTGCACTTCACGGATACTGCGTTTTTTAAAATTGAAGGTTTGGGGCAATCCTGCATTGAGCAAGTCTATTGGTGCCGTTTTTCCAACCGCATTTGCTCGCTTCATGATTCTAGGGCACGTTTTGGTAATTCTGGTAATATTTCAAAGTTTTTCATCATTATTGTATTTGTTATGGTGATCTGTGAGCAGTGACCTGATGTTACCATTGTAATTATTTTGAGGCACCACAAACTGCACCCACATAAGACTGCAAATTCAATTTATAAATATGTGTGATCTGACTGCTCCATCGACTGGCCATTTCTCCATCTCTCTTCCTCTCCTTGGGCCTCCCTATTCCCTGAGACACAACAATCTGAAATTAGGCCCATTAATACAACCCTACAGTGGCCTCGAAGTGTTCAAGTGCATGGAAGAGTCCCACGACTCTCACTTTAAATCAAAAACTAGAAATGATTAGGCTTAGTGAGGAAGGCATGTCAAAAGCCAAGACAGTCTGAAAGCTAGGCCTCTTATACCAAACAGTCGGCCAAAGTGTGAATGCAAAGGGAAAGTTCTTGAAGAAAATCAAAAGTGCTACTCCAGGAAAGCAAAACAGCCTTACTGCTGACATGGAGAAAGTTTTAGTGATCTGGACAGAAGATTAAACCAGCCACGACATTCCCTTCAGCCAAAGCCTAATTCAGAGCAAGACCCTAATCTTTTCAATTCTATGAAGGTCGAGAGAGGAGAGGAAGGTACAGAAGAAAAGTATGAAGCTAGCAGAGGTTGGTTCATGAGGTTTAAGGAAAGAAGCCATCTCTATAACATAAAAGTTCAGAGTGAAGCAGCAAGAGCTGATGTAGAAGCTGTAGTATGTTATCCAGAAGATCTAGGAAGATAATTAATGAAGGTGGCTACACTAAACAACAGATTTTCAATGTAGATGAAACAGCCTTCTACTGGAAGAAGATGCCATCTAGGACCTTCATAGCTAGAGAGGAGAAGTCAATGCCTGGCTTCAATGCTTCAAAGGACAGGCTGACTCTCTTGTTAGGGGCTGATGCAGCTGCTGACTTGAAGTTGAAGCCAGGGCTCACTTAACCATTCTGAAAATCTTAGGGCCCTTAAGAACTATGTTAAATCTACTCTGCCTGTGCTCTATAAATGGAATAATAAAGCACATCTGTTTATAACATGGTTTACTGAATATTTTAACCCCACTGTTGAAAACTACTGCTCATAAAAGAAAGATTCCTTTCAAAATGTTACTGCTCACTGACAATGCACCTGGTCACCCAGGATGTCTGATGGAGATGTTCAATGAGATTCACGTTGTTTTCACGCCTGCTGACACGACATCCATTCTGCGCCTTGTAGATCAAGGAGTCATTTAGACTTTCAAGTCCTATTATTTAAAAAATACATTTTGTAAGGCTATAGCTGCCACAGATAGTGACTCCTCTGATGCATCTGGGAAAAGTCAATTGAAAACCTTCTGGAAAAGAGTCACTATTCTAGATGCCATCAAGAACATTCCTGATTCATGGGAACAGGTCAAAATATCAACATTAACAGGAGATTGGAAGAAGTTGATTCTAACCCTCCTGGATGACTTTGAGGGGTTCAGGACCTCAGTGGAGGAAGTAATTGCAGTCATGGTAGAAACAGCAAGAGAACTGGAATTAGAGGTGGAGCCTGAATATGTGACTGACTTGCTACAATTTCATGATAAAACTTGAACAGATGAGGAGTTGCTTCTTATGGATGAGCAAAGAAAGTGGTTCCTGAGACGGAATCTACTCCTGGTGCAGATGCTGTTAAGATTGTTGAAATGACAACAAAGAATTTAGAATACTACAGAAACTTAGCTGATAAAGCAGCAGCAGCGTTTGAGAGGACTGACTGATTTTGAAAGAAGTTCTACTGTGGGTAAAATGCTACCAAACAGGTCTGCATTCTACAGAAAAATCGTCATGAAAGGAAGAATCAATCAACGTGGCAAACTTCACTGCTGTCTTATCTTAAGAAGTTGCCACGGCTACCCCAATTTCAGCAGCCACCACCCTGCTCAGTCAGCAGCCATCAGCATCAAGGCAAGACCCTCCACCAGCAAAAAGATTATGACTCTCTGAAGGCTCAGATGATGGTTAGCTTTTCTCAGTAACAAAGTGTCTTTAAATTAAGGTATGTACATTGTTTTTTCAGACATACTGCTATTGCACATTTAATAGACTGGAGTAGAGTGTAAACATAACTTTTATGTGCACTGGGAAACCAAAAAATTCATGTGACTTGCTTTATTGCAATATTTGCTTTATAGCAGTGGTCTGGAACTGAACCTGCAATACTTCCGAAGTATGCCTGTATGCATGTACTGCTTATTTGTTTTATAGCAAGAGAAAGAAAAAATCCTTTTTGAGCCTCTGTTACATTCATGCTAATTTACTCACATTAATTCTTAGCCCTATGAAACTGTGTACAGATGAAAAAACTTGAGGCTCAGAGACAGAAACTGCCATCTTTATGGCACAGCCAATAGGCCATGGAGCTAGGGTTCAAATCTAGGTACGCCTGTGCTATTTCTATACAGCTGACACAGGCCTCTAACAATAAGGCCTTGAAATACAAAACTCACTGAACTAAATAAATAGTAGCAGAGTCAGCTCAAATAAGCCAATGTATTCTTAATTTGGATGTCAAAATCAGGAGTTGTTCAAAAGAAACGACTCCGTTCCATCCACAGTAAAGGATTTAAGCAAAGTACTCCTGCTACTCCAATTGCCTGTCTAAACTTTTCAAAGGGCGCTCTTCCAAAATAAGCTTAGGAGGAAGAGATGATCTCCAACACCATGCCGATTGTAGAGTGGCAGTTTGGAAGGTAAGGGAAAGAAACCGTTTTTTTGTTTGTTTGTTTTGTTTTTTTTAACATTTATTTATTTATTTGGCTGCACCAGGTCTTAGTTGCAGCACGTGGGATCTTCGTTCCAGTGTATGGGATCTTTAGTTGCGGCATGCGGGATCTCAGTTGCGGCATGCGTGCGGGATCTAGTTCCCTGACCAGGGATCGAACCCAGGCGCCCTGCATTGGGAGCACAGAGTCTTAACTGCTGGACCACCAGGGAAGTCCCAAGCAATCGGTTTTTTTAAAAGTACTTTAAAATCAGTTTTTATGGTAAAGAGTCAAGCAGTGGAAAAGTTCAAGGCAAATGGGAGACAGAGCTGAGAGGGGAAATTTTACTGTATAACTTTTTATATTTTCTGATTTTTGAGTCATGTGAATACAATTACATATTCAAAAAATTAAATTTTAGGAAACTAGTCTAAAAGTCACCTCTAACCAACTGTTCGAGCTACTCTATGTAACAAGAGAATAAAAGACTAATGAAAACTAAGTAAATAAAGTTTTTTCACTTCCATTATGCTTATTCTCCACACTATGAATGTTCTCTCAAAACATGCCAAATTTTTAAGGTAAAGTCATTGTTTCATTCTAAAGAACTAAAGTAAAATCTTTACAGTGGCTAGAACAGGAGCCCAGTAAAATGAGAACAATTTAGTGATTTCTTTAAATCTATTTGCTGAAATCCACCTAAAAGACAGTCCATGTGTATCACACATCAATGCCAGTTTAGCCCTGGCTCCACGTACCTTTAGGAACAGCAGGTTTAACGGCCATCCTGCCAACCAGGCATTCTTTCAGCATGGATTCATAGTTGACCCAACGATGAACCTGGTGTGGGAGAAAAATAGCAGAAAAGCATCATGACTCTAACTCCATGAGATGCCCTAATTTTCTTCTGATGAAAACTAAATATTCTTACACGGCTCTGAAAAACTAAGAAGCAGATTCAATTAGCCAACAAGGGAGTGACAAAATGGGAGCATATATAGGGACTTTAGAACAATGTTCTCAAAGTGTTGTCTACAGACCTCTGGAGGTTCCTGACGCCCTTTCAGATACCCACGGGGTCTCTATTAGTTTCATAATAATACTAAGATGTTATCTGCCTTTTTCACTGTACTGACATTTGCAGTGATGTTGAAATAGCAATGGTGGGTAAAACAGTTGGCATCTTAGCACAAATCAAGGCAGTGGTCTCAATCATTACATTGTTTACCACCACAGACCCACGGGGCTGGAGGGAGTTGGTTTCATTTAAGAATATCCTTCATGAAGTAGGAAAAACAATTAATTTTCTTAAACCTCAACCCTTGGTTACAGGTCTTTTTTTATATGCTGCGTGACAAAATGGGAAGTTCTCAAAAACACTTCTGCTGCTAAGTAAGATGGTTGCCGCGAGGAAAAACACTTAGGCAACTGTTTGATTTGCCTATTAAACTGTGTTTTTTCTTGAAAGGCTGTTTATCCATAAAAGAAAAAGAATGACCTATAAACTACTCAGACTTGGGTATCTGATAGACATTTTCTTCTAAATGAACAAAGTGAGACTGTCACTTCAAGGGAAACAACTGACAGTATATGTTGCCAGAATTACTAGTGGGAATTAAATTTAAACAACCTTTCTGGGGGGCACCTTCTCAATATATATTAAAAGCCTTAAAATATGCAGCTCTTCCCCTCAGTAATTCAGGAATTTACCTGAGAAAATATTTGCATATACACAAAGATGCAGGCACCAGGATACTTACTCATCATAGCACTACTTATATTAGCAAAATATTGGGAGCAACCTAAAAGTCCAATTGTAAATAACCAGTAAAGGAAAATCATAATATATTATTCCATAAATGCTATATAATCACTAAATAATCAGGTCAAATAATACTGATACCAGAATCTTTATGTATGTTCCTGAGTAAATAAATATACACTAAAATAGCAAATATGTAAAAAATATATATGTAATTATAAATGCACACTAATTAATATAAATTGAAATTTTATTTACCAAATAGTTATGGAGTCTCCAGTAATGTGTAAAGCACCATCTCTGGGGCTATGGGGTTGGGTAGAATTTTAACAGATAGATGAAGGAGAAGGATATTCAAGGAGACAAAGGTATGGGGTTTGTCAATCATGGAACTGGTGATTTGCTCAAAGCACTTCAGTTCCAAAGCAAGTTGCATGTTGAGAATATTTACCTTGATACATTATTTTTAGGCCCTCAAATGCCAGACGAATGACTTTGAATTTATTACACTGTCAATGGTGAGCCTCTGAAACTTGTAGAGCAAGGTGCTAAGACGACTGTCTTTAAGAATACTATTCTAGCTGTCATGTTATCTAAATTAGTACTGAAGGTAAAGATACCGGGACGGTATTAAAATATTAGGACTAGAGAGGGTGATGATGACTTGACCTAAGGCAGTGGGAAGAGAGAAAAGGTGCAATGTTTAAAGACAGCATCATTGAAGTTTACCAGTGATTAGACGCTGAGGCACATCTGTTACCAAGACTGTTGCCCCAGAACCATACTCCTGCCCCTCCCTCAGACGGAAACTAACTGCCCTTATCGAGTTTCAGGCCCAAATACAAAAGGAGGAAGCTACTCCTAAAGACATTTCTAAACAACTGGTTAGAACTAACTAGGCCCAAAATGGCAGAAGACCTAACTCCAGTGGACCTTGAGCCTCATTATACACTCACCGTACTACATTAGCATGCTATAAGTGACACACCCACCAGCGCCATGACAGTTGACAACTGCCATGACAACAACCAGAAGAGCCCAAAAAAGGACTGAAAAGGAGTGTTGCCTCAGTTCCTGGTCCAAACCACACCCCCAGTTCTCGGATAAGTCATGAATATTCCTCCCACTCTTTACTCAGTTCCCTCCATTTTACCTCAACCTTCCTATATATATGGTGTCTCAGCCTGAGTCAGGTTGAGAAGTTGATCTGAGAACTAGTTCTTGCTTCTCCATTCTTTGGCCACCGAATAAAGCTTGTGCTGTTCCAGTCTCAGCACTGGTTTTGTTATTGGCTATACGAATCCAAGCAGAAAAAGAACCTCCCAGGCTGAGACAAGGGATCTTGGCCTGGGCCAAGACCCTGGCACAGGTCCAGGTGACCACTTCAATAACACAATGAGAGAAGGCAAAGATTACTCAAGTGGTTTCAAGTTCCCATTTCCAGAAACAGGAAACAGTAGAAAAAACAAAGGGAAGAAGATGAGTTGATATTATCTGAGGGCACATTGAGTTCAACTGCCAACAGGTTTTCAAATTGCCCATCAGCCAACTGGAAATACGAAACGAGAAGTCAGAAGTGAGATCAAAACTAGAGATAGAAGTCTGACAATAAAGAGATTACTTAACATTCTTTGTACAACTCAAATACTAGATATTAAAGATATAAGAAGCTTCACCACTGTTTCTAGAATTTTATAAAGTTGTTTACTTCTGTGGTGAGTAAAAGTCATAAATAAACATCACTGGTCTTATTAAAGCCAAGGGGAATGCAGCAATCTGGTAACTAAAGTGTGGACAAAGAGTGTAGCCTGACATTTCAGTAGTCAAAGGATGTTGCAGCCATAAAGCCATCAAGCCACTGCAGCCGCCCCCTATGGTGTGGCCTAAGAGGAATTCAGGATGGAGAAAAAGAGGATACTGGCCCTAGAGAGTTAAGGTGCATATTAAAGGAACAATTTCAACAAGCCCAGACTCTTGCATCGTCCCATACACAGAAAGGCACTAAAATAATTAACTGAGACGCCTGCTTTTTGTGATTCGTAGTAATGTTTTGATGTTCTACTACATGTTTTTTCCCAGCAAAAGCTCCTACATATCCTCGTTTCTCCCTTACCTCTTTGGAACAGTTTCTCAGAGCTATCTGAGAGGCTGTTTCCGGACTACGGTCCTCAGTAACGCCTCAAATAAAACATAATTCTCAGCTTTTAGGTTGTGTATTTTTTTTTGGTCAACACAAGTATTGTTGAAACTGCTAAAGAATTTAACAATATAGCAGTTCTTGTGACTTCCCCAAAACAAGCTTATTTCAATAAGGTCCATATAATCGCACGACACTAAGAAATATGAATAGGACTAGATGTTACCGGAAATTCTTCTTGTGGAAGAGTACATTCAGCATCAAGAGGTTATAGGCGCCAGCTAAAATCTGGTACTTGCCATCTTGCCTCTTCAAGGACTAAGTCACTAGCCACTGCAGCTGCTGACCTTCAACACCCGCTGAAAGGAGTGCAGGGTGGAGATCAGGAATGAGGCACTCTGTGCTCTGGGAAAAACTGGCAGAACAGGCCTTCAGAGAGTTAGATGTTTTCAGGAGATGATTTTATGAGCCCAAATTCCTGCATCTTCTCATATCTAGAAAAGCACTAAGATCATTTAAGGTGACATCTGCTCCTCGTAACTAGCAGTAAGCATCTGCCAAAACGTGTGCTTGACTCCAAGGACCCCTCTTCACTAAAATCATATGCAATACTGACCTCTCCCCCTACCTCTTGGGAGCAGTTTCTCAGAGCTATCTGAAATGCTGTCTCCCAGGCTATAGTCCTCATTTCGCCCCAAATAAAACTTAACTCACAACTCTCACATTGTGAATTTTTTTTTCAGTTGACACAGGACAGATAAAAGTATGGTAGACAAGTTTTCCGGCAAATGTTCCCAAACTTTCTATTTGGCTTGCACTGCTAGCCAATAACAAATATCAAATGACAACGGGAATTTAAATCAGCAATAAGGACCTCCCAAGGAGAATCCTATTATCACCAATGGGTAAAAATGACTTTTCTCCAACCCAGGAAAAACATTAACAGCAAATGAGATTCAGTTATTTAAGCAGATGCACGTAAGTACATTAAAATACAAAACAAATTATATTTCTGGTATCCTGGTCAAAAAATAAATCCTATAATGGATGAGAAGGTAAGAGGAACAGAAATCAAATTTCATTTGTTCAGAACGCAACTCTAAAAATAACCCAATCTGATTCAGATATCTCAAATGGTAAAAACCCAATACTACAACATGGTTAATCATCGCTAAAATACAAAATAAAGCATTCGTGAGACAAAGGCAAATTTCTATTCTTCTCAAGATAGTTGTTTCAAAATAGCAGTTCAGCCAATTGATAGTAATTATCATATTCTACATGATTTTTAAACAGCATAAGAGCTAATCATTGTTTTTAATAAATATAAGGGGGAAAAGTGACTAATTTAAATATCTTTTGACACATACTACAGAATCTCTGCTATCTCTAGGAAAAATAGGTTTTCTATTCATTAATGATCTTTCTACATAATATGCAGACTTAGTACAGCAAGACAGGCTGATTACGTAACAATCCCCAAATGAGCAAAGACTAAGAGCAAAGAAGCTAAGGGACTTGTTATTTCCTCTAATGGTCACCGCCTCCTCTAAGTCAGTCATCACCATAATCAAAATTGATCAAAACTTAGTAAACAGTTGCCAGCAGAGGAGCAGCAAACACTTAAGAGTGAACTCCCAGATACAGATCTGAGAGCAACTCTAAAATGTTAGTAAAATAATTCAAAGGCAAATTAAATGAACAGTTGTTACTTATGAGCATCTTCCCACACTTCAAAATTCAAGCCACACATCTGAAATTTATGCCCCTATTTTCTTTCCTTCTACCACTGTCGCGCTGCTGAACCTAAGAGCACTCTTCCACTGTGAGAGGATGATCACTTCCAGCACCTTACCTGATCAAAAAGGTCAGTACCATCCGATCCTGCCGCTCTCATAAGTTCCTCTTCTCCACCAGGATGATACTCCATATACGGGCTGACATTATAAACAAAGCCTACATCAAATAAGGAGAAATAACACCCTAAATGAACTTCTTACAAACTGTACAGATTAGAAATCGAAGTTTCAATACATTTTTCCAAATACATTCCATTTAACAAACCATCATTTAGAAGTATTAAGAATATGAGGGGTCTGAGATTTCACCCTACTTGCAAGCTAACAAGTTAGCCTGCCGGTTTCATGGGTCCTGACAGAAAACAGGAGACTCCCAGGTTAGAAACAAAGGAGAGCTTAGTACTTACATCAGTAGCGGTAACTAGAATATCAGCATCTGCATGAGTTCCCTGAACCCCAGTTCCCACAGAGCTATGTGAAGAGGGCCAGATAACACCTGTAAACTCAATGTGCTTCATGACGGAAAAGCAACCTTGAGCTTAGGAAGCTCGAACCTTTTCTAATGGACAGTAAATACACCTGGCCCTTTGCTCTGGAGGGAGACATGATCTCTATTATACTGAACAGTAAGCAAAGCTGTCCTTTGCTCTAGAGGGAGACACTAGCTCTACCATCTAAGGCTGTTCACTACGCAAACATCCCTGAAAAGACTGCCTAGAACAATGACAGTCGGCGCGTCTGCTCGCAAGCTATGCAGGTGTGCAAAGACCTATAGAGAACTGCCTCCTAATGCAAAGAAATAATGAAACACCATATATAATATTTAGCAGTTCTCTCTCCCCCTACCTCTCTCTCTCATATTACAACTTCATCGTCCTCTACTGCCCTGGCAGGAGAATCTGATGAAAAAGAATGGAGCTGTCATCCATACGTTGATCATCTCAGCAAAGGCTGAGATGGTGACTGGGCCACTGAGGCACGGTCTGCGAAAGCAAGCACAATTCTTTTCTGCAGTTGCCCAAGGAACCAAGATTATTGTTTAGATCTTAATAATCCTTTCATCTTCCCCAATATTTACTTTATCTGTTCATATATTTAACTATGTTTTTATCTTTTAAGAAGAAGGAATAGGGAACAAGAAATACAGGAGAATAGCTCAATGAATAGCCTTCCCAAGGAAGTGAATTCCTTTTTAATCTTTCACTTGTAGTAAACTAGAGAGCAGACAAATCCAGCCCTCAAGACTCCTCAAGAGTGCAAGGAGGACAACTGGTTTTCTTATATCCAGGACTATTCCTTCTTTATGTAATGACTTCCATGAATTTAAATAACCTCAGATAATTTAAAATGTTCATCCTATATAATAATCTTGGAAGGAAAGTAGTTGAGTTTCAGACTCAAGAAAGGTACTGTAATATTTCCACCAGTTTAATTTTGGAAAATAACCAAGCAGTCCAGGTTTCTTTATAAAATTGCTTAAAGGCAATTCACAAAAAGAAGTAAATTCACAAAATCTCTCTTCCAGCAGTCCTCCAAAAAAGTCAGGAAAAGAAAAAAAAAAAAAAAACAAGTGGCAGCGTTCCCCTGTCTCTCCTTCCCCATTCACCTTTCCCCGCCAAATTTAGAAGGAATTTTTGCGATTGTTTAATGCTCCAAATTCCACAGACCACAAATGTCTGAAGTAATGATTAGGATCAGAATTATTCCCAATAGGCTTTTAAAGATAGAGAATGCGTTCCAAACAAAAGAATTCCAAACTTTCTCTGCAACCAAACCTTGACTTGGGTTCTAGAGTTTCTCAGGAACATGAAATCTATAACACATGATCATCTAACTTTCTGTGATGGAATCCCATGTATTTCAGCAACCAGTGGAAAGATGACCAGGCAGCTTAACAACAACCCCTGATCACCAGAGAAAGCCTGAGACATCTCATGGTGTTCTCTGCTGCCTGCCAATCCTTTAGATGAACCCTTGTCCTCTCATATCTTCCTTCTGATGGACGAGGATCACTCCGGACCTGAAGAATGTCCCATCCTCTTCAAATGCACGAAATCAGGAATGCCTATAAAATCCCTCAGTTTAAGGAATTAAGATTGTTAGTGTCTCAGCCCAAGAAATGTTAGCTCCAACCACACTTGGCAGTGTCAGTAATTTGCTAATTATGAGACTTTAAACCCAGCCCCAAGATGCAACAGGTGCATTTCCTCTGGTCCAGAGGCTCGCTATTCCCTCTTTTTCTTCCTCCCTTATCTCCTTCCTTTTTGCCTTTTCAAAAGCATTTCCTAACAACTAAAATTTGCACCTCTGATTGTAGCCGAAGAAAACAAGAACCTAGCTTTATGCTTTTCCCTCATGCTTTACTGTATTCTATTTGTACGATACATGGCTTTTATATTTATTTATTTATTTATTTATTTTTGGCTGTGTTGGGTCTTCGTTGCTGTGCGAGGGCTTTCTCTAGTTGCGGCGAGCGGGGGCCACTCTTCATCGCGGTGCGCGGGCCTCTCACTGTCGCGGCCTCTCTTGTTGCGGAGCACAGGCTCCAGACGCGCAGGCTCAGTAGTTGTGGCTCACGGGCCTAGTTGCTCTGCGGCATGTGGGATCTTCCCAGACCAGGGCTCGAACCCGTGTCCCCTGCATTGGCAGGCAGATTCTCAACCACTGCGCCACCAGGGAAGCCCCGATACGTGGCTTTTAGATAGTAATTTCTCACATGCAAGTTTCCAGACTCCTATGAGTTCTTACCACCTGATTTTTAGAAACTAATTTTACAACGTTCCAAATTTTGCAGTGATGCAATTAACTTCTTCCTAAAGCTCTAATTGCTCAGGTGTGGCAGATTTGCACAACTGATTGCCCATTAAATATAAACAAATAGTATTTATGAACCAACGGTCATAATCTCAATTTGATGCTAGGCTATTAATAAATTCTGCAAAACCTAAATGTTAATAATGACATTAAGAACAAAAATGGGCAGGAATGGATTCATGAAACATCAATCCTAAATGGTGCAAAACTAGGCTGAGACCAAGATCCTCTGGTCACAGCCCAACTGCTGCTTTTAGATCATTTACATGGATGACTTTCAGTGGTAGAGGGGGACTTAGGGAGGATACCTACCTACCTACCCATCTATCTATCCCCTCCTTTGTGCTTATATTTTATTTTTTGTAGTTTTTTTTTTAAACTCTAACCAGGAGTAGATACAAGAAAAGGATTGACTGAGTACTGTGACGAAAAGCAACTTAATTTCACAATATATACATACACCAAATCATAATGTTATACACCATAAACTTATACCATGTTATAGGTCAATTATATCTCAATGAAACTGGGGGGAAAAAAAGAGGAGGAACAACTTACTGAAACCGAAATACAGCAGTTCTATTAAGAATATATACTCTAGTGTTTAAATATTGATACATTATTTTAAAATGCCCTAGCAATATTCAGGGGTATATATTTTTTTTTCAGGGGTATATTTTATAGCTAATTCATCCTAGCAGAGCTGCAGTGCAATTGAAAGCACACAGTCAGAAAAACAGCTACACTGAGCTCTTTAGGCAAGGTACTGGTAGAACCTGTTCTAATATTTTCACACTAAATTATCTTGTTTCCGTTATATGTCTGGAACTCTTGAGTTCTCCAATAAGTTCCTAGAATAAAAATCAGCCACTTCAAAATTACCAATTCAATCACAGAATGAGTCTTAAAACTGGGAGAATTCTACAGGCAATTTTTAGTCTGATCTTGCATCCAGTACAGGATTCACCTCTACAGGATGTATAGACAGCATGTGCACACAGCATATAGGATCATCCAGCATCTGCTTGGATCCATCCAGTACCAACGTCTAGTTTAAAACTGCTTGTTGAAAAGCTTAGTTCAAGGATCAATATCATTTCAGGTACAACCTGAAAACTAATGTTGCCATTTTACACGCAAAGAACTCTTCCATCTTGGCAAATGCTGCCTCTGGTTTTTCACGTATATTTTTATTTGTTGTAATTTAAACCCCAACTGCTACTGATAAAGACTATGGGCATCTTACAGTAATATATTAACTTTAAGTTTGTGCGTACAAATTTTAAAAACACACACTAAAACGTGTAAAAGAGAGGAAAATATACTAGTTGCCTAGCCTAGCTAACAGCGTTACTATGATTGATCAATTAAATGTGGTCCTGAACTTCCTAGCAGCTAAGGCCAAAGGAGATACTAGTTACAGTGGTCTCATTACCTGATCTTAAAAAGTATTAAAAGGGAACAACAAACAAACAAACAAACAAACAGAGACTCATTAGTTCTTTAAAGGCACAAGACTCCCTTCGAGTTTTTGATATTGATATTGCAAAGATTTGAGTCCCTACACAGGGGCCGTGGACCACATAACATATAGTACAATTTAACAACATGCAGAAACATTCTTCAGGTAGCATTCCTCCCATTCTCTCCAGCCTCAGGTAACCACAAAGGTACTTTCTGTCTCTTTAGATTTATATATTTTGGGCATTTCACATAAATGGAATCACAATTTGTGGTCTCTTGTGTTTGCCTTCTCTCACTTAGTATACTATTTTCAAGGTTCATCCATGGTGTTGCATGTATCAGTACTTCATTCCTTTTTCCAGCTGAATAATACTTCATGTATGGATGGGCTACATTTTAGTTATCCATCCATCAGCTCGGGGACATATAGGTTGTTTCCACTTTTTAGCTTTTATGAATAATGCAGCTATGAACATTTGTGCAAATGGCTTTGTGTGGGCACATATTTGTATTTCTGTTGAGTATATACCAAGGAGTGAACTTCCTGGGTCATACAGCAATCTATGTTTAACCTTTTGTGGAACTGTTTTCCATTCTCTGCAGCAATATGTGAAGGTTCCAATTCCAGACCGCTCTTTTTTTAGTCACTACTCCAACTCCCCTTAGAGACGAAAAGCCTTTTGCCACCTGTGGAACCTGAATCACACCTCATATCTCAGATAACTGAACTCAGAACTGGACTGCAGCATGACCCAAACTATTCTCAACCCCCAGCTCTAGATGACACAGCACAATGGAAGACTCAAGTGGACCTTTTATATCTATTAATCTAGCTCCCAGATGGGGCTCCCACAATTTTTCAGGTTAGGTACCCATATATGTGAACCCTAATAGCCCACCAATAAGGAGGGAAGGGCATCCCCATGGTTCAGGCCACACACCCACTAACTAGTAATTTTTCACTTTTTCTTTGTTCTATGTTGTAAGTCAGCGAGTTTCGAAGTATGGTCCGGGGGCTCCTGCAAAGCTCAAGACTCTTTTGGTGGTCCAAGGCCAAAACTTTTTCATAGCAATACTAAGATGCTGCCTGCCTTTTTTAAAAAATTATTTCACAAGTGTATAAGATTAAATGCAGAAGGTGATATGAGAATATGGTTGTTATCTATTAAGCCACACATTAAAGATATTTGCCAACATGTAAAACAATGTCACTTTCTCACTATGTTTTGTTTTGGAAAATATAGTTATTTTTCATGAAAATATTATTATTTATGATAATATACAGTGAGTTTATTTTTAAATCAATTTTTTAAATTCTTTCAATTTCTCAATTTAATTTCTGAAGGGTAAACATCAATAGATATGACCATCATAAATAAAACTTCTTTGGGGTCCTCAGTGATTTTTAAAGGAGTAAAGGGATCTTAAAACCAAAAAGTTTGAAAACTACTGCTATAAGTAAAAGTGGTATTTTTATAATTAGCTTTTAAAATAATTTGTTTTAAAATTCAAACACAAATGTAACTCCAAAGCCCCACATTACATTAATTCAACAAAAGTTTATTTAATGTCTATCATGTATATACAAAGTATTATGCTAGTGTACTGCAGTGTTCCTGCTTATTTCACTAATCACCACTATTCATTTTGTTGGCTCTACAATAAATGAAGGAAAAGGGTGTGCTCACATAGTAAAATCACGGCATATTTCACTGTATTCAAATACACAGATCCAGTTTTGCAAGTACTGTAACTACTTTGCCATCTTGTGTTCAGTAAAGAAACTGCATATTGTTTTCATTATTTTACGTCTGATGTTTATCTAGTTCTAACAACTGCTGAGAAGAGGGTGTTAAAATACACAATGGTTATGGATTTGAATTTTTTCTTTCAATTCTATTAATGTTTGCTTCATGTATTTTGAAGCTTTGTTATCAGGCATAAACAGTCTTCCTAATGACCCTTTCAACATTATAAAATGTCTTTATCTCTAGTAAGAGTCTTTTCTTTGGTAATAGTTTTTTATCTGCTATTAATATAAGCCCAATCTTACTATATTTACTGTTTTTTTTTTTTTTCGCCATGCCACACGCCTTGCGGGATCTTAGTTCCCCGACCAAGGATTGAACCCAGGCCCAGGGCAGGGAAAGCACCAAGTCCTAACCACTGGACCACCACGGAATTCCCTATATTTACTATTTAGATAGTATACTTTTTCCTACACATTTATTTTCAACCTGTCTTTATATTTAAAGTGTGTCTCTCACAGATATCACGTAGTTAGGTCTTGATACATATACACACACAGAAAATCTCTTATCTTTCAATTAGAATAACTGGTCCATTTACACTTAAATTAGTTACTGATGTGATTGAATTCAGAGCTACCATCTTATTAGTCTCCCTTCTCAGCCCCAAGTTTTCTTTTTTCTTTTTTTTTCCTCCAGGTTTTCTGTTTGTGTCTCTATTGCTCTTTCGCTGACTTCTTTTGGGCTAACCAAATATTTTTTGAGAATTTCATTTTATTTTATCTATTGGCTTTTTAGTATACCTATCTGCATTATATTTTAAGTGTTCTAGGGGTTACAATATATCCCTAAGTTTAACCAGTTTACTTGAGTTAATGTTGTACCCCTTCACATGTAATGTAAGAACAATTCACCACCCTCCATCCCTGATACTTTATGTAACCCCACAATACAATGTTATAGTTTTGCTTTAGAAAGTCATGTATTTTTTAAAAGAGGAAAAAAAGTAATCCTGTCTCTTTCCTCACATATTTACTATTTCTTAAAGATCTCAGTTTCCATCTGGTGTCATTACCCTTTAACCTGATGGATTTCCTTTAGAGCTCCTTGTAGTATAAGTCTGCTGATACTAAATTCGTAGTTTTTGTTAATCCAAAAAAGTCTCTATTTCATCTGCATCCTTAAAGTATCTTTAATGATACAGAATTCAGAGTTGATGGTGTTATTTTATTCTCTTCAGCAGTCCTTTTTATAGCTTCCAGGTGTTTTTCTTCTGGCTGTTCTCAAGATTTTATCTTTGGCTTTCAGCAGTCTGAATATCATGTGTCCCTATGTGATTTTGTTTGCATTGATCATGTGTGGATTTGCTAAGCTTGTGAATTGACAATTTTATGTCTTTCACCAAATTTGGAAAATTTTTGGCCAATATTTCTTCAAATATTTTTCTGTTCCATTCTGCCATTCCTCTCCTTCTGGAATTCCAAATAAATATATATTAGACATTTTTATTTTATCCCAGAGGTTCCTGAGCCTCCATTCATTTTACTTTGGGTCATTTTCCTCTCTGTTCTACAGATAATTTCTATTAATCTATCTGCAAGTTCACTAAGCTTCCTTTTTGTTAGGTCCAATTTGCTATTAGGCCCATTTGGTAAAATGTTTTACTTCATATATTGTATTTCTCAGTTCTACATTCCCATTTTTTATAGTCTCCTATTTGTTCATTCATTATGAACAATGATGAGATTTCCTATTTGTTCATTCATTATATATCTATGTTTCTCTACTTCCTTGAGTATTGCTGTAATAGGTGCTTTAAAATCCTTGTGAACTAAATTCAACATCTGGATCATCTCCGGGTCAGTCTCTAATAACTGCCTTTTCTCTTGAGCATGTCTAGAAACTTTGGATTATATTCTGGCCACTGTAAATAGTACGTTGTAGAAATTCTGGATTCTGTTACATTCCTCCAAAGAGTACTGACTGTTTTAGTAGGCAATTAACTTGACTGGACTCAAACTCTAAACTCTGTTTCCCCTTTGGGGGAATGAAAACTAAAACCTCTGTTCAATCCTTTTAGCCTTAGTTAGGTTGCCTAGAGTTTGTCCGTATGCAAGATTTAGACAGTTTATATCCCTCTCTGGATCTCTTTTTCTGGATTTTCTTCCTCATTTTTCAGTTAGTACAAATGCCTCAAACTCTGTCATCTAGTTCTTCAGGCCAGCCAAATTCTGTCATCTAGTTCTTCAACTCAAGACTGGGAGTCTCCATCTGAATTTTAGCCACCCTTCACAGTACCAACTTGGGCATGACCTCAAGTCAAATGCCACAGGAAACGGCAATTCACCCAGCGACAGTTCCTTCTTCTAAATATAGATCACCCTTACCCTCTAGTTTCTGTCTGCTTTTGGTTGCTCACCAGTGTTTTTAGATAGTTTTTTTCTTTTTTTAAAATATGTTGTTCTCAATTTATAGTCAGTATTTGCTGGGGTTTTAGTCCAAAAGGAGTTAATCAGTTACACCTAAGAGCAGAATTCTGCCTAATATTTTAGAAAACTAGGCAATTATCTTGCTAATTTCAATAGAGACAAATGGAAAAGATATTAATGAAAGATAAATGGATTTTACAATGATTTAAAGTAAATGTGGCCTTGGTATTTAAGAATAATATAATAGAATGTAGGCTTGCAAGGTGTTGGATAACAGAGTATCTCAGGACTTTGGGATTAAAAGCACACATTTGCCTCTCACGTTCCTGCAATCTTCCTCATGACTGCAAAGAATAAATAAGACATAAAACCACAGAGACACAGAAATCAGAAGAGGACATGAGAGCAATAAAGTTTTGGAAGACTGAAAGCCAAATGATAAGCAATAATTTACTTAGCAGAGTGAAGAAAGGTGAAATAAGGCCTATGTGTAAATTGGAGGGGAACCTATAAAAAAGCCAATATGTGCAGCAGAACCCCCAAAAGGTGCAGTAATCAGAGACTCCAGGTAGTTCTGAAAGTGAGGGCGCAGGAGGCAACCAAGTAATAAGCCCCTTTCCCAACCCACAAGAAGTGTAGGGTTACTCTCTAGAGACAAGGAACCAGAGACACATTACACTCAGGGAAGCGGCAATTAGTGGAGGAGGGGCTTGAACTAAAAATGAAAAGTAAAAGTCTACGGGTCAAAACACTAAGATCCACCTCCTACCACCCATCACAGCAGAACATTTATTTGCAGATGATTGGAAGACTGTAGCCTAAAAGAAAAGATTTACAGATAGTAGGCTGGGGATCCCTGCCACTGCCCCCAGTCAATTCATAAAAAAATGTTCTGCCCATACACGTGGAACTTCCATTCAGCTTTCTGGGCCATCACTCTCACCATGAAGAGGCAGAACATTTGACAAAAGTCACTAAAATTAAAATTAGTATCTTAAGTACTTATTAAGTGTCAAGCTCTGGTGCAGTTTTTAAGAGGAAAAAAAAAAAAGAAGACTAGAAATGAGACCAGTGCTACCTCAGAGAAATGAGAACCAGACAGCAACTGTCCTGAATATAACTTAGCTTCAAACTGCACCAAATGACTTCAATGATGGCCAGTCTAATTAACAAAAGAGCTAGAAGAATCTGGTCTGAATGCCTCAGTTTGCCCAGGAAAATTTAAATGGAATGTAATAAAGGCCTGCAAGTACTTCAGAAGGTTGACTGGCCATAATTACCAAGGGTCATCTTATGTTACATTATTAGTATTAGGAAAAAGAGCCCTGACATTCAACAGTTTCATTAAAAGGAAACTGACCTGTCAAAGCATGAAAAATTAACCAACATTCTGAGCAGTCAGTTACACTCTGAGTATTTTGAAAAAAATCCACAAACTTCTCCTAGAAAGAATAATGACCAAACATTATTAGCACCAGACACGTTTACTATTCTTAAACTGGATTTACAACTTACACCAGTAATAAACAAGACACCCTATCTCTAAAAGATCAGTTTTCTGACTACCCCACTCTTTCCTATTCTGTGGGATCACTTCCCTCTGTTTGCCTGTGCCTTAGGGCTACCAATGACAGCTACCAACACTGAACTGCCTTGCTATTAGTTTACCTGGAAGAAAAACCCAAATATGTCCTTATGCTTTGAGTTATTTCCTATTTTCCGAAACAAGCCAGCTGCAAAGATTAATTAAAATGTAATGATGGGGAATTCCCTGGCAGTCCAGTGGTTAGGACTCCCGCAATTTCACTGCTGAGGGCCCAGGTTCATTCTCTGGTCGGGGAACTAAGATCCTGCAAGCTGAGCGGCATGGCTGGGAAAAGAAAAAAAAAAAGGTGTAATGATGAACTTAAGAAGTAGAAAGCCACAAGAAAAAATTGCTCCCACCCTTAACAAAAAGAAAAAAGCCAGATAATCCAAAAACACTGTAAGTTTTTTTTGAGGATTTTTTTTATATATAAATTTATTTATTTTATTTATTTATTTTTGGCTGCGTTGGGTCTTTGTTGCTGCGTGCGGGCTTTCTCTAGTTGCGGTGAGTGAAGGTTACTCTTCGTTGTGGTGCGCGGGCTTCTCATTGCTGTGGCTTCTCTTGTTGCGGAGCACGGGATCTAGGCACGCGGGTTTCCGTAGTTGCATGGCATGTGGGATCTTCCCGGACCAGGGCTCGAACCCGTGTCCCCTGTATTGGCAAGCGGATTCTTAACCACTGCGCCACCAGTCCCAAAACGCTGCAAGTTTCTGAGCCCATCAGTGAGGTGAGGTGGTAAGGCAACCAAATATCTAAATTCCACAGGGTGACAAGCCCCTCTGAGGAAATGGGACGTATGAACCACTTCACCTTTGACAGAGCACAGCCAAAAGAGATGTTGCTATAAAACAACTGAAATTTTAACAAACTCTTTTAGGGCCCAGTGTGCACTAGTGCCAATTTAGAACGCTGAGAGGCTCAGAAACAAAGGGATTCTGCATCCAGTCAATTCTTTTTTCACAGTCTTGCACTTCATGAGATGCTCATGGGAAATAGCGTGAGCAGGGCAGACCTGAGAAAGGTCCATAGGTGGTCCAGGTGTGTAGTACCTGCTCCAAGACTTGAGGGTAGAGCAGGAGTACCAAGAAAAGGCCATCTGTACTTTGGGCCTGCAGGAGTACAAGGTGATCAGCTACTGCTGAGGAAGGAGCAAGAAATTCACCCATGTTGCAGATCAACCCTGACACGCGGCAAACGCAGTCTGTTGCTGGGAAGGGATAGTAAAGCCTCCCACCCTCAAGTCCCTGCACTGATATGAGGCCAAGGTTAGCTGCTGCTGGATAGGGCAGGAAACACACATCCTCCTTCACCCTGCATTGACATTAGGCAAATGTAAGGTCAACACTAGAGGAGGGACAGAAAGCCCACTCAGGCCGAGATCCTACGCTGATATGAAACAGATGACTTCTAGCACTGGAAGGCAGGCAGAGTAACTGCTCACACCCCATGCCCTCTACCCTGTCCTCCTCCTCCCCTACTGATATAAGGCAAAGTTCAGCTGCCATGGGCAAGAAATCTGCCTGCATTCTAAACCCTGCACTGAATAAGAGGCAGTGGGAAAGTGACAGGATCACTGAGAAAGCTCAGCCCATGGGGCTCAGGTAACAGGACCTGCCTAAGACTGAGGCTGAAACAGGAAAACTGCAAAACCCCTTCCACCACCACAAGTCTTACATCAAACAACAAGTAAGAGCAGTCTGCCACTGGGAGAGGGGCAAGAACATGGTGAGAGACCCTATGCAAGTATATAGGGCAAGCTGTCAGCTAAGGAGAGTAGCATAGGGACAATGAAAAAATCCTCCAACACTAAGGCCCCACATCAAAAACAAGGTAGCAGTTACCTACTGTTGGAGGAATTTGAAGTCAGTGGTGCACCAGTGATAACAATAACAACCACCCCAAACCCAGATCAACTACTAACTAAGCTGACTCAACCTAATTGCCAGAAAAAGTGTACCATTTCTTTTTTTTTTTTCCTTCTGTTAAAGAAAGGCAGACTGCCACATGCAGCAGCTCATGTGGATGTGTGTGGAGTACTGGAAGCTTGACTACCCTACGTTCTCCTACAAATGACCTTGAGAGCTTGTTTGCAGGTTCTAGTAGGGGAGCGCAGCTACTCATATACCCCCTTGACGGAAGAACAGTCCCCCTCTATCGGGCAAGGTCATCCTCTTCAACCAAGCATGCAGCTTCGAGAGGGACGCACATGGAGCGGTGAGGGAGAAAGGGGAGACCTGCCTAGCCGTCCAGATCAGCTGAATCAACCCTGGTGATCAATGGGGTGACAGATGTTGCAGCCAGATCACCCTCACATCCAAAAGTGTACCATCTCTGAGTATAAATACCTCAAGTTCTACTGTTCATCTATATTCAATGTGTAACACACAATCAAAAAATTGTAAGACACATTTTTCAAAATGATAAAACCCACTGTCAACAGAGAAAAACAGCAATACAACCAGACTTAGAGATGGTGCATATACTAGAACTTATCGGACAGAGACATTAAAATAACTCTAATTAATATATTAAAAGATCTAGTAGAAAATAAGGTTGACACTTAATAAATGGGAAATTTCAGCACAGAGATGAAAGCTATACAAAGAAGCCTAATGAAAACACTAAAAATGAAAAACATGGTATCAGAATGCAGAATTCCTCTGATGAGTTAATCAGCAGACTAGACACAATAGAGGAAAAAATAAGTAAACTTGTAGAAAAGTCAACAAAAATGATCAAACTGAAACACAAAGAAAAAAATGAGTGAAAAAACAGAATGGTGCATCTAAGAGCTGTGGGACAATACAGGCTAACGTATATGGAACTGGAATCCCAATAGAAGAGAGGAAGGAGTAGAAGTATTTGAAGAGATAATGGCCCAAAACTTCCTAAAATTAATTTAGAGAACCCCAAGCAGAAAAAATAAAAGGAAAACCACATCATAGTCAAACTGCTGAAAAGCAAAGTAAAATTTTAAAGGCAGTCAGAGAAGAAAGAAGCCTTACATTCTACAGGAAAACAATTAAGAATGACAACAGAGTTCTCATCTATGCAAACTAGAAGATGGAGTGATATTTTTAAAGCGCTGAGGAAAATAAACTGTCAACCTAGAATTTTATACCCAATTATAATGTATCCTCAAAATGAAGGCAAAATAAAGATGTTTTCAGATGAACAAAAGCTGAGAATTCATTGCCAGCAAATCTGTACTGCAAGAAATGTGAAAGTCAGTTCTTTAAGGGAAATCTGGATCAACACAAAGAAATACCAAGCACTGAAAATGGTAAAAATGTGGGTAATTTTTTTCACTTTCTTAATCTCTTTAAAAGATAAGTGACTGTCTAAAGCAAAAATAGTAACATGTCACAGGATTTATAGCATATGCGGAATGAATAACAATAATAGCACAAGACACTGGAGAAGGAAATGGAAGTATATTCTTACACTGTATGTAAAATGGTATAATATTATTTGAAGGTAGACTGTGATAAATTAAAATTGTATATCATAAACCCTTACAGCAATGACTAAAACAAAGATGACAAAAAGGTATAAAGAATAAGTTAATAGTGAAGATAAAATGGATTCATTAAAATATAATGATGACTATGTCAACAATGGGTGAATCTAGCCATGTGAAGGGTTTCTAGAGTTCACTGCATCACTTTTGCAACTTTTCTTGAAAGTCTGAAGCTTTTTCAAAATAAAAGGTTTAATTGAAAATATTAATGGCAAAAAATGGGCCTGAAGAAATCTCCAATATTTACTTAACCCCTACAGTGTGCAAAGTCTGCAAAAGGAAATATGAAGCTGTACAAAGGGGAGAGAACATAGGATTCCCATCAGGCTGCAGCTCACATTCTATGAGCTCAAAAATGAATAACTGACCATGAGTATGTATCAGAAAACTGTCCAGAAATAACAAAATTTTTGATTAAGGAATTGATATATTCCCTAACTCTAAGAGCCAATAACCTGGAAACGGCAAAAATGAAAGTCCCTCAACGGGTCACTATTTTGTGAAATCATTAAAATATCCCTACCATATGTGGTTTAAAAGGTTTAAAAGTCCTATTCAAAGGATATTTACTGAACACTGCCGATGAGCCATGCCCTGTACTAGATGCTAGGGGCAGGGAGAGAAGCTGCATATTAATACCCTGAAACTCAATTTAAATAAAAAGACAAAAATAGAAGAAATGGCCCAAAAACGTTATAGATGTTCTAACAGAGGACATACAACAAATACTGAGGAAGAAAGTCCAGGGGAAGAAGCAAAGTCCAAGAGGACCAGAAAAAGATGAGGACACTGAAAGGAAGAAGCTGTTGGAAGAAAGAAAGGAAAGAACTGAGGGTGTTTCAACAATGTAGGATAAACAACTACCTGAGGTCACAGAAGAGGCTAGAGAGGACTGACAAGAGCACATAAAGGGTCAAGCCTTAGAAAAGAGTGTGCCTTAGAAAGAATGATGTCTTCGACTTTCCAATACAAGAAATTGAGAAGAAAGAATGCAGGTATCACTAACTTGAAGTTCCTCATATTCACAGTGAACACCTATGTGTTGCACTTGGGCTCTTTCTCTCACACAATCACACCACCCAGACTTCGCACGTGCTTTTTCCGGAACCTGTAATATCGTTCCCCTTCCTCTCTGCCTGGTTAATGCCCATTTACCTTTCATCTCTACTCAATCTCCTGGAATCTTCACTCTTAGCACCGCCGACCTCTCCTTCACGATACTCCTCAGATTTGAGTAACACTTTGTGTTCCCTGCCAGATTGTGAATTCCATAAGAGCAGGGGCCAGCTCTGTTTTAAATTTCCATGTCACTCCCCAGAACCTGGTATCATGCATGAAACATAGTAGACCCCAAGAAATACATATTAAACGAGTGAACCAATATAGAGAAAGAGGAAGTTAAAACCTATAGTCTCTATTTTTTATGAATGACAACTACACACAAAGTCACACAGAAAGCAAAAGCTATATTTCATTAAATTACTAAAAATAGAAATTGTCTCGGAAGGCTATCCTGTATGACTGTTAATTAGCAATGCTATTTAGCACAAGGGAAGAGCTACAAGTAATAGGCACTCCATCATAATTTCAAAATAAATTAATTCATGAATGGCACTCAAAGTGAGTTACGCATAAAGGCTAAGCCAGAATCCAATCTAGAGTTGAATATGATAAAACAGGAAGCAGTACAGTGTAGTTTAAGCATAACAGCTTAGAATCAGGTTGCCTAGGTTAAAATATTGGCTCTACTCCCATCAGCTATGGCTTTGGCAAGTTACTCTTTGCTCTGTAGTGGGCATTAATGTTTTCCCTACCCAGCGTCCACTCCCCTTCCAGCAACAGCAGCACTGTTTCTTCAAGGAGTCACATCCTCCTCCCTGACTCTGAATTCAGTGTGGCCCCTCTCTAGGCTAGAGGATGAACTTGTGACCTAGGTTTAAGTGATTAAGTACACTATTTCCCCCTAAATAGAACTACAATTCCAGCAACGAGAACATGATCAAAACTGTGCCAATCAGAGCCAATTCCAAGACTTTTCTTTTAGCTATTAGATAAAAGGAAGAGAACCTGAAAACAACTGGGGTTACAGTTGCTGTGGTCATCTTGCTGCTATGAAGAGTCAGTCCTAAAATGGAGCAAGCCCAGAAGGGAAACTGACAGACAGTGTGAAAGCAGATCCTGAGGACACCACCTGAGCCCCTGTACCAATCCTCACCTCAAGTCAGCTCCACCTGTAACTTTTTAGCTCTCTGCTTAAACCAAGTTAGGCTGGAGTTTCTGCCACTTACATCCATGAGTCCCCACTAATATACTTTCTCAGCTGCAGTTTCATCATTTGGAAAATGAGGATTCGCTAAGCTTCCGTGCCCTCATCCATGAAGCAGGGTACCTACTTCATAGGTTTGTTGGGAAAAGTAAACACTTAGCACATAGCACAGATCTCACACATCATCAACTTGCTAAGATGTTTAAAAACAGAAAACACTTCTTATAAAGAATACTGAGCTATATATGTGATTTTAATTAAAAATCTGAGAATTATGTGACTGGATAGTAAGTTTAAGTGAGCAAAAACCTCTGGTAAAAAGATAATGGCAACAGCTAAAATGTAAATCGGGATAAAAATCCCAACACTGAGTTTCCTGCTACCAGGTAATTGAGACATTAACTAAGACTATAACAAGAGTTATTGCAAGCAAATTATCACCACAGAAGTATAGATGCCAATGTTGAAGAAGAGAAATTAAAACAGTCACCTCCCCAGTAACAAGAGTAGAAATCAGTGAATAGAAAATGGACAAGGAACAGAGAAAATCAAAGCCAAAAGTTAAGACTGATAAACTTCTAGTAAGACTGATAAAGAAAAAAAAACAAAAAAACCAAAGACTATCAATATTAGGAATGAAAGAGGGTCTATCACATAGAACCTAAAGACATTAAAGAGATAATAAGAGAATGTTATAAACAACTTTATGCCAATATGGTAAATAACGGAGATGAAATTAACAAATATACTGAGAAACGTAACTTATAAAAACTGACACAAGAAAAAGAGAAAATTTGAATTGCCCTAAAAATTTCTTTAAAATTGAATTTGTAATCAAAAACTTTCTTACAAAGGAAATTTCTAAATGTTGGCTGAAGTCTGTAAACCACTGTGTCAATCAAGCAAAACACCTGAGGGTTAGATGAGGCCCCACCCCACCCCAGAACACCAGTTTTTTCCCCCTCTAGTGGATTTTTAGTGAATGGAAGGGTGGCACAGAGAGAGGAAGAGTCAAAAAAAGAAAGAAGAGATTGAATAACAATTAAGGAGATAAAGACAGAGTAAAAGTAAAAGAAATCGAATGGTCTCATATGTCAGTAGGACAGAATAAAACCAACAAAGACTAGATTACCTGCATTAATGGTGTATAATAGGCAACCTGAGAACCTACAGATTAGATTAGAAATGGATGAATAAAGGGAAATAGACCTGAAAAAATGTTGGTTTGTATTTCCTAAACAAGCAAGTGATAGCAGAAGGGAGTTGTTCGAGAATCTGCAAACTGTCAAGAAGCAAGTAAGGAGGCTGTTACACAAAGCAAACAAGGTACAGAATAGTTGAGCTAACTGGAATAACAATACAGTATTGTTTAGAGGCACTCTGTATTACTGTGAAAATACCTTCTATTATATATTAAAGCATTAGTTCCAAACTTGAAAAACTGCTTCTAGAAGAAAATTTTCAGATAGAAAAAGTTTCTCAGCTAGAGACAGAAATACAACAGTTTCTCAAAACAGCATTGAAGCAGGGAACTAAGGAAACCTGGAGAAAAGAACTTGGTGTTAAAAAAAGTCAGCTCTCTTCTTGGTGGGTCTGAATCTAACCTAAAAAGTATAAAACTTATTTTACTTTATTATTACTGAAGTATAAATAAAAGATAGCCTAAAGAACTACAGTCAATTCTCATTACTCTAGGCAGTTACGTTCTACAAACTCCCTTCAAACACTGAATTAGCCAACACTGAACCACTGCTCCTAAGGGAAAATATTAATACAAGGTGAGGTTCCTGCAAGCCTCTGGTCACATTTTTGTCAACCAATCAGAACATAACCTCGTTTAATGTATGTTCTGCTTGACATCTTATTCAATACATACTGTAGATTCATGAACGCTGAATTCACAGCCAACAGCACTATGACTCATGGCTGAACAAAGCTCATCTAACAGATATTTTCTCCAGAAGGCACATGACCGCATTCTTGGGTCAGCACTTCAGCACTCTCCTTGCGGGGCGGGGGGGCATGTATACAGTGAAATCACCAACGAAAAGCACAGGATGTGAAAAATGTCGCACTAAAAAAATGGCGAAAAAGACACTTGTTACTGTAAGAGAGCTGGAACAAGAAGGCAGAACATTGCCTTGTCTGACCTCGGCTAGGAACGTGTGCTCGGGCAGCACCAATTTTTCACTGCACTGTGCATGTCTGCAAATTACTATGAAAGCACTATGAGTGCTGATTTGGGAGTTACAAATAAATTTTAGTGAGTAGGCAAATTTGAAGCCCAGGAATAATGAGGATTGATGCACTCACAAAAATTTACACTACTGTCATACGAGTAAATTTTTTAAAAGTTTACTGTAAATGAACCTAGAAATCTAGGAAACGGTAATGGAAAAATACCATTTCTTGGAATCAATCTGCCAAGATTTTTTAGTTATTGAAACATGAAAAATACAAACCCATTAAAAGTCACTTTTACAATGGTCTCAAGCAGGCCTCTTCAATTTACTAGCATATGACAATCAGCATTAGGAGAAATCAAAATCTGTTCATTTCTAAGTTATAAATGAAATCCATTAAATCCCACTTGGGGAACTGAATTCACTAAATTTTTAACAGCAGAATGGCCAACATATTTACTGTAATCAACTTTTTAGAAATATCATTTATTTCAATGGACTGTTATTGAGTATCAGGCCACACTTCCCCTCACCCTAAGATTAAAATGATGCCAAAAGATGATTTCATGACTTAATACATCATTACCCACACTGATTACATACTACAGTAAAATATACTACAGGAAAAACAAAGTCTGATCTAGGCTCTACAGAGCTCTCGCAGATGAGTGATTTAGATTTTTATTCAAACACCTAAATGTTCATGTTCAAAGCTTCACATATTTGTAAATCACCTTTAGTTCTTGAGAGAGAGACAGAGAGAAATAGCAATAAAAGAGAAAACTACAATTGCATGAATTAATGAGAAATTCAACAAAATTTTTGAAAAAGCTCTCTCTCTCCCATCCAGTCCCTCAATGTCCCAATTAACTCCTACTGCATTATAGGAATTACATAATTTACAGAGAAAGGTGAGAATTAAGTGAACAAATCAGAAACTCCATAAACCTGCCTTTGAGATCATTCCAGACCAATGCCCACATTTTACAGTCAGCTGCCAGCCAAGTGCTCTTTTTACACCATCATTTTTAGGAACGTGACTAGATTTAGCACACCTGAACATTAAGCAGAACAGTTATGTACT
This sequence comes from Eubalaena glacialis, assembly GCF_028564815.1. NCBI lineage: Eukaryota > Metazoa > Chordata > Mammalia > Artiodactyla > Balaenidae > Eubalaena > Eubalaena glacialis. The sequence goes on along the minus strand of NC_083727.1, from coordinate 105,626,434 downwards.
CAAAAAAAAAAAAGTCCCCCAAATATTAGCTATAAAAACCCATGCCAAAGTATATATTTTCTAAAGAGACACTGTGTCTCCCTTGGTCTGATCAAGCTGAAATTTGAACTGATCTAAAAATGGGGTAATTGTTAGAAAATGAAGAATCCAATACTTTAAAAAAAGAAAACAAATTATACCTTGATACCATGCTTCCCTGTGGTAGAGCTTTGATTAAAACTTGGGTCCAAACATTAGCACTGACCTTCGAAGCTAAATTGGCATACATTCCCTTTAAGAAGGTATCATTAACATTTTAAATTAGAACAGCTAAGAAGAAAAAGACAATTACATTCAGTCCTGTGCTTTCTTCTACTTTCATAGAGGATTGTGTTAGAAATTACCGGGAATTTGTCTGTCTCTCATTCATCCTACTTTGCTGCCTTTGTCAACATCCTGGTTCACCTATTACCACCTGAACTTCTGTAAGAGCTAAATGCTTTCCTAGTCTCATTTCAATTCACTATGCCCACCACCAGACTACCTTTTCCAAGGCCTTCTCTGTCCCCACATTCAAGCACCTCCAACAGTTCACACTGCCATCAAAATTAAGAACACATTTCTCAGCTTGGCTTTCAAGGTCCTCCATAATCCGCCCTAACATGCCTTCAGAGTTTTCTTTCTTATAATTCTCCAACAGGCAGCCTAAGCTCTGGAGCATACCTCCAGCTTTTCTGTGTCTGGACCCTTGGTTAGCATTTCCCTCCGCTTGGGTGTACTTCCCCCTCCCTTCCGGTTGAAGTCCTGTCCACCCTTTCAAGGCTTATCTCTATCACAGAAGCATCTCTGATTTTCCTAACCCACATGTCTCCCTCCCTGCAATCTGACATCACTTTCTTTATAGCCCTCATAGGGCACTTCACTCAGACTTGTCTAGCAGTTATTTATCTTCTCCTCCTAGGGTGGAGGGTCCCAGGGCAGGGCCTAAATCAAATGTTTCTTTATTAAAATTAAAAACCAAACTCTGTCAAAAGGGAAAAAAAAAAAAAAGACACATCTTACTTTGCAATCGGGGGTGGGGGGAAAGCCTAATTATTAGTAGGGTAGAATACATTCTCCAACAGAAACTTTAAAAGAATTTATCCTTAAATCAACAACCTTACCGGAAGAGCGTCATCCATTCAAATCATTACGGGAGATATGTAACTGGGAGCAACATGTATTACTTTTCAAACGTAGCAAACCTGTCCCTGATCTCCATCAATACATCAAATGAATAATAAAGTATGACTGTATTGTAACGATGCCTCAGGTATCTAATAGCGCTAGGATGTGAAGGGTTCACATGAGAGAGTTTTCTGAAAAAGTGGCTTCCTACTGCAGAAACAGCTCAGACACGCCCGTAGCCTGGACCAGCTGAGAAATCCTCGTGGGAAACTGACCTCCACTTCACCCAGGCCAGCAGAAGACACTTGGGCACAGTGGGGAGGTCATTTTGTGCCAGTTACCTGCACCTGGTAAACAGGTATGCAGCACGGAGAGAAGGCAAGGAGGGTATTAAAAACCCTATCAAATGGCAAAAGGAGCTTTTTGTGTCTGGCAGAATCCTCATTCCAAGTTACTGGTCTATCCACAGTGTATTAATCCTTGAGAAACTTTGAAAAGTTGACCATCTGTTCTTCTGTCTCAGAACAAGCTATGTCATCCCCTCCTGGAAGATTCCATACCCTCTGCCACTGAAAAACATTCCACGCTCTAATTATATCTGTTATGGATTGAATTGTGTACCCCCAAATTCATACATTGAAATCCTAACTTGCAATACTTCAGAACATGACCTTATGTGGATACAGGGTCAATGCAGATGTAATTAGATGAGGTCATATTAGAGTAGGGCAGGCCCCTCCTACAATATGACCCATGTCCTTATAAAAACAGCACATTTGGACCCAGACAATCACACAGGAAGAATGCCATATAAAGATGAAGTCAGAGATCACAGTGATGCTACCACAAGTCAAGCAACTCCAAAGATTGCCAGCAAACCACCAGAAGAGAGGCGAGAGGCATGGAACAGATTTTTCTTCAAGCCCAAAGAAGATATCCTGATCTTAAAGTTTAGCCTCCAGAACTGTGAGACAATAAATTTCTGTTGTTTACGCCACCTAGTTTGTTGAATTCTGTTTGGGCATCCCTAGCAAACTAACAGTGCTACTGGTGTCTTTCCATTTACTATACCACTGATCTACTGTGACAACCACACACCTCTTCAAGTAACCAAATTTCTTAAGAATGGTAAGTGTTGCACTAGTTCAACAAACACATACTGATGACCTCTATGTGCCAGGCACTGAGGACACAGCAGGGGACTGACATGGTCCCTGCCCTCATACAGGTGACAGTGTCATCAGGATAACTGACAACAAACCAAAATTATACAATGATAAAATTACAACTGCGATAACAACAATAAGTGACACACTTCCTTTCTTCTTTAAACTGAGGATAGTGGATATATGGAACCCCGTCTAGATGACTCAAGGACATTGCCATGGAGACCCAGTGCACAGCTGCAAGCCCTTTATTGTTTTTGCTTCCCTCTCAGATGCCAGGTTGTAGGACACCATGAGATCTACTTCCATCAACTATCATTCTTTGCTCCCTCTCTCCCAATCTATCCATTTCTAGCTTGGGGCTTCTAATTTGCTGTGGGCTAGAAAAATCAGGTAACTCATATTGCTAACAAGCGTGGATTAAGTAATAAAAAGTGCTGCAAGTGAGAACTAAGGATTTGGCTTTAATGTGGGTTTTCTGATTTACTTTAGATTCTCAGAGACATTTTTTCCTACAGAATTCTGTTACACGGCACAAAGGTGGAACATTATTCCATATAAACTAGGTGTTACTGAATAATTTTATTACTTTGGTATTAAACTGCCTGGTAAACACTTGTTTTCTTTCAAACGGAATACAGTACGGGGATGCTATGTGAACAGTGACTTAGGGAAGAAATACTGCCCAAATTCAGAATTAGAGAATTTATTGCCCAGTGTAAGGCATATTTTTGTTATCTAATTGCAAATCATATCACCAAATAACAGGACCAAGGGGTTGTATAGCATTACAACTGGAAACCCTAGCCAAAACGTTTTGCAGTACATAATAAATACCACCTACCTCTTATGCATATCCAACAATCATCTCTTTTGTTGTGTTTTTTAAGTTCTTCTTCAGTTACTTCAATTAATCTTCCTTTTAATCCTGTTAGGTCCTTTCCACTTTTGGTCAGTCGAATCCAATCCATAAGACTTCTGCCCTGTTTCAGAGGGACCTCAAAAAGGAAAAGGGAAGAATTCAATGTGGCTTTTTCGAGTAAGCTGCTTTCCCTTCCCCTTCCTGCTGCTGGTCTTCAGGCCACTTCATTATTGATTCCCACTCCAAAAGATAAGAAAACTCAAATATAACAATTCTAAAAATCTTCTTCAGCTTTAGGAGGTGGTATTAGAATTATAAATGGAACCCTATATAAAGTACCTGGGCCATGAGGTGGGGCTGAGAAATTCTGGCACACAAATGTCCATCCAAATGGTATCATAGTACAAGGATAGTACTGAACCCAGAGTCAGAAAACAAGTTTTGGTCCTGGCTCTATCGCTAATATGTTCTAGTCGCTTACCAATTTGGACCAAAATTTCTTTGCCTTAAAAATCAAGGGATTTGATAGAAGAAAACAGAAACAAGTGGCTAAAGTTGATTTTCCGGATTTTCAACATACACAGAATATTAGAAATCACATGAGATGGTAATATGTTTTCTAAGAATCCACTGAGAAACAAAGGTTATCAAATAATGGAAAATAATAAAACTGTGGCTCCCCATATTCCTTATAATAATGTCTCTAAACTGTCACACTCTAGGGAAGGGGTTGGCAAACTGGCCTATGCCCGTTTCTGTATAGCCCTTGAGCTACAAGTAATTTCCACCCATGGTGGTGGTGGTGGAGGTGAAGAGACTGAATCTTTATGACGCCCTCAAAGCCTAAATTACTTATTACCTGGGCTTTGCATAAAACTTTGCTTTCTCCTGCCTAGAGGGTTTAATAACAGGATGTTTGGGATTTTGTGGGGTTTTTTTTTTTTTTTTTTTTTACAAAACACATTTTCAAAGCTTTTAGATAAGAGGTACAATTAGTGTTTTAACCAGTTAAGACACCCTAGTGGAAATTTTTCAAGACATCTAACCTGTATAACTAGTTCGTAACATAGTACCAGATAACTGTTTAACATAAAAGCAGTCATATTCAAGGAAGTTTATTGCTATTTGTGTCCCCCCAAAATAGACTGAAATCCTAATCCTCAATGTGATGGTATTAGGAAATAGGGCCTCTGGTAGGTGATGAAGTTGTTGGGATTAGTGCCCTTATAAAGCAGGCATTAGAGAGTTCCCTCACCCCTTCCGCCAAGTAAGGACACAAAAAGATGGCTACAAACCAGGAATCGGGGTCTCACCACACACAGAATTGGCCAGGGCATTGATCTTGGATTTCCCAGTCGCCAGAAGTGTGAGAAATAAGTTTCTGTTGTTTATAAGCCACCTATGATACTCGGTGAGAGCAGCCCGAAAGCACTAAAACACACATCTCACGTTCCTGAATCATATCTATTTTAGACATGCAATTGCCCCCAAAATAACCAAGTTAATAGGTCTGTGGTGCCTTTCCAACTTCACATTTCTTCTTACCAATCCACATCATCCCATTCTTACCATCGCTAAAACTCTCTAGGTCTCTTGGTCTTTATAAATGAAGTAAAGTGTGAGAATACATATGATCTTCCCCATCCCAAACCACTTCTTTCACCACTCCATCACCTGCAGGGTAGTTAAAAGTAATCTTTTGGAAATGCAAATCTAATCTAGGACCCTCCCTCCTTCAGTGGCTCCCCATATTCCGTATAATAATGTCTCTAAATGCCCTCGAGTGGTTTACTAGGCCCTTCATAATCTGGTCATAGTTTACCTCACTAGCTCCACGTTTTAACTTTTGCCCCTTCCCATTCTATGCTTTTAGGTAAATGGAAACTGATTCCGCTCTCTCCCCCGCAGACATGACTTCCTCCAGAAGCCTTTTCTGACCCCGACTCCTTCAAGGTCATAACAGACTGTTATAGTCCCTATGGTATTTATAACTGCCTCTTTACTAGTCTGTGACGCCTACTGGACTAAACTCTTTGACAACAGAGATGTTGGGGCCCAGGGAAGGCCATGCAAGAGGAACACTTTGACTGTCCTCTTTGTCTCCCTGAAAGCAGGAAATAAATCTCCCATGTGAAAGGTGCCCTCCCTGTACTGGGAGGTAGAAAGACATCCTTCTCACTAGAGATAGGAAATTCAGGGCCAAGAAGCCTGTAAACAAATCTTGGTATTTGTTTACTAATTTACCACCCAAGCCCAAACTTTGCTCAAATTCCTTACCATTTCAGTATCCAGACCTAAGTTTCTTTGTCCCATCAATTCCTCTCAAATGTATTGTCTGTCTAAAAAGTATAAAAGCTGCCTGCTTTGGCCACTTCTTAGTGTAATAGGGAAGAATCTATTACAAGTTAATCACTAAAGGGATGTCGCCTATAAGTTTAAATAATACGTAATGGCCCATCTCTGGGAACCCGGCTATCCGGGCAATGAGCATTAAGCTAAAATACCTTTGTTTAGTTCACAGGAAACATCCTGACCAGGCCCACCTGTGAATGACTGCAGAGAGGAAGAAATTAACACATCCTCTCTGGAGGCTGATGGGAAACAGGGAATGTTTGACTTTACTCCCTCCCCTTCTAGTATAAAAGAAGCCTGAATTCTAACTCAGGCAAGATGGTTCTTTGGGGGATGACCCCACCAGCTTCTCCGTTTGCTGGCTTTTCAAATAATGTCATTATTCCTTCCCCCAGCAATTCGTCTCCCCCTTATTGGCCTGTCGTACGAACTTAGACTCATAACATTACATCCCATTTCTACAAGACTTCTGTGCATGCCAATTAAGTTTGTTTCTTTTTCTCCTGCTAATCTGTCTTGTGTCAATTTTGTAGAAATTTCCCCCTCCCCAACAGAGATCACATCTCCAGCATATGGTAGGGTCTCAATAAATATGGTATTGAGACCCAAATATGGTAGGGTCTCCATGTCTCTGCTTCTTATTTGTAAAAAAAGCTTCAGTCTCCTAGGCCTTCCCAGAGTTCCAAAGAACGGAGTCAAACAGCTAATGACTACAGAAGTGAGAAAATGCAGAAACCAAGGAAAAGTAGTCAAGCAAGAAAACTACTAAGAGCTTGCACAATAGTCACAGGACTCCTAGTCCCTCCTGAAGAGATACAGATAACAACATGATGCATATCCTTGAGTTCTTTTACGGCAACCAGGACCCCAAGCGATAGAAACTGCTGACCACAAACACGAAGGCCCCAGCCTGGTTGGAACAAGAAGGTTGCGGATTGAGATTTCTAAAATATCACCATGTTACCTCACCACCAACCAAACAGAAGAATGTCCGCAAGCTAATCATGCTCCCTGGACCCTCACCCCAAATGTTGCCTTTGAAAACCCTTGCCTGAAAGCCATCGGGGAGTCTGGGTGTTCTGAGCACTAGCTTCTCCTTGCTTGGCGCCCTGCAAATAAACGCTGCACTTTCCTCCACCACAACCCAGTATCAGGAGATGGCCTTTGCTGTGCGTCGGGAAAGCGAACTCAAGTTCGGTTCGGCAACAATTTCACAAAGGGGGAAAAAAATCGTCTGAGTTTTCTCTTGAATTGCACAATAATCGTATTTTATTCTCTTTCTGGACCCAAAGACTCACCTTTGCCATCACCACCTGGGGAAACGTTTGTCTTTGCCTCTAAGTTTTCTCCTTTAAATGATACTGAGAACATGGCTGGTAGTTTTAATGGAGAAGGGCAGCAACTCTCATATTCTAATCCAGAGATGCTTTCTTTGAAAAGGCTCTACTATTCAGCCAAGCACTTAGCTTAAGGAGAGAAGCAGGTCAAACACCAAGGAGACGAGGACACACGACTGGATGGCTGCATAATATATGCAGCAATAAGTGAAAAGTCACAGTCAGAGTCACATCACATCAAGCCTACTGGGTCCAAGGCAGCATTTCTTAACCAGTTTTCTTTTCTGTGAAATGGAGATAACGAAAGCACCCACTTCATAGGATCATTAGAAAGATTAAACAAGTTAATACATGTAAAGCACTGAGGTCTTCAGTAAGCACTAAATAAATCTCAGCTTTATTATTATTACAGTTGGGGTTATAGACTTTTGAAAAGCTAATGAAAGCTACAGATCCCTGAACCCATAATTCTAATCTAGAGTCAAACTCCAGGTCCATGTGGAGAACATAGAGAAAGTTGGTGAAGTTCCCAAATGATGTCAATGCTAAGGTTTAAGAGTTCAGAAATGAAAAAGGAGTGGCCCGAGTAGGTGGAAGTCTTGAAAACAAAACATGAAGATGTGGTTATTGAATGAGGAACTAACAATCAACAGGAGCAAGCAGCATTCATGTTGCAATGAACACAGGAGACAATTCTATTAAATTCTGCAAATATAAAACACATTTGTGTTCCACCTGTTGGTAACAGAAGCTACGTGCAACAAAAAGTTAAAGAGTATTATATTAGCTTCAGAGTCAGCAAATGACATCAGTAGAAAAGGCAGTGATAAAACAATCAGGTACCAGAGGAAGAGAGAAAGGCAGTGTGACTTGGAGAAGTGTCCGTAAACCTAACTGGAGGTTTGTAGACACTTGTTCTCGCTTCTCCAATCTTCCCTAGCTCCCGGAGTCCCCACCCTTGGCGGGATGATCACTGGTCACTGTCGCTAGTGCTCAGCCTTTCCTCTCTTCTAGGGAACTCACATCGCTCACAACCCCTTCGGAAAGTGAACAAAAGAACGGAGAGGAGGTTATGTTGAAGGAAGGAAGCTAATATTGAGTCCCTACAATATGGGACGCACAGAGCCTGGCCCTATCATACATCTGAATTTAATTAATGGGAAAAGAGTTGGAAGAAGGGAACTGACAGAACGGGATAAAGGGATGGGAAAGAAAAGGGGCCAGTACGTAAGAGGGAGGGAGGTTAGGAGAGTTCGAGGACTGGAAACGGCATGGGATCTGAAAGAGATCGCCAGCAAGGGCGGGAGGGAACGAAAGCTAGAGGTGGGGACAGGAGGTGCGAGAGGGGAAGGAAGGAGAGAACGGACTGTGCCGGAGCATGAAACGCTGGCGGGAAGGGAGGGCTGCGGCACGAGACCGCCGGAGTCACCCGCTTACCTTGCTACGCCCCCCGGAGGAGACGCGCTGCTGCGAGCTGGAGCCCGGGAAAGACTGGGAAGGGACGTTCAACATCCTGGACCCTTGGCCCGGGCCCTGCCCGGGGTACGCCGCCCGACGGGATAGCTCGGCGCGACCCCTCTGGGGTAACTCCTCCGGCTCCGGCTCCGAGGCCGGGCAGAGGCCAAGCCCCCAACCCACTTCCGGGGTCGCCCGGGGTGAGGCGCGCCATGACGCAGCACGTCGAGGACGCGAGGGGCGGAGCCAACGAGACCAACGGCGAGCCGGCGGGGGTGGAACCAGGGCAAAGTACGCATGCTCCGTTCGTCCCGCACCCTGAATTTCAGCACCGCAAAGAGGTGACAGCTATTCCATGGAAAGATTGAAGGGTGAAGCTGTTCTTAAGCCTTGGTGCTGACTGAATCTGAGAATAAATTCTTGGAGACGCCTGTTAACCCAGAACACAAGTGTCTGCCCATTGTTGAAGCACTACCATCACACTGCTTGAAATATGGAACAAAATAATACAATTAAGGCATTTTGATTTCTCAGAAATTCTCTCTTCTAAGGCACCACGCTGTACAGGAAAGAGAACCTTTAAGAGTTAAGATGTCAAATGCAAACAGCCACTCCTGCTAGGTGAAGAGAACACTTCACCTTTAAGAACTCTCGCTAATGATTAACGAATGAGTCGCAGAGGTTAATAAAGTCTCTTTCTGCTCCATTCACCCACTCACAAGTTCTTCCTCCTCATCTAACTTCCTCTCTTCCCTGAAAGATAAAGGGGACTGAGGACTGATGCAGCCCACGTCCAAATGTAGCGCTGAACAGCTAGCCACGTTTAAGAGTCAGATAGGTTTAGTTTGGATGCCACCCCTGCAGTTAATAAATGAGCATCCTTCTGCAGGTTACTTTAGTATCTCAATGCCTCATTTCCCATCTGCATAATGGATTTAGGTTTTAGTAAGAATTAAGTGAGACGTCAAGTGCAAATTACCTAGCACAGTGCCTGGCTAATAACAGGCACTCAATAAACGTGGCTGTGGCTTTTCATACTATTCCACCATATTAATGACAGCAGCACAAATACTGTGCAGGTAAACACCAGTTCCTAATACTCAAGGTCCAGATTGGTGACCTGGTGGTTTTTTTGCATATCTCTTGGGGAACACACATATCCTGAGAGCAGAACCCAGTGAAAGAAGAAGTTTTCAGGAAAAGAAATATAGTTCTAAGTAACTCTCCATCCTCCTGCCATTACTAACTTTTCCTGACTCTGAAATATGGTTTGAACTTGCTCTATTTCAATTGCTTTGTCCTTAAAGTTCCTGGAAGTCAATGCTTATATTTCAATTGCTTGCCACTGCAAAGATTGTATTTGAGCTAAAAGAACTTCATGATCATAGTTTACTGTTACCTCTCCCATGCAAAGTGCTCCTGTTTTCTCTTTCATTAAAAGATGATGTATTCTTCTATAAGTCTATGTTTAAAAAAAAAAAGCTAATCTCTAAGAATTTCTTATTTCACTTCCTGTGTGAAAATTTTTACATGAGACTCTCAGGAGCAGGGAACCACAGCAGCAATGGAAGGTGATGCTGTTGGAGAATGTTTCCTATCTGCCAAATTTCTTAGCTCCTTCCTGGACAGAAATGGAAAAACAATACTATCAAATTCTGGCCTTTTGTCTCCCCTTTTTTAGACTCCATGTAAGTCACGTCCATTTAAATGTTTTGTTTTAATTCTGGGGATCCCTCAGTGTAGTGCCATAAGTACTAAACACCCATGCTATTTTACTACTGGATTTGAGGACAGCAGAAGGGGATTAAAGTAAGAATTACTTGACTCATCATTCATTAAAATCCCTACAATTTAATAGCCCTAACGTTGATTCCCAATCTCAATTGTAAACAATGATTTACAACATTTTTCACCATCTGCTAGCTAATACATAATAATATTGTGTGATTGGAAACATAAGGGGATTGTCCTCATTATCTAGTAAGATAATATTCATCTGTAACTACAACATCCAATGGGGATCGGTAGGAAATACCAGATGTTACAAGATTCAGTCTTGAAAATTAAATATTGTCTTTCTTTGAAAAGTTTTATTTTCAAAATTATAGCTGAAGATAAATTTGTAATTTGATGAAGATATCCAAATTATCTTTTATAAGCCCCAAATGTTTATAATACAATCAAGGTTCCATTATAAATAAAACCTATTTTTAAATTCCAACATTGAATTATAGTGTAGGGATAAAAAAGGCCAAACTACCATAGTAATTACTAAATAGTTCATTTTATTAATAATTTATATACAAATAAGTTAATTTAAAAGGATTATGATACATTTGTACACTAATCTAATTTGTACCTACAAGCTTTGAATGTCATCAAAAGTAATCAGATTAATGTTCCCAGATCAGCTCCTCAATTTCTTCTTCGCTATCAGAATCTTCATAAAATGAAATTGTGGCTTGAATTGGAAATTTTTTCAGAAGAGCTTCTGCTTCTTGATATAAGTAATCGTAACACTTTGATTTTGGCCAAAATAGTCTGAAAGAAGCAGACAACATAATATGCTTTATTTTTTTCACATTCAGAATCCTTCTACTCATGAAACGTTCAAATTTCAAAATCTCCATATATTTAACAACTGATTTATGCATTTAGATAGTTTAAAATGCTACTGTCACAGCTTTCACGGAGTCTACTTGACAAAGTATCAATAACTGGTTAATTACTTTAAATCTTTATCCAAGCTATAAATTGGACCAAACAAATTCACACTAAACCCTTCGTGAGCATAAGATCAATATTTAACTTACTTCAGGCATTATGGATATATTTATTCTTACAAAATACAGCAGAAGGTTTGTCTTCCAATTTCCAAATTCCTTTGGGGAAAAAAATGAATCCTACCATGACATTAAAAATTGTGATGATAGCCAACTTTATAAAGATGTCAAAATATTATGCATCTTACGCATAGGCAGAAATTACCTAGTATTTTGCTTGAAACTCAGACTTAGCTCTTCGTTACAGATGGAACCAAAGCAAGTTTAGAAAAGTACAAAAAGCAACCTTTTCGAAAGGCTACCTCTGACCCCAACCTCGAGCCCATCTCTCTCCCCTTTCCCCACCCAACTAAATTTTGGAACACCATATTAAGATGTTGAGAATTAGACTGGTTTTATACAAATAATTTGTATGTAAATGTGATTACCTCAAAACTTCAAATTTCCAACAAATATTAATCTTGCCATCTGCTCTTCTATTATTTTTCATCCAAGTAAAATAAAAGGACAAGGCTGAATCACCAGCTACAGTACACAGTATTTTAGTATACAATAAATAGCCCCACATACCCATATAATAGACTGATTCTAACAAAGAGAAAGTTACATATGTTCACTATACTCTATTTTAAAAGGCAAAAAAGTAGGCCGTGTAGTTTATAAACGTTTCTAGCCAAATAGTCTCTTTTTAAGCTTATAAACTGGGTGCCTAAATAAACAACCATCAGTAATTCAGTCATTCAATAAATATTTTAGTGATCTCTTGCGCCAAACATAATTCATAATTCAAAGATGAATAAATCATGGTCCCTACCTTCAGGAAGTTGACAACTGAGTAAAAAGAATCAGAAACACACATTACTACTCAAGATAGAACTTAATAAAAATACAGTAAACTTAAGAGAAATACAAAGAAACTGCTACAGTAGTTCAAAAACGGAAGTGCTTATATAGGAAGCAATTGATTTTCTAATGTGTAAAACTGCCAAACCCAAAGAACGTTGTTTAATTGTTATCACACTCTCTCTCCCCCGGAATCTCTCACTGGCCATTTTTCTTCCAGGGACTTCATACTTTACTGAATTCTCCCCTGTTCTGAGTGATTCTTCCCAGTCACCTTTGTGGACCTCTCTTTCTCTGTAGACAGGTTAGATGCTGGCCTTCCCCCACCATTTCATCAAGAGTGATCATCTCTCCTCTCTCACTCCTCCAGATGACCTGACCCACTGCCATGATTTCCCCAATTGTTCATTTACCAAAGGCTCCCAAGTCTGTCTGTGTTTCCACTTAAGAACTTGACTTTGGACCACAGACCTGTACATGCTGCTCTCTACTGGAATATCTATTTGGAGGCACCATAGGCACATTAAATATGACAAATGTAAAATTCGACTCAGTATCTTGCTCCCCAGATCTACAGTTCCACCAACTTGGGCGTCATTCTGTCTTTTTACTTCTACTTTACCTACCATATCCAATACATCATAAGCCTAATCTACTATGTCACCTAAGTATTCCCCAGATTCACCCAGTCCCATCCCCGCTTCCAATGCCTGAACTGCAGTAACTTCCAATTTCACTTTTGGCGTTCTAACTAAAGCTATATACCATTTCCTTAGTGATTTTTCTGAAACATAAATCTTATCACATTACTCTTTTGGTTAAAATCCTTTGAGTAATTCCCAATACCACCTACAGAATAAAGTCCATGTGTTCCCAATGCCACATACAGGATCAGGACAAAACTCTTGTACCAAGGTGAACAAGATCTGGCCTCTGGCTTCCCTGGTGAAATGACCACAGCTTCACACACCCAAATGCCAGTTCCTTGATGCTCCCAGAAGGAACCATGCTGTTCTCTTTTTCTATACTATTTCTTCTGCTCCCACGTTCCCCACCTACCATCCATCTGGTTAACTTCAAGACTCAGCCAGGTAATCACACTTATGATACACACTTCCCTGACCCTTCTCCACCCCCTCTGACAGAGTTAGGCATAAAATTGACCAAACTAAACTATTAAAACACTTCCAAAGGGCTGTGATTATTTTTTTCTCTGTCCTTCACAAGTTCTAGCAAAGAGTAGGAAATTAATCAACATGGATCAACCACTATGTGCTATTATAAACATATACACATTCTACAAACATTATATAGCTCTTCATCTAACAGGTCTCTAAGGCAGGCAAACTGCAGAATTAACTTTCCACCTGATTAAAAGCTACAAAGAATCTTGCAGGAAGGCTGACTTCCCAGTAGCTAGGAACAGTAAACTAGCTCCTGACTGTTAGGTCAAATAACTTTTGGTCCCTTTTGTGATCCTTAGTAGTCTTTAGGATTTTCATCATATTTGCTTTTTCTCTTAACACGTCAAGCTCAATTTGTTCAGTTTGCTGTAAACCATGATTGTGAATACCATTCTTCCTTCTGGTTTGCAAGAGAATAAGAATATACACACTCTGCCTGGTGTGAAGTCAATTTCACTTGAACCCTTTGGCATTAAAAAGAAATTGTTTTGCAGGCACAAGATGTCACCGTTCTACTTTTACTAATACCGCCCACTCTCCCTCTTCGTAATATATATATATATATTTTTTGTTTGTTTTTGTTTTAATAGATCTTTATTGGAGTATAATTACTTCACAATACTGTGTTAGTTTCTGTTGCACAACAAAGCGAATCAGCCATATGCGTACACATATCCCCATATCCCCTCCCTCTTGAGCCTCCCTCCCATCCTCCCTATCCCACCCCTCTAGGTCATCGCAAAGCACGGAGCCGATCTCCCTGTGCTATGCTGATGTTTCCTGCCAGCGAACTATTTTACATTCGGCAGTGTATGTACGTCGATGCTACTCTCACTTCGCCCCAGCTTCACCCTTCCACCCCATGTCCTCAAGTCCATTTTCCATGTCTATCGCTTTATATTTTTTAAGCGTTTACTAAGTGTGCACTGATTAACAGTTCTTTTAGGGGAGAGCGTGAGCTCCTACATTTTCCAGTTCGATGAGTAAAGGACCTCTGGGACAAGGAAGATAAAGAAACGTTAAAGATAGATTTTCCAAAAGAGAAAAACTTCAGGACCAGCTGCTGAGCAGGGCTGGACGAGGCCCCCGGCTCCTCCCTGTGGGTGCAGGAGCAGGAGACCTTCGATGAGGCCTGTCACTCACCTGACTGGGTGTCTGTATCGGGAAAGCTTTCCTGAGGCGTCCGTTATTCCGGGGCCATCTGGCATCTGGAGGTGTAAGGAAATGGATCGAAGTTAGCACTCACCTTCTAAAAAAATTGCAAACCCTGGCCACCAAGCTTTCCTCTCGTCTGCAGGGAATGTGACCGCGGGGCTCTCAGTAGCCTCGCTCCCGGCCCGATCTGTGCGTGCCAGTAGCTGTGGAGGACGCCCTCGTCGCATCAGCACCGACAGGGCCGCCGGTATGGCCACCAGCAGGCGCGATCTTAAGCGAGGGGAAGGCCAGGCGCGTGTCTCCCTGGAGCCCGGCGTACCCCGCGTTGATCCATCCACAGCGCCCCTGGGAGGCGCGGCTCACTCACCGCCTCCGCGGCGTGGTGCGGCGCCTCCTCCTCCTTCTCGCCACGGTCTTCCACCCACGGTCTCCAGAAGCCTGCGGATCTGCGAGGTGGGCAGCACAAGGCGCGCAGAGGAGACGTGAGCCCAGACCCGGGAGAACCGACCGCATCTGAGCGAGGGCCTGGAGGGTGCGGGGGTGAGAGAGCGGAGGGGAGGAGCTGGGGAGGCGCAGGCGGGAGGGATGGAGCGGGGGAGGCGCAGGGCGGGGCCGAGACGCGGTACCCGGAGTCCGCGCCCCCGCGCTGCGTCTGGCTTTCGGGAGCGGCGGGCGGCTGGAGGCGGCAGCGCGCGCGCTGGCCGCCTGGGGTCTCCGTGGTCTCTGCGATCTCCATGGGCAGGCTGGCCCCTGGCACCCACCCGGCCCGAGCCCGAAGCCTTATATAGCCCCCGCGGCCCGCTACATCTTTACACGTCCTCTCCCTCTCCTCCCCTCTCTCCCCTGCCCGCCGCGTAAACAAAAAGGCTGCGCGTGAAGGCGCAGCGGCCCGAACCCCGGGGGCGAACGCGTGCAACTCCCAAATGGCCCGGGGAGCGGGTTTGTCAAGCGAGTGTTAATCGCTCTTCCACACTTGTCTGCGGGGGGTGGAAAACAACATTCGCCCGAGCGGCCAGTTTCCTAGTGAAGAGGCTAGGACGGGTTAAACTTAAGCGATTCTACACGTTTTGTGTATTTCTGCAAAAAAAGGCCGAGTGGCGGGTCATCACTGCTCCACAGTCTCACGGCTTTTCGCCTTAAGCAAATGCCACTGGTTCTGCACTCCTTACGAAAGGAATATCGGTTTGGGGAGGATTTGTTTTTTTTTTTAATGTGTTGACAGACTAGGTTCCTCCATCTGCCTATTATTATTAGAAGATTAAAGATTCACAAGAGTTGAATTGTAAAAGACTGTTGAATTGTAAGTTGAATTGTAAAAGTCATAGGGTTTTGGCACAGAGTTCTACTCTGTCTTCTCGTCTTTGCGATTTTCCCCAACATCTTATCAGTGTCCTCCAAAGATAAGTCTTGAGTGTCATCTATACAATTCTGTCACTCTTGGCATTTTGTCACTCAGTGATAATTAGCAAGTTCTTTTGTGGGTGTTGGGTATGTGTGGAATAATAATGAAATCCTGAAAAGTTATGATGTGGAATAACTTAGTCAACCTCTCTGTGCCTGTTTCTCTTATTTAAGTTACCGCTTACTTATCACAGAGGTCCATGAATCTTGGTAAAAAAAAAAAAAGTTATGCTTCCAAGAAAAGATGATATATAAATGTCATGATTTTTGTCCAAAATGTTTTAAATAATAGAGCTGAACTTCCTCTTGAAAGTTGTAGAGAAAAACCCCAAATGTAGGCTGTAATGTTTCTGCTATTCATTCAATTACTGTGTAGGAAAGAAATCCATCTAATTAATACCCAAGGGCCTATAATGATCTACCTGTCAGGAAGGTGAGATAGGGTTTGCTTCAGATAGAGAAATCAGTGAGGATAGGTATCTAATGCATGTCTCAGTGCCCTAGAGGTATTGTTAGGCTAAATAAAATAAAACGTATAGAATGTTTGCTACAGTGCCTGACACATAGTAAGCTCTCAATAAATTTTGTTATATAAAAAATCTAAACACAACAGATGCTAAGCTATCTGATGAAATGGTTTATCATATCAATTTTGTAAACATCTTTTAGGGTATCTGTAATGTGCTAAGGTCTGCACTTTCCAGATATAATTGTGAATAAGATATCCCCCTATTCTCAAGAGGATCGCAGTCATTGCCATCTGTGGCCATCACAATGGCCACATGAGCAAAGATTTTTTTTAATTGCCACGTTCAATAACAAAAGCACATTTTAAGTAAAGAAGTAGTACAAGGGAGGGAATTGATAAGTCTGTTTGTTGCAACCAGGAAAACCTTCTTAAAGCAAAAGAAACCAAAATTGGGATTTCTAGAAGAATCAGTCAAGAAATAGTGGAGTCTGTGTGTGTGTGTAGTGCAGGAGTGGGAGAAAGAGCAGTGCTTCTAGGGATTAGGTGTTGCTGGAGCAGAGATGTGGCTGAGAAGAGAGAAAAGGCTTGGACTATTAAGAGTCTAATATACCATGATAACGCACTTAAGCTTTATTTTGTAAGCCCTGGTGAGAGATTTTAAGCAGGAGGGTGGAATAATCAAAGTTTTCATTTTATAAAAATTACTCTGGCAGCCATATGGATTTAGGGGAGTCTGACACTAGAGACAAGGAAATCATTTACAAACTCATTGCAATAGTTCAGGCAACAGATAATGAGAAGATGTATACTAAGGATGGGAATGAAAGAATATATTT
Organism: Eubalaena glacialis; assembly: GCF_028564815.1. NCBI lineage: Eukaryota > Metazoa > Chordata > Mammalia > Artiodactyla > Balaenidae > Eubalaena > Eubalaena glacialis. Next base: position 105,609,445 of record NC_083727.1, on the reverse strand, counting down.
GATGGATACTTAGAAATAGAATCTACAGAACCACCTGAATCATAAAATGTGGGTGGACATGAACGTGAAGTCTAGATATGCTTCCAGGTTTCTAGCCTGCTAAAGTGGGTTGATGTTGATGGCTCAAAAAAGATGAAGAGAACAGAATATAGGAGGAAGAGCAAGTGAGATGCTTTTATGTTCTTTCATTCTGTTAATAGTGCTCAAGGAAGCAACAATGAATTTGGTTTTGGATCTTGAATCAGTCAGGTCGGGCTGGGCTGGACCGCAATAACAAATAGCTCCAAACTCTCATAGGCTTAAAATAATAGACATTTACTTCTCACTCAGGTCATATATTCACTTTTGTTTGGTGGGGGAGTTACTGCACATCATCTTCACTTAAGGATAAAAGGTGATGGAGCCTCTTTCCTCTAGAACGTGGCCGGTTGTCATAACACAGAGAAGGGAATAAAATTAATAGATTTTAGAAGGCTTAGGAACACATATATTGAGAAGATATCCAGAGGACAACCAGAAATATGAGATCTGGAGTTTAGCAGAGAGTTTACAGCTAAAGATTTAAATGTGGGAATCATAAAAAAAAAAAGAAGAAGAAGAAGTAGAAATTAAAACGATAGGCGTTGATAATTTTCCCATAGAAATTTTGTAAGCTTGAGAACAGGAGCAAGGACAGAGCTCTGGAAAGCAACATTTGCTTGTAAAATGAGAGGGTATGCAAAAAATAAAATAAAACAAAACCAAAACAAATGAAAAACCCTCACTTTAAAGGAATGGTGAAGGTGGTAGAAGGTGCATTTATAGAGCAGGGGTGGTGGAAACACGGGATGAAAGAATTCTAACAAAGAAGGAAAGGTCCAAGGTATTAAGTGCTACCAAGGGGTCAAACAAGATAAGGACATGTGTTAACTGAATTTGGCAGTTAAGGGGTTATAAGTGACTTTAAAACACCATCTTGAGTGAATGGGAGTGAAAGATTTTTTACAGTTAGTTGAGCTATAGAGGTAAAGAAATAAAAACAGTGAGATGATGCTACCATTTTACAGGAAAAGAGAGAGAAGGGGAAGCCTGGGTCAGTAGAGGGGTTTTGTTTTTAGCGTGCAAGAGACAGAAGAATTTTTTTTAAAGGGAAGTTAATGGTCTTCCAGAGCTCAAAATAGTTCTTGTAAATTTGGCTGTGCCAGGTCCTAGTTGCAACTGGCAGCCTCCTTAGTTGTGGCATGCGAACTCTTAGTTGCAGCATACATGTGGAATCTAGTTCCCTGACCAGGGATCAAACCCGGGCCCCCTGCATTGGGAGCACAGAGTCTTAACCACTGCGCCACCAGGGAAGTCCTGAGACAGGAGAATGTTGATAAGATGAAGAGAGGAAGCAGGGGAGGAGAAGAGTCTAGAGAGAGGGCACCGGACCTGGACGATGGCTCATGGTCCTGCAGGGGGAAGGAAGCAATGAGATCAATAGCCCTGGGGAGGATTCTCATGCGACTGGAGAGTGTGTCTCAGTGATGATAGTAGTCCAGGTCTGGGAACACTCGAGAAACAAGTTTAATCAAGAGGACTAGAAATGGTGCGGGGAAGGATGGGTGTATTGTGATGATGAGACGTAAATCCAAGAGAACATCAGTTGTCTTAAAATTGTGAAGGAAAAAAAAAAAGAATGAATTCCTAGAAGGAAAAAAGGGAGAACCAATGAATGAAAATAGGGCAAGATTTATACTTGATCAAACTCAGGCAAACTGAGAAATAGAAATATGGACTATTAGAGATAGAAGATCCTAAATCTTCCATTTATACATTTATTCCACTTCTGCCACCTATTTATACAGACGTTGAAACTGATTTCCAGTGTGGCAAAGGCCAATCAATATTCTTATTACATTTTAAGTTTATTTTAGAAGTCTGTATGAGATCACTGGTACATTTAAATTATGTGCTTTTTAAATTGAGATATAATTGACATATTATATTCATTTCAGGCGTACGTAATGATTCAACGTATGTATATATTGTGAAATGAGCACCACAATAAGTCTAGTTAACATCCATCATCACACGTAGTTACACATTTTTTTCTTGTGATAAGAACTTTTAAGATTTATTCTCTTAGGAACTTTCAAATATACAATACAGTGTTATTAACTGTAGTCACCAGGCTATACATTACATTCCCAGGACTTATTTATTTTATAACTGGAAATGTGTACGTTTCCACCACCTTCACCCATTTCAACCTCCCTCCCCAATCCCCACCTCTGGCAACCACCAATCTCTTCTCTGTATTTATGAGTTTGGTTTTTTTTGTCTTTTGGGGTTTTTTTCAGATACCACATATAAGTGAGATCATACAGTACTTTCATCTTTCTCTGTCTGACTTATTTCACTTAGCATAACACCCTCAAGCTCCATTCATGTTGTTGCAAATGGCAGGATTTCCTTTATTTTTATAGCTGTTCATTGGGAGGTTTTTGGATTACTGATTCATCCTCCTTACTAGTAGCTGGTCTGCTCAGATTTTCTATTTCTGCATGATTCAGTCTTGGTAGGTTGTATGTTTCTAGGAAATTATCCATTCCTAAAATATGTGCTGTATATAACATATCAATATGCTTTCCATAGCACAACAATGAGGATTAAAATTAGATTAAAAATATAGAAAACTTAATTCCTTCAACAAATACTTATTGAACACCCACTGTGTGCCAGGCACTGTTCTAGGAGCTTGGGATATATCAGTGAACAAAACAGACAGAACTCCCTACCTTCATGGAGCTTACATTCTAACGGACATCGAAGCCACCAGCTTTTATATTTTACTAAAAAGAAAGGATTATAAATTCACCTTACATATGGTGCATGTGTACCCAACATGCTTTATTTTTAATCTTTGGATTTTTGAATGACTACAGGATGAAAGAAAGGGAGCATACCCTGGAGAGAGGGTGGTAGGTGAAAGTCCCTGAGGAGGAAGCATGGAAAAAATCGAGACCACATAAAAACAATGGAAAAGGGCTTCTATCTTATCTGGAAAATAATAACCAATGAAAAGAAAAATTAGAGCTTCAACTAGTTTCCCATTTTGAATGTGACCTGATGTTTCCCTGCTCTTTTCCACGGACAGGATGACCTCAGCTAGGGCATGACTTATTCTCCACTCAGAGACTGAGGTGAGAAGCAGTGGTGTGAAGGGATGCGGGGAAGACAGTGACTCACAGCTGCTGTTGCCACCATGTGCCTCCGGAATAAGGCCGGTTTTGCTCGCACAAAAGCAGGGCCAGTCTCAGTTTCTGTACCTCCCCTCTTATCCATGATCTTATGAATATTATTATTTTTAAATGATAATGGCTGCCTACCTAGCTAGACTCCTTTTTAAAAGATTGTACATATAAAATGTGTTCCTTTCTGGGAAAAGGATTCATTTGTGTCTGAATGCCAACAGAATCAAACTTACTAACATTTTCGGTATTTTATTTCAATGATGTAATTATGTTTTCACACAGACAAGCTGTGAAAAAGGCAATATAAAACCCTGAACATAATACATATGAGGGATCTTTTTGAAGGGGTGTTAATGTTTTAAAACTGGATTGTAGTGATGGTTGCACAACTCTGTAATTTACTAATATTATTAACTTGCACAGTTAAAATGGGTGAATTTTATGGTGTACAAATATAATAGAAAATGGAAATGCCTATGTCATGACATATTAGATCATTCTAAAGGTTAAAGTTAAACTAAGATTTAAGGAAGGCAATTAAGTTTTCAGAACTTTGATTTTCTGTTGCTTAATTTATAGTAAAAGTTGAACTCTTGGAATTGAAGCAGAGGGAAGTGTGTTTGATAGACTCTTCTTATTCTACCATTCCACAGTCATTTGTGCAGATTTTGATGGGTTTGCAGAGATGGGTATGAAGCAACATATATTATGATGGAAATGCCATCATTATGACATATGCTTAAACTTCTGCTGAGAAATAAATAAAATACCTTGAAATGCCTAAAAAGAAAAAAAAAAACAACAACACTTTAAATATGACCTTAAAGGACGGATTCCTAACCATACTCAGTCTAGGCTTGAAGAACTAAATACCGCGGTCAGAATGAAGCCTATTTTAGATGTTTCTGATTGGCTGGTTTTTAAAAACATGCATCTTTCGTAGAAAAAGTGATTGCTATAATGTCTATGATCACTTTAGAATTTGTTTTAAAGCAGACATTGTATTTACACTGGTCTCTGGACAGTTCTAGGTAGTTTTATTGCAGTGCAGTTTCCCTGAGTCTCCATGTGGATGGATCCTCCATGGCAGCGGTCCCCAACCTTTTTGGCACCAGGGACCGGTTTCATGGAAGACAATTTTTCCTCGAGGGGCGGGGATGATGGGTCAGGTGGTAATGCGATGGGGTGCGGCAGATGAAGCTTCGCTCGATCACCAGCACCAGTCCGCGGCCCGGGGGTTGAGGACCCCTGCTCCACGGCGATCAGGGCAAGTTTTTTAGAAAAGATTGTATTGGGTCTGCCGTAAGGACCTCGGCCTCCAAAGCATCGAGTGCAGTGACAAATTATCTGCCGGACCTTTGTCAGCAATGTCTCCACTACTGCTGATTTGCCAGAACCTAGGACCTCACACTGAGGCCATTAAAAAAGGAGCATTTGAATCACCCTAACTTGAGATGGAACCAAAGAACAAGCCAGTGTACTCAAGTGACCAGGAATTTTATTTTGCATTATTAGGAAGTTAAACACATAAATGTGTTCTAAACCTAATAGTAAGCTAAAATTCTCTTTTCTTCCCCTTGCAGTTGGACTGGCACTTCTGTGGTCAACATTTTATGCCAATAAAATCTCATTTGAGATAGTTGACTTTAATAGAGGTCTTTTTTCAGTCTGAGGATCAGATTCTTAGTGAAAGGTGGTGTTTCTGAACTTCAGGCATTTGAGAATCTTCCCAGGTGTAAGATAAAGATAACAGTTGTGGCAAAAACTAAGAAGTGAGCAGAGCAAGTGTGTGTTGTTTTAAACCAAGAAGGTGCTCACAGATGGCTCAGAGAGAGATTTAGCAAGTCTGTGCTAATCACACTCATACATGGGAATATCTCCATGGAAAACAGCCAGATTCCATTGTACCCCTTCAGTAACTTGCTTACTTCATTAATAACAGTAAAGTATAATATTTAATGGCCTAAAATATTCCATGCTTTGTATTATAGTTACAGCTGGATGTATATTATTAAAACCACAATGAGAGTTCATGAGAGGTGGTCCTCAAAATATATTGAAGATACAAAATATTTGCTGAAGTTTAGATTTGGACAGAGTATTGTGAGTTCTTGATGACCTAATTTCTTGACATTTCTAAACTTCTGTGTTAGCCCCAAATAGGTTAATTTCTCATACATAATAAATTGTATGAAATAAAAATACAATCTATAAAAAAAGTATCCATTTGACATAAAAAGAGATTGATTTGTCCCATTATATAACTATGTTTTACAATGTTTCACCACATCTGACACCTTATGTTAAATATCCATTAACTATACAATTTTAATCTTATGTTATTACATATCAATGGCCAAAATATGATAAGCACCAAGATTTAATTTTAAATTTTGCTTTCAGAATATAACATAAAATAGATGATTCAGGAAAGAAAACTAGATTCAATTAAATATCTATTGATCAACCACTATGTGTCAGGAACTGTATTAAGCTTTGAGCATACAGTGTAAAATAAGACCAACATGTTTTCCAGCTCTCATAGGGCTTATATTCTAGTTGGGAAACAGAAAATAAACAAATGCATGCACAAGATAATTACAGATATTTGCAAGAGTGCTATAGGCAGAATTAGAAGAGTGATTTAATACAAAGTAGTTGGATGAGGCCTCTTTTAAACACGGTGGTCAGGGAAGGCCTCTGAAGAGATGACATATAAGCTGAGGCTTGAAGGAAAAATGATAGAGGACTATTTCCTAAATGATCTATAAATCATTCCTGCTATAGCCAGACCATACAGAATCATAGCAGAAAATATCTACCTGATCTTGTTGGTTCATACTATTAGTGGGAGACCAGACAGCTGGTGTGTGGGTTGCTCTAGAAAAGGAAGGACATGTTGAATAGTATTTTCTCTGTATTTGTTTCTGAATTTTATTAATTACTTAGAGAATTACTTGGCCTATGGAATGAAATTTACATTCTTTAAATATATAAATGTTCTCGGCTTAATGGGGACCCAAATTTTAACTGAAAACATTAAGTGTAAAAGATGTGATACTATAATGTATCAGCAGTGACACATGCATAATAATTTAAGTAAGGAAACAAAAATGTTGTAGTATTAAATTGAGTAGAATTGACTTTTTGTTATTATTGAATAAATTATAGACTACAAGCTAAGAATGAACTATCAATAAAAATTTATGAAATTGAGACTCTATATTTAATGCTGCTAGGCATTCATTAAGCTCTCAATGACAACTGATTAATTAAAAGAAGGAAAACAGGCAACTATGATCTTTATAAAACGTCTCTGAATTTTATCTATTATCTCATAACAGTCTTGGTTACCACAATGAGACATTTCAGTTGTCATGATTTTGCAGGAACCTACTGGTTCCCTAGTCCATAGCTATTCTCCATCCCCACCCTCATTCTTGCTAAAAGAACTTCAATTTTGTGCAGATATCAAGAAGTCAAATGATTTTGGAAAAGCTAAGCCCTTTGTCACCCACAAAGGGAGAATCATGATTGGTCTAAGTTAATCATGGTAACCTCCATCCCACTTGCCAGGGATTGGTTTGAGCAGTCATGTGATCCAATTCTGACCAATGATATGTGAAAAGGAGTCAGTGTTATGGTGGCAGGGTGCTTCCAGGAAAAGTCTTTCTTGCTGCCTAAAAGAAAAGCATGGGAATAAGCATGCCACTCCTCCATTTTCTACCTCTTGATCTTGTATAATATTTACCTTTGATGTTAGGATTTGGGGCTCATAAGAACTGATATGAACCAGGATCCTGAAACTAGCAGGTTGGAAGAATGTAAAGATCCTGGGAACATTTTAATGCTGTTGAGGTTATCAAATAATCATCTGTGGAAATATCCAACATCTGGACTTCTCATATGAAAATAGGAATTTTCTTATTTTAATTTTAGCCTCTTTTAGATGAGTTTTAGTTATTTGCAGCTGTGTGTATCTTCATTCAGTGACTAGTTCTATTCTCAGGTCGTATTTAGTAGATTAACAGAATATACTCTTTTGTAATCCAGATATACAGTTGTCTTGGTATTTCAATACAGACAGGCCAAACTATGCTTCCCAGCAATGGGATGAGTATTCACCATGCAATTGCTCCTTTTGTAGGTAAATTCAAATTGTTACCATTATCTCATTGATCCTTAAAATCTTCACTGTAGAGAAAATGCTGTTTAGTAGTTCTCTCTTTTGAAAGATTAAATTGAAATTTTCCAAGCAGGGTATTTTCTAAGGCAGTGGTTCTTAAGTCTTTTAGTCTCAGGACCCTTTAAACTCTTAAAAATTATTGAGGATAATTATTTCAAAATACAAAGTTAAAACAAAAATTATTGAGGGCCCCAAAGACCTTTAGTTTGTGTGGATTATATCTATCAACATTTACTATATTAAAAATCAGGAGTGAGAAAATTTTAAACTATATATATATTTATTAATTCCTTTAGAATAACCATTACCTGTTGCATATTAATATAAAAATATGTATTTTTATAAAAATAACTATACTTTCCAGAACTAATTTCTTTGGCAAATCTCTTTAATGTCTGACTTAATGAAAAATGATTGGATTCTCATGTCTGCTCTGCATTCAATCTGTTGCAATATGTTGTCTTGGTCAAAGTACATGAAGAAAATCTGGTCCCAAACAGATATGTTTGGAAAAGAAGGCATTTTGTGAACCCTTAACTGCATTCTAGAGATTCCACAGAAGTCCTGCACACTTCGTGACCCACTGATCTATCATGGTCAGACTATACCGACAAGACTTTGAGAATCCGTGTTGTTTTGTTTTCCATCATCAGGTAGTCACAAGCAAACACGGTAGATTAGAATTAGATCCAATCCTCTGTCTTTTCAGGAAAATTTCACTCTCCATAATCATGATAAATGGCTCATTCTATTAGCCAACCAAATCTGTCTTAACTTGCAAAATTATTGAAAGAAAATTCAGGAGAAGACTGAGATGAGAACCTAACCCCCCCACCCCGGGGTTAGGACTTCAACATATGAATTGTCAGAGGACATAAACATTCACTTCATAACATGAAAGTCTTGAAATTCTGTCTTTGAGCTCAGAATCAATTGTGAAATGCTTTATCTGGTAGTCATTAGTGTCCTCCAGTAATTCTGGGATGCTCACCCTAGGTACATGACAAGGTGCCCTTTCTGCCTGTCTCCTGAAGTCAGGTGTGGCCTTGTGATATATGAGTGGAAGTGATATGTCTCATTTCTGAATGGAAGCCTCAAGAACCAATGAGCACTTTGTCATGTTCCTTTCCCCCTTGTCTGGATGGAGGAGATTCCATTGGTCTGAATAAGGAAGATATGGAGCAGGACCTCCCACGGACCAGAATTAAACATTTGTGGTTTTAAACTAGTAAGATTTTGGAGTTGTTTGTTCCTGTGATGTAACACAGCCTGTGCTGCCTGATTCACTTTACTTTTTGATCCATTAATGAAGAATGCCAAGGAAACAAACAGTATAATCATAACATTCTCTCTAATTTTAACAAGCTGCAAGACCAGGTAAGAACTGTATTGCTTTTGACCAAAGGTTTACCAGGAAAGAAATATATTTAATGTGACCTTTGAAGCAAATTATAATAACCAAAACAATACCAAATTGAGATGAATTTCTAATGTTGTAGACAACATTTTGGAGTTGATTTTATTAAAAAACTCTTCATTCATTCTAAAAATATTCATATGCTAGGCTCTAGAGAGATACATCGATGGAATCCACCCTCATGGAGTAAATTATTCCTGAAAACTTCATAGAAATTATGAGTCTAAGTCAGAATTCTGTTTGATATTTAAGTCTATAGGCATGGAAAAGAACAAAGCAATTTATCGTTTTATAAATGAAGTATCTTAGTTTAGGCTTCTATAGCAAATTTCCACAGACTGGGTGGCTTAGAAAAAAATAAGAATTTATTCTCACAGTTCTGGAGATTAGAAGACCAAGATCAGGGTGCCAGCATGGTCCGTTTCTAATGAGGGCTCTCTTCCTAGCACGTGGACAACTGTCTTCTTGCTGTGTTCTCACATGGAGGAGAGAGCTAGGGATCTCTCTGGGGTCTTTTTTATAAGGACACTAATCCCATTCATGAGAGTGCCACCCTCATGACCTATTCACCTCCCAAAGCCCGACTTCCCAGCAAGATCACACTGGGGTTAGGACTTCAACATATGAATTTTCAGAGGACATAAACATTCACTTCATAACATGAAAGTCTTGAAATTCTGTCTTTGAGCACAATGTAATTTTGATGGATGGTTTTTTATAGGTGACCAAGGTAAGTCATAGGCGTATTATAACTATCATTATATAACTAAAAATGTATTTTAGATAAAGAAACTGAGGCACTGGGAAGTAACTTGTCTAAAATCGCCTAGCAGGTAACTGACAGAGCTAAAGTTTGAACCCAAGCAACACAACTCCAGAGATTGTGCTCTATAACCCCTGTGTTATAAAGAATCACAGAGCTGACCACTGGAAGTACTCACTAGAAGAATGCACAGGCTGGGTGGCTGGTCTATGAAGAGTAGGTTTCCTTTCCTGGGCTGGGGTCTATGGTCATGGACTCATCATGTTTGCAGAGCAGAGGATTATCAGGAGCAAGGCAGGCCTCAGTCCTAGGAGGGCCTGAAGTTTTATTTCTACGTGATAGCTAAGAAAGGTTACATTAAAATAGACACCGAGCTTACCCTTCCCCCTCCCCCTGTCCTCAAGTCCATTCTCTACATCTGCGTCTTTATTCCTGTCCTGCCCTTAGGTTCTTCATAACCTTTTTTTTTTTTTAGATTCCATATATATGTGTTAGCGTACGGTATTTGTTTTTCTCTTTCTGACTTACTTCACTCTGTATGAGAGACTCTAGGTCCATCCACCTCACTACAAATAACTCAATTTCATTTCTTTTTATGGCTGAGTAATATTCCATTGTATACATGTACCACATCTTCTTTATCCATTCATTTGTCGATGGACACTAAGGTTGCTTCCATGTCCTGGCTATAAGCTGGGACGAAGTGAGAGAGTGGCATGGACTTATACACACTACCAAATATAAAATAGATAGCTAGTGGCAAGCAGCCGCATAGCACAGGGAGATCAGCTCAGTGCTTTGTGACCACCTAGAGGAGTGGGATAAGGAGGGTGGGAGAGAGACGTAAGAGGGAGGAGCTATGGGGATATATGTATATGTATAGCGGATTCACTTTGTTATAAAGCAGAAACTAACACACCATTGTAAAGCAATTATACTCCAATAAAGATGTAAAAAAAATAAAATAAAATAAAATAGACACCTAGATATTAAAACTTTTGGAACTTATATGGCAATTGATTATTTACAGTCTATCTAAAGTTTTTAGAGTGTCAGGCGCTTCTTTGTAACAGGTCCATTTAATCCCCCGTCATTTCAGTATAGTGCCTCCCCACTCATGCTTCAGCTGTGTCTGTTGTCCTCAGATCCAAAACTTGTCAGGGTTGACCTTTCCAGTCTTCAGCTGTGGCAGGGCAGAGGTGTTTGCCTGGTGCATGTGCTGGGGAAGAGGGTGTCTGGCTGCTGCAAATCCAGACTTTCAACTAATTCTTCTGTGTTCAGCATCTCTTTACATTCCCATCTTCAAAGGGACCTGGTACCTCCAATGCTTGATGCCTCTGGGGTTCTGTAGCATGAATCAGCTTTTTTGTTGTCAGGATGTTGCTCTCTCCCACTGCTGGTTTAGGTGTCAGCTTTCTTTTGACTGATGAGTCAGTTACTAATCCTCCTTTCACTCCCCTTCTCTTTGCCCTTGAGCATGGATGCCTTTTTTGTGGTTCCTTTACCATCATTTTGAGTAGGGTTTTAGGAGAGAACTGAGACAAATGTGTGTATTCAATCCACGTTTCCAGATATCTCTTTAATTATGTCATTAAAGGTAAGTGGGATTGAAACAGAACCAAGAACAATCTCTAGGTCAGTATAAATTCAGAAGGATATGCTCTTATTCTGATAAGACTATTACTGACAAGCCGCTGTATGAATGTTAATTTCTGACTGAATGTTAATTTCTTACTGAATGTGAATTCTAACAAGATTGTTCCAGAGCTGGTTTCTATAGACAATTTAACTCTATTTAAAAATGTGCCATGATACACATAATGCATACTCGATGTTGAATCTAGTAGTTTATTACACAGATTAGTGGAGGGTTGCACGATGAGTTCACATTGACTGGGTTTTTTTTGGGGGGGGGGTGGTACTACTTCCTCAGCCCGCCCACTCCCCACCTTGTCTTCTGTCTTGTTCAGTGATCGTTCTGACTGTGGCTAACTTAAGGAAAAGGGAATTTACTGGAATGTTACTAGGGATTCATAGACGCAAAAGGAGGCTGAAATTCAAGAGAGGGAATGACAGGGACAAGGAAACTCAGAGGGACCATCACCCACACAGAACAGTCAGGTCAGAATGTTGCTGTTGAGGCTGCCACTGTATAAGAATGATCGTCAAAGAGCCCCATCCTTGCTACACCCTCTCAGGATTCAAGGTCTGGGAACGGCCTCTGTCCAACCCAAGCCACTACAAGGGGATGATATCAAGTTGCTCACAGCCATGGGAAACTGAACTTGATCCTGCTAGGACCTTCCAGGGGATGTACAGCCTGCCTCCCAGAGCTGTCCACTCACCCATGAGTGGAACTGAATATCTAGCTCTCTCTGGTCTTTCAGCCTAGTAACGCTATCAGAATAGTATTGCTGTCATGTTGGGCTATGATAAGGGCCACTCCTAAGGATGACAGAACGGGGAACTGGAAGGGAGCTGGCTCCCAACGACTCCGTGGAACTGCCATTCCTGCCCTGGGCTGCCTATTGCCAGATTTCTTTTAACTGAGAGAGAAATAAACTTTTTGGTTTAAAGAAAAAAGCGGGGAAGGGGGTATTACTCTAATGGATTGAAGTGATCCTAAAACCAAGAATTCAAGCCTAGAGAGAATGAAGCAGGCCAAACTACACAGTATTTTTTTTCCAAACAAATTTAATCATGATCCAGCCCTAAAGAAGGGGAAGGACCTAAATTTTAAAAATAAAAATTGTTCAATAACTGAGTCATTAAAAAAATTAAGCCCCCTCCCTTAGCAATAAATACTGAAATGATATACACACCTGAGGCTCAGGAAGGAGGCAAGAACAGGAACCTTGGGGACTCTGTCCCATGACAAGGTCCCAACACTTCTCCCAACTCTATGCTCTTTGCCTAAAACATAGAAGAGCAATGAAAGAGGCAGAAGATATACCAGGGACGTGTGTGGCCCCAGAGAGAGCTGGAACATAACAGGAGAGAAAGAAGACACAAAGTGTCTTACAGGGCAGAGGAAAGGAAAGTTGTCATCTAAAACATCCCCCCAATTCCAGTTGCGTCGCTGGATCTGGCTGGTGCAGCTGCCAAGTGCCCTTGAGCTTTTCTCCTCGCCTCCACTCCCTCTTTAGCATGCCATCCAAGGAAGGTCATTCACACTTAGATCAGGCAGAGGACAGATCAGTACTCTTGGCTTTCAGCTTCTAGGAAATGGGAGGTGAGAGCCAGGAGTTCCTGCCCCCAAGAATTCCCCATAAGAGATCAGGGTGCTGGCAGGAAGGGGGTTGTGTATCAGACACCCGCTGGGCCCTGCATCACAGCCCCTGAGCCTCAGCACTGTTCACAGCTGTGACTTTGGCAACTTACTGTGTGGCTTCACACTGAGAGCCCCTTGCCTCCAGCACACTCTGAGCGTCCTTTGCTGCCTGCCGCCCGGGGCCGCTGTTCCAGGACCAGGGCAGACGGCTCAGCCCTGAAGTCAGGAGGGTCGTTTCCTCCTGGAGCCAACCTCAACCAATGGGTGATGGAGAAATATTTCTCCTGGTCAAATTGTTCAGTAGACAGTTCTGACACTATCTATATACTCCTCAGCAGGCCCTGATGGGATCAAGCCCCAGTTGCCCACCGTGGTGAAGAACTTGATAAAATAGCCTTGTAGTTGTTTTTCCTTCTTCCCTGTTTTACACTTTCTGGTTCCTTCCTCTGGCCCCTCAAGATCACATGCTAAATAAACAGCCTGCACACAAGCCTTTGTTTCAGGCTCTGCTCTCAGGGAAGCCAGGCTGAGACAGAGCAAGTGCTAAGGAGCCAAAACAAAGCTGGCTTCAGGGATTATATCCATGAAAACAGCAAGCAGCATTTATGTGGGTCCTAGTCACTCTAATTTTAAATATTAGAAAAATAATTGTACGGTGTATCCAAGGTGTCGGTAACTGTGGTCCCATCTCAGAGGTCCCTGGTGTGGACAGACCTTGCATGTACAGTTCAGTACCCCTAGTACAAGCCAGACCTTTTCACCACCCCACTATCTTATTAGGTGTCCAGGATATGACACCTCTTGGACTCACAGGCATCCTGAGGTGCAGTGGGGAGGTAGGTAACCAGGGAACAATCAGAGGGAACCCCAGAAAAGTCTTTCTTTCTAATATATCCCTCCTACTGTACACTCCCTGGGTCTGGTGCCAGTGCCCCCTAAGTGATGTTCTCTTGGGGACTGAAAGCAAAATCAATTGGTGTTTTAGTCATGACAGTGCTGCATTAACACACATACCCCAGATTTCAGTGGCTTAACACAATGAAAGTTTATTTCTTACTTTTGCAAAGTCCAATGCACATAGTCCAGCAGCTTTCCAGGATGGGTGTCCTCCAAGTTCTTGCCATCCTGTCGATTCACAGGGTGTAGTGAAAGGGAAGGCAGGATCAAGCGTAGATGATGTCTTACATCCCAGGCCTGGAAGTGGTACGTGCTACTTCCATCCAATCCCATTGGCCAGAACCAGTCACATGGTCCCACCCAGGTGCTGTGGGCTGGAGACTGCAGACTCCTTGTGTGCCCAGGAGGGAAACGAAATGACTTGGTGAGCTAAGGAGTGTCTCTCTCTCCTCTGGCTGGAGGCTCTTGCTCAGTGATTGCTGGGCCATCATGCAGGAGGACTCAGATCGCTCCGCAGGCCCATTCTCATGGCACCGGGCTTTTCCCCTTCTTGGGCCACTTGCCCCAGTTTAACTCCCAGACTTCTGGGGTCCCAGCTGGCATTGCTCATCTCTTGCTCCTCTCTTCAGTTTCCCCATCCCCACAACCTCTATTCCTCTCCATACCCCATGTTCTTTTACAACAGACTTCAAAGACTTTTTAAATCTAGAGCCTAAATCAAAAGCAGCCAGAATAGTCAAATCCGTTTCTCCAAGAGAACAGAAGACTCAGTCTTTGAACCCTCCCAGGGGTAAGAAATAATTACATTCCATCCCTCTCATTCAGCAAAGAAAAGGCTGAAAAAGAACAAAGCAGTCAAATTTTCACCTTCAGTGTGACTGAATGTTTGTATTCTGCAATGACTCTTTCATGTCCCCTTTTCTCCGTCCGCATTGTTCCCTTCCCCATTCAGGGCCTCACCATCTCCCACCTGGACCTGTCCAGAGTCTTTGCATCTATGCTACACAGTCACTGACATCTTCTAACATGAAAATCTGTCCAAGTCATTCTACAGAGTAGAAACTTAAATAGTTCTCAATATCCCATAGATATGCTTGCACTCAACAGCATGATACCCATGGTAGGAAGAGTAATGCATCCTCCCACCCTGTAAAGGTGTCCACATCCTAATCCCCAGGACCTGTGAATCTGTTTTGGTAAAATGGACTTTGCAGATGTGATGAAGGATCTTGAGATGGGAGATTATCCTGGATTATTTGGGTGGGCCCGGGATCATCGCAAGCATTTTTGGAAGAGGAAGGCAGAGGATATCAGTAGTAGGAGACATGGTGATGGAAGCAAGAGGTCGGAGTGCTATAAAGAAGGGGCCATGAGCCAAGGAAAGCAGGAGGCCTCTAGGAGCTGGATGAGCCAACGAATGGATTCTCTCCTGGAGCCTCTAAAAGGAGCCAGCCCTGAGACACCTTGATTTTAGCCCCATAAGACTTATTTTGGACTTCTGGCCTTCGGAAGTGTAAGAAAATAAATGTGTTGTTTTGAGCCACTAAGCATGTGGTAATTTATGACAGCAGCGATAGGAAACTGTTACAGTTCCCGAAGCTCTTTCCGTCTTCAGCTTCGACCCCTCCCTCTTCCATCCCCTCCAACCACAGTGTAAGAATCACTGTTGAAGGTCTGGCGGCAAGCTCCAGGGGCTCCAGGCCCCTCAGGAATGTCTCTCTGCCTCCAGTGCTGACTTCACAGTGGGAGGTTTGTGTCCCCAGATGAATGAGTGGTGTGTGGGAGCGCTCTTTCTGTGAGAAATAATAGGCATCACGCTCTGCTCTCTGCGCTCCATAATATTAGATTCAATTATTTAAATTTAATTTGTTAATAGATTGAAGTTTCATTTTCTTTCTTTATTTTTTGGCCATGCTGCGCGGCTTGAGGGATCTTAGTTCCCCGACCAGGGATCGAACCCGTGCCCCCTGCAGTGGAAGCACAGAGTCCTAACCACTGGACCGCCAGGGAAGTCCCTGAAGTTTAATTTTCAACATAGGATGAATTTTATTAGTGAGCACCCAACTTCTTTAAATTCTTAATAACTGTAGTTTCCTCATAAAATGAAACAGTAAAGTATTACCTCTGAGAAATTCCTCAACTTGACTGGATTCTCGTCCTAGACCACTTTGCTGGTTCTCTCTTTACTATTAGCCTTGACAGTGGTACCCAGGCCTTTTGAATCCACAGCTGGCTATGGATCCTGATCTCCCCACTTGTACCCCTGACCTGGGAGGAACTAGAGATAATGATGTCACAAAATCATATACAAGAAATCTGCTTTTCATCCTGCCTTTGCAGAAAATTTAGCTTTGTCTCAGGGTCTTCTTATGGGAAATGTAAACAAAGACAAAGGCCAAATGAATCTCCACTGTGGGTTCAATCCATGGCCTTTCTGAGTGTCAGGTCTTCAACCCTAAGACATCACACTATGTTCCTAGGCTTGCCTCGTTGTCTCGTGGTTAAGAAGCCTTCTGCATAGGGTGGAGGCCTATCCGCAATCCTGGGTACTAGGCTGGCCATGCTCAGCTGTTGGACACTAGCTGTGACTGCTAGGACCTGCTCTGGAGTCAGACAGAGCTCCAGGGATGCAAAGGAAGTCAGTGTTTGGAAAGACCAGCAGACTTGGCTCCAATGGCACCTGCTCCATGAAGACTTCCCTAGTCTCCTCACCCCCCCAAGTAGGAATAACTCACCTCCTCCTTCATGCCAGCCCCACTCTGGACACACTTCTGGTCTGGCACCTAACATAGTGAAACGTTACCATAATCACTTGCTCACATCTGTGTCTTTATAATAAACAGCAAGCTCCCTGAGGGAGAAGATCATGTTTTCTTCATCACTGTGTCCCTCCTCCCCAACAAGATGCCACAAACCAGTAGTATGGAGGCACTTAATAAATGTCTGGTTGATGAATGAATGAATGGATTTTCTATGATCCCCTCCTGGGATCTCCGGGGGTAAGAGACTGTGAACGACGGGTCTGCATAACAGCATCCCTCTATCGTGCTCATCTGAGACGGGTCAGGCAGGTGGCTGTGCGGTGCTGCTGGCAATCCAGGCAGGTCGCTCTGAGCCAGAAGGTGAAATCCAGCTGAGCCTGGCAGCTTCTCCCTCCTCCGGCCTCCTGAGGTATTTGGCCCCTTGGGCTATTTCCTGGAGGTAGAAACCAAGAGCCTACTGGCTGCACAGGCTTTGGGGGCTGTCCTTGGAGTTCTCTATCCTAGGTACGGGGTCAGCCTGGCCTCTAGGTGTGGCCAGTGGCAACCTGCTCAACAGCTACAAGCATGAAGCCACCAGTTCAGCAGAGGACAGGCTGCAAGATGGTGACTCACCCCTCTCCTCCCTGCTGGAGCCATGAATAGCTGCGCTCCTGTTCTCTGATTTCGGAATAGGGATGCGAAAAGTCTGTCAGACATCTTCTGCCGTTTTTGCAGGAATCCTGTGCTGTCATTTCTGAGCACAAAGAAGGGCCTGTCAGAGCACCTTATTGGGCCCTTGGCTCTTCTGACTAGTTGATGAGAACACTATGTTCTCAGCTGTAGGACGGAAGCCTCTTCCCTGAGGAAAAGACATATGGAAAATCAAATCCATATTTTGCATTCATTTAGAGGGAAGACGCATAGAAAAGGCCAGAGCCTCATTCACAGTAAGCATAAAAATATACGCACAAGGGTGTACAGAAATAATGAAATGATGAGAGAAATTATGCAATACAGCCCCCAAATTTCAGAATACTATAGAGTTTTTAAAAATGGATATCTATTAACACTGATAAATAACTCTATAATATACTTTTAAGTGAAAAAGCAAATGATCTAATTTATGTTTTAAAAAAAAACACCCGGGCTTCCCTGGTGGCGCAGTGGTTAGGAATCCGCCTGCCAATGCAGGGGACACGGGTTTGTGCCGCGGTCCGGGAAGATCCCACATACCGTGGAGCGACTAGGCCCGTGAGCCACAACTACTGAGCCTGCGCGTCTGGAGCCTGTGCTCCGCAACGGGAGAGGCCGCGACAGTGAGAGGCCCGCGCACCGCGATGAAGAGTGGCCCCCGCTCACCGCAACTGGAGAAAGCCCTTGCACAGAAACGAAGACCCAACACAGCCAAAAATAAATAAATAAATAAATTTATAAAACAAACAAACAAACAAAAAAAAACACCCTATAGATGTATATGTATGCCTGTGTATTTTGTAAAAGCAAATTTCTATAAGAAATATATAAATAAACTATACTGGTGAGAGGTGGGTAGAAGGTAGAAGGTAATTTTCATATTTTTATTCATAATTCTATTTTGTTTAAATTTTTATAACCAGCATCTACTTTTTATTTAAAAACCAAAACTGAAGAAGAAATTAAGTTAATAGAAAAAGGAAAATGGGCAAAGAAAACGAACAGTTTTTAAAAGAAAACATACAAATTACAACTTACCAAAATGTTTAAATGTCTATTTTAACTAGCTTGAAAGAAAAGCAAATTAAAGCAACATTGAGGTGCTATTTTGGGCACATCAAACTAGAAACTATTCTTTTTTAATACTAGTAAGTAGTCTGGATGAGAATATGGTGAGATAGATAGTCACATTCTTTTCCACTGGTGGTGGGAGTTTATAAAATTTACATTGGCATATTAATTCAGAAGAATACAGGCAAAATATATTTGAACCTTAACAAAGTTTTACTTTTATATTTTTCTCACCAATTCCAATTCTAGAAACTATGCAAAGGAAATAATCAGAGATATGATAAAAAATTTGTATATCAAAATACTCATTACTGTGTCATTCATAAAAAACAAAAAAGTAAAAACAACCTACACATTCAACAGTAATGAAATTGTTAAAGGATAATACTATGCAGCAGTTTAAAATCTTGTGCTCAGAGAATATTTAAAGGCATGTTAAAATCTCATTGTATAATTCAGTGAAATCAGGGACAAAATGCATTTAATTGTATGAATTCAATTTGGTAAGCAAACAGAAATCTAGATATGCATATGTATTCATACAATCATAGATAAAAGACTAGAAAAAATAGACGAAAATATTAAAATTTGTTAGAGCTGGGGGTTGCAATTACAGGTGATTTTTATTTCTTTATAATATTCTACATTTTCCATTTTTTCAGCAATGTTCTTTCTTTCCACTTATAATCAAGAAAAATAGTAAATTTAAACTAAAATAATATCAAAAGTAGAAGGGGAAAACTTCCTAGAGTTCTTTTTGACTAGCATCAAACAAATAAACCATTGGCTATGTGTATGTGATGTACTCTTAGTGAAATATATTTTAAGGCAGAGAAAATTTAAAAAGCCGGTAATGTCTACTTGTAATTTTCCATAAGTTTTTAATGTTGAATATATTGGCTTTTTGAATTTGGAATCACATAGTTCAAATAAACATACAGCTGCTTTGAAAGGTCCATAAGTATTTTTACACCAACCAGGGAATTCACATAGATTCAGCTGGGTTGCACCCACTCAGTACAGGCAGTCATATACATAAAGACCTTGTTACAAAGGATCTGTGGTTTCACGGTCCAACTCCAGCTCTGATTGAGCTCTGCACTGAAACAGGATTTAAGGCATCTGTATTTTGAATGCAGAGGATAAAAGAGCTCACTTTATCTCACCACCCTCTCCAGGAAACAAATGCTCCAGATAGCAGCCTGGCACCAGCAAATGCTCCCCAGTTGCTTCACTAATGCCTCATCTTTACATACATGTTACTTTTGCTGAGAGGTTTTCTTTTTTTCATATGAGCATAGAGGATTCTTGGGGGAAAAAATTTTTTTTAATGACTACCCTTAAAAAGTATTTCTTAAAAAAATTACTCTATATACTTTATATGGGTGATGTTACACAGCCACCATCCTTGATAAGAAAATTCCTGCCAATTTCTTCATCTTTCCTTGGGAGGTCCAGATCATAAGAGAAAAAGTATTCAAGTGAATCTCGTTATTTTCTGTCCAAAATTGCTCTCTTCCATATTCAAACACATTTAAGAAACCGCAATCAAACTCTTTGGAGACTAGGCAGTCTAGTCCAGATTTGATAAACTTTTATACTTTACACTTCGTTTAAAGTAAACAGAAAGTGCTGGTGTTGGCTGGAGATCAGTCTGTATGTGCTAATGGAAACACTTCACATGGTCCAGGTGGCATGTGACAGGCAAGTGTTACTCACACAAATACCTGGGAAAAGACAATGCTCCCACATAGCAGGGGCAGCAAGCTTTGTCCCGTTCAAGTGATTTGTCGCTACTTTAAAGGTACCGATATTCAAACTTGGGTTTCTCTAACTAGTCCCAGTGTCTATTTGACTCTCTTTGCTTCTGATTTACAAAGTCATGCCATACTCCAATACCCTCTCACGGAGAGTGAAAGATTATTCAGTATGTGGGATAAAATAGACCGTAACTTGAAATTCTCCCTCATTTGGCTCAATTTCCATGTACTTTGGCTTTTTCTTTTTCTTTTTTTTTTTTTTTTTTACCATGGAGTGTTCTTCCTAGAAACTACTATATCAAAGGGACTTTGTAGGAACTCTCATTCCTATTTGTGCATTATTTATCTTAATTTCCAAATTATGTAATCAATTCCAGAATAATCTAAGGAGGAGGCAGGGTAGCTAACCAAGATGTGTATAAAGTCTAACCAGTTGCCAGTGGCCTGTGGCACATCCACATATGTGGCCTGTGTGACACGTCAGCATAGACACTCTTCTCTGGGGCTGTCGAGTCAGTCCGAGGGTCAGAAGAGCACAGGTTCCTTTCTCACCTGGCCTATTCCAAAGCTCTTTGAATATCCTGAGTGCTCTTTGAAATACAGTCTGGATTCTGTTCCTATTGGGTTATGTAAGTCTAACTTCTTCGTCTTGCACCTTCTGACCACAATGTTGTAGTGAATCAAATAAAATGGCATTTTGTGAAAGAAATTAGATTTTGGTGCAGTCATGACAGGCCACTTCTTTTTTCTCTAATAATGAGAAACGAAATGGAAATAAAACTTTCCAATGACCTTCAGAGGTTCCCCAGAACTTCCACTGTGAACGCTGATTGCCTTGGGCCCCGCGTGCAGCCACTGGCTCAGTGACCCACTGTGTGTGGTTATCCTCTAGAACTGACCTGCCTTGCAGGTGAGCTGCTTCAGCGTTACTTGATTGTTAACTGCGCTGTCCTTGGAAGTTTTTTGTAACCTGGGAGGTCCAGATGCTCTTCAGTTACCCAAGACCATTATTTGCCAGGTTCGTTACCCCTAGTTCCAGAGTGTCAAAATCGATTTGAACCTGATTCTGCCATGACTTTGGACAATATATTAAATTTACTTACAAAGCCTCAGTTTACAGTTTACCTGCAAAATAGCTGTCAGGTCTAGGGTAAGAGTTAACTGAGATAAGGTGTTTAAAATGCTATCACAGAGACATACAAATGGCCAACAAGCACAGGAAAAGATGCTCTGTATCATTAGTCATTAGGGAGATGCAAATCAAAAACCATAGCAAGACATGACTTCACACCACCTAGGAAGGCTAGAATCAAAAAAAATGAAAAACAGCAAATGTTGGTGACGATGTGGAAAAATTAGAACCCTTGCATATTGCTGGTGGTAATGGAAAATAGAAACTGAAAAACAGTCTGGCAATTCCTCAATAAGTTAAACTTAGAATTACCATATGACCCAGTAATTCAACACCTGAGTATATGCCCAAAAGAACTGAAAACAGGTGCCCAAACAAAGACTTGAACATAAATATTTAAAGCAGTACTATTCCCAATAGGCAAAACATAGGAACAACCCAAATGTCCATCACCTGATGAATGGATAAACAAAATGTGGTATATCCAAAAAGTGGAATATTACTCAGCCACAAAAAAGGAATGAAGTGCTGATACATGCTACAACATGGATGAAATCTTGAAAATATTATGCTAAGAAAAAGAAGCTAGATCCAAAAGGTTACATATTAAATGAATCAATTTATATGAACTATCCAGTATAGGCAAATCCATAGAGACAGAAGCCCATTAGTAGTTTCCAGGGACTGGTGGGAGGGGAGAATGGGGAGTATAATGGGTATGGGTTTCCATTTGGGGTGAGGAAAATGTTCTGAAACTAGATAATGGTGATGGTTGCACAACATTGTGAATATCAAAATGTTACTAATGATAAATTTTTTTGTTTTTAAAGGAATGTAGTTTATTTATTTATTTATTTATGGCTGTGTTGGGTCTTCGTTTCTGTGCGAGGGCTTTCTCTAGTTGCGGCAAGTGGGGGCCACTCTTCATCGCGGTGCGCGGGCCTCTCACTATCGCGGCCTCTCTTGTTGCGGAGCACAGGCTCCAGACGCGCAGGCTCAGTAGTTGTGGCTCACGGGCCTAGTTGCTCCGCGGCATGTGGGATCTTCCCAGACCAGGGCTCGAACCCGTGTCCCCTGCATTGGCAGGCAGATTCTCAACCACTGCGCCACCAGGGAAGCCCCACTAATGATAAATTTTATGTTACATGTATTTTACCACATGAAACTTTGTTATCACATAGTAAGCATTCCATAAACATTAGTTATTATTACTAAATAACTTTTGGCATTTTTATGTATTCTCAGAACAATATTACTTGATGGTTATTATCTAACAATATTATGCATTGGGTTTTATTCTATTGTTGTCTAACCAATACATTTTTTCTCTCTCCAACTAAACTGCATGCACCATCAGATCGGAATAGGACCTCATTATCTCTCACTAAGCCATCCCTGTACATAGACAGAACTTCCTGTGTGAACTGATCTGGGAGGTGCTGAACAGCTTATGTGCCCCAAGGTCTTTACCCCACGGGCCCACTCTGAGCTCTGAAATTCCATATGAGAAGAACTCCGATGTGAAAGGCACTGTGTCTCTACCGTTGAACTGCAGGGTTATTATCTGGAAGAGGTGATCCAATGTACCACCAGACCAGAAAATTTAACATCGTAGCATGAATTAAGTCGGTCACCAAAGAAAACATCTGAGGAAATGAGACTTCGGTGGGGGATGACTGAGGTGACCGTTTGGCCTATTAAGGTGAGCTTCAGTGAGTGGTTCTGAACCACCAGGGCCTTGGGAGAAAATAGTACTGTGGAGGAGGGCAGCTGAAAGGGAGGAAAGAAATTTCAGAAGCAATTTTCACCTAGTTGAGATTTTACCAGATCTTGTGTTGTATCCAATGCCGTTACTTCTACCCCAATAGAGTGGGCACCCAATGTGACAACCAAGGGGCGTCTTTTGAATGAAGAAATGAGTGAATGAATGATGTCTGGAATAGGTTTTAAAAGGCCTCCTTCCTATACCCCTCTCTTTTATCACCAATATAACTAAAGTAATAATAATAGGAGTTAACATTTATAGGACTTATCATGGGCTAAACCATTTATGTGATTATTTCATTCAATCTGCCCATAATCTTATGAGATAGTTACTATTATTATCTCCAATTCACACACACACAAAAGGACACTGAAACTTAGAAAGGTTAAGCAGTTTGCCCAAGTTATAGCCTCGTAGAGTTGGGTTTCTATCCATCCAGAACCTCCACCCTAACCACTATGCTGACTATTCTAGTGCACTCTTTCACTCTTGGTGGGAACATCAGCATGAGCTAAATGGATGTCAGAGTATGAGTCAGAGACAACAGAAACAAAAAGCAATCACGAACACTGTGGGTCGGAGGGCCATTTTGGTCATTTCCCTCTCTGCCCTTGCCAGTCACCCATACCTCCCACCCAAGCCTGGGAGCTGTAATTGTTAATATCAAGGCAAGATCACTGTAGCCCCTATGAGGAGAGCATATCAAGCGCTAATTCCAGGTGAGCTGGCATTCTCCCTTCGTGGAAAACAAAATTAAACAAAAAGGCGTATTGAAATAACGGATGCAACTTACAACTGTTATTGGCCATTCATTAGGTGATGTTCGTTGCAAGTAATATGTTTAGCTTGTGTGGAATATCCACAGCCCATTTTGTTTCTTTTATTTTGTCTCAGCATATTTACCAAATGGCCATTCATGAGTTTTAGTAACACATCTGCTATGTCAGCTATATTTATTCAGTGACTTCTCAGGATAGCCCCTGACCAGCAACTTCAGACAATTCAAATCCCTGGGTTGAATATTTCTTAGCATTGGCACTAACCATTGTATAAATTGGGCCAGTTCTCCTTATAGTTGTGCAGATTTGTTTATCGCATTTATGTGCTTCGAAGTCAAGTAAGACTTCAGATCTAAAACATCTGGGTGTGGAGTGTCATATAACCAAATCATCTGGTGATATTTGGAATTTTTCACTCTCTGAGTCTATTTAACAATCACTTTTCTTTTTCTATATCTCATTCTCTCCAAGGGCTCAAAAACTCAGCGTGGCTTTTATCTAGAATTGCCGTTATTTCCTTGACCTGTAGAATTTTCCTTTCACAGCTAAGGAATTGCTAGGCTATAGCGTTTCATCCAGTTAATTGTAAAACCTTTATCTCTTCCATGCCGTGATGCTCTCCAGAGGCAGTGAGCAGGGAATGTTTTAGGATTTAAGTGCAAGAGTGGTGTGACCAGGAACAGCTGTCCCTTTCTGACTTGAGCAGAGGCACACAGTGACTGGGGACACGTTACAACCCTGTCTATGCACATGTGGTAACGTGTTACTCCAAACACCCAACAATCCTCTGCTCCCCCCTCACTACACACACAAACCCACATGCTGGCAAATGGCTAAATCGATGCAACCAGATGGGTAAGTGGCCTGAGAGTTGCTGAGACCATATGATGCAATTAGAGATTTGATTTGATGGAGATGTTAATTACTTTGCGTTCAGACAAACACTATAATGTGTCCGGGAGGGAACTGTTATTTGGAGTTGACTCCTGTTTTAGAGCACAGAATGGCAGGAGGCTACTCTGGTTGGTTGCTTTAGGATCTACCCTCTCAACAAGGCTTCCTGAAAAGATAATTAAAGGACTCCCAGCTCAGCTAAGCACATAATGTTTACATCAAGCAGATAGTACCGACAACAACAAAAAAATGCTTCTCAATATTTGTATTTTGGTTTCTGAGCTTCTGCAGGAATCCATATAAAGCATGTTAAACATATGTGTCTGTTAGCTCACAGTGTGCGTGTTGAACCTCTCTTACTTACAAAGTAGGTAGCTATCTTGGTAATGATTCAACAATATTACTTACTGAATGGCTGCTACGTTTTCAAGACTGTGCTGTGTGCTCTGGGAATAAAGATGTTATTTCTCCCTTCAAGGAAACTACAGTAAAGAGTGAAAATGCAAGAGAGGGAGGGTCAGACTCTAACCAAGAGACCAATTCAAGAGTCATTTCTTTCTTTTTCCCAGCAGAATTCCAATTTTGTTTGGGTAGCAATGTGCCCTGACCCAAGTGATGAATTATCTAAGCCAATCATGGCATCCCTTTTCTCCTTTCCCAGACACTCCTTTTGCTAGCCTCTCCAACTAGGGTTGACATATTTGCCATTGATACTTTCTTCCACTTGGGACACTGAAGTGAGGATGTAATGACTGGAGCTATAATAGCCATCTTGTGTTGGTGAGGTAAAAAGCACAGAGATGAACATCCAACAGGCTGAGAATGGTGAAACCAAAGGGTAGAAAGACATTTACAGGTTGTTGATGAAACTTTGGAAGCAGACAATAAATATCCCTAGGGTTTAACCTTCCATTAATGTGGTCTTCTATGACATGTAACTGAAGGCTTTCTAAACTGTTATAACATATATTCATAAACTATTAATCAAGCAATAGATAGTTCTAAAATCTGTGATGTTGACTACTAGAGAAAGGATAATTAAAACAGAAATATTTATCAAACACTTACTATGTGTCAGATATTCTGCTTGATGTCGTTAGACATACACGTTGGAAAAGCACAACAGACGCTACCTCCGCTGCAGTGGAAGAGGTAGAATTTGAGCTGGGCCCTGAAGAGTGGTTAGAATTGAGACAGGTAGACGATAAGAAAGGGGATCTTTCCAGGGAAGAAAAGCAACCCAAACAAAGGTAAGGTGGTATGAAAAGTCTTGACTTCCTCCGGAGACAGTAAGTAGGTCTCTGAAAGGAGAGGTGAAGCATTGGAGAGCAAAGAGAAGTCAAGTTGGGTGGGTGGGGCTTGATTACTGAAGGTCATGATAGTCAGACAGAGGAGTTTGGGCCTGATCATCAGGTAATTGGGGAACCACTGAAGGACAAAGAAGGACCATGAAGAAAATGATTGCAAAATTAAATACAGAATGGAATGGAGGGGATAGAGTTTGGGAATAGATGGGCCAGTTAAAAAACTGTTACAGAAATAATAATATTAATATAACACTACAAGAACAACAGCTAATGTTTATAGAGCATTTGTTATGTGCCAGACTCTCTTCTAAGTGCTCTCCATACAGTAACACATCTAATCCTCAAATGACTCTATGAGATAGGTAGGAACACTTTTACTAATAAGGATCTGAGGCCCTGAGAGTTTGCCTAACTTGCCAAAGGTAATAATTAAGGCAGAGCAGTAGTACAGTAATTAAGTAGTAATATAGATATGAGGGCTTAGACTAGGGTGACGTACCAGGGAACAGAAAAAAGCCAGTCTAGTAAGCTCTGTAATCTTAGCAGCACCCTTCCTGCCCCCAGAGTCATCAACAGATGCTCATAAAAGTTCCTTTGCCCTACATCCATACTTCTAGAACCCTTTGTAGACCTTGCTTCTCAGACTTGCTTGTTCCATCTTGCAGGTTATATGCTATAAAACCTTCCCCATATTTCTCACTGTTGTTCTCAGTCCTCTCCAATGGACTTTCTGCTTTGACCTCTCACTGATTCGTGGATCATGAACCCCAAGTGCCCGGTGCTCTGATCACACAGTGCACGGCCAACCCCCTTCCCATTCCCAGGCCCAAGCTGCCTTCATTCTTAGAGCCCCAGGCCTCCAGCTTGCCCTGCAGGAAGAGCAGGCAGGATGAATACGAGGGACATTTATCGAGGAAGAATTGGTCTTCTGAAGGTTGGTTTGTTGACGAATTGAATGAAAGGATAATGTTCTAGACACCAGTATCTCCAGTCTCAAGAGGAGAAGACTAGTGTTACCACCCACAAAAGATAAGATGTGAAAGAGGTCCATGATAAGATCAATCTGGATATAAAATGATAGACCTGTAGCCTAATAGTGTCAGAAGGTATCGATATGAGAGGGTTACTGAGCCAAATCCTCTGATG
This sequence comes from Eubalaena glacialis, assembly GCF_028564815.1. Taxonomy (NCBI): domain Eukaryota; kingdom Metazoa; phylum Chordata; class Mammalia; order Artiodactyla; family Balaenidae; genus Eubalaena; species Eubalaena glacialis. The sequence goes on along the minus strand of NC_083727.1, from coordinate 105,582,408 downwards.
TTGGGTTTGTGTGGAACATTCAGGCAGAAGGGTCCTGGGGAGTTAGCAGCTAGGATGAAGCAGCCCAATATGAAGTCTGAGGCTCAAGATGCTGGTTTGGGAGTCAAAACATAGTCATGGGAGTGAAAAGTAAACGGAGACTTGGTGGAGCAAGCATATATCAAGAGAAGAGTCTTAAGGGCTCAGGGGACAAAAGCCCAAATAGAAGGCATGAAAGTAAATAGGAACCAAAGGACCAAAAATGGAGACTGAGAAGGAAAAGAAGAGTAGAGGGAGAAGCTGGACACCAGAGCCAAAGAACTCAAGAAGAGAAGAGAGTTTCTAGGAGTTTTTTGCCTGATTCAAAGTCTCAGAGAACTCAAAGTGCAACTGAAAAATATATTTTCTTAGAAGGGTCTCCAAACCTTTAGAGTTAGATCCTGCTTTAAAATCGATATATTTTCAGATTATGCCCACTGATTTTTATCCATTTCCTTTCTAAAGGACATCTTGGTTGCTTCCAAGTTTTGGCAATTACAAATAAAGCTGCTATAAATATCAATGTGAGATTTTTGTGTGGACGTAAGTTTTCAACTCCTTTGGGTAAATACCAAGGAGTACAGTTGCTGGACCATACGGTAAGAGTATGTTTAGTTTTGTAAGAAACCACTAATCTGTCTTCCAAAACGACTGTACCATTTTGCAATCGCATCAGCAATGAATGAGACTTCCTGTTGCTCCACATCCTCACCAGCATTTGGTGTTATCAGTGTTCTGGGTTTTGGACCATTCTAATAGATGTGTTAATGGTATCCCATTAGTGTTTTGATTTGCATTTCCCTCATGATATATGATGTAGAGTATCTTTTCATATGCTTACTTGGATATATACATCTTTATATTTTATTTGGTGGGGTATCAATTAAGGTCTTCGGACTTTTTTAGTCCGGTTGTTTGTGTTCTTTTGTTGAGTTTTAAGAGTTCTTCATATACTTTGGATAACAGTTCCTTATCAGATGCATCTTTTACAAATATTTCCCCCATGTCCAGTGGTTCAGAATCTCCAATTTTATCTCATCCCTGCCATACTCTACTATAATTTTTCTTTGACGATCAAAAATGATTTTTTTCCCTAGAACTATGTTATGCAATATGGTAGCCACTAGCCACCTGTAGGTATTTTAATTTAAATTAAGTAAAATTAAATAAAATTTTAAATTAAGTTCCTCCATTGCACCAGCTATACTTCAAATGCCATGTGTAGCTAGTGGCTACTGCATTGGGCAGAGCAGATATAGAACATTTCCATCATCACAGATAGTTCCATTGGACAGTTATGTTCTGTAGATTCAAGGGATTATATTTTTACAGGATAAGAACATGCTACATTTTCTCTCTGCAGATCATAAAGTCTCTACATAATGCCAGAACAATCTGATACTTTTGTGCTTTTGCTCCTGTCATTAATTAAAATTTCTGCCTAAATGGATCATTGTTAGACATAGTTAAGGTCATTTGCCACTATTCCCAGATGCTTCCGGCAATTACGAATGTCTATCAAGTTGCTATTACCTTTCAGAATTTTTAATTCATATTTAAGGATCTGGATTCCCTATGTATTTCTTGAGTCTCAAGGTCCAGTTGAGGATGTAAAAGGAGAACCTGAGTTCACTAGGAAATCAAGACTGGATGCTCATCCTTTTGTCTGACTTGGATATCAGAGCATTTCATAGGGACGGTATGCCCGAGTATAAATAGCCTACAGTCTCTGTGTTAAGTACATACCTAAGAGCCATTGTCTACTAGACCATAGACTAAGACATGTGGAGCAGATCAAAGTAACAAGAGCATTAAATAAATAATTGATGTAGCTTCAACTAAATAACCAAGCATAGTAAATAAATAAACCCTAAATTGGCAGGATGTTCTTGTCTATTCTAAATCCAATCAATGTTGGCTGAATACCAGTCTTCTTGATGCAATTAAAACATAGTAGTGTGCATATGTTGTCCTCTAAGTAATATTATTTTTTACAGGAATGCATGCTATTCCGCCAAGGATGATTCAATGTCATGCTTGGATTATGCAGCGTTGTAACTGCAACTTTGATAACTTTGCTGTATTTTGCTTTTCCATCGTAATCGTAATCTATATGTTTAACTACTTCAGACCTTTATGATGTTTTCTCCAAAGATATAGAAGAGGCATGCATAGGAAGCCTAGGGATAAATATTTACAAGTTTCATTTTCCTGGTCCTATGCTCATGCCTTTCTCTTTTACACGCACACGCACACACACACACACACACACACACACATCCACAGGTGCACTCACACCCTGGAGCTTTAGCTGGGAAGAACACCTTCCAATAAGTGCACTTACAATGTAACAGCAGCTTTTCATACTTCCCATTGCATAGACCAGAGAAAAATCTCAGTGTTTCTGCTCTCTCCAGAACTTGGTGAGGATTATTGAGCCATGAGTGTAGGAAGACATTTTCCATCCTTCTTCTCTTATCCATCTATCTTTCAGAATGCTCAGAAAAGGAGTGTTATGCTTATTTTTCTGTTTAAAAATCATCCAGTGTTTCCTGTGAGTCATCAGCTGGAGGAGTAATATGACTCCACCTTATGGCTGAGTAAACACAGAGATCTGATTTCAGGCTAGGGACAAATTTCAAAATGCAAATATAAATCACATAGCTGATCCTTTTTTTCCTCTTCTAAGCAATCCTACCAGGCATCCAACAAGAGAGTGAAAATCACACTTCTTACTTGAGTACATGATTCCCCACTTTTCATCACCTTTTTTTTGTTGTTAAAAGCATTTCTTTCTTGAATGTTTTTTCTCCCAACTTGGGTCATCTTTATAATTGATTTTTCAAGGTTAAGTAATTTTGATTATTAGTGTTTGGGTAATGAATGAGGGAGTTTCAGGACAAAGCATCAAGGAACAGTTCTAAGAAAGAGTTTAACATGGGAAGAACTGGGGCAATCCAGAAGACATGCAAAAAAATCCATATTTCTAACTATGTGGGCATATGGCTCAGAGGTAGGTGACTAGAAACAGGATACAAGGGCAGGAAGAAATGGTCAAAATGTTCTTTGCACCTTCTAATCCCATGAGGGTTTATTTCATTACCTGGTATTTTTCATTCCTGAGAAAGGGGTACAGGTCATAACCTACGACCACAATGAAGCAAGAACACTAGAAAAGAGAAACACCTATCTACTCATTTGGCTATTTGGCCAATTTAGGAACTTTTATGTGAAAGGAAGGAAAGAATGAGACAATTAGAAGGTGGGTAAGAATGGAAACACATACAACTTAGAGGAGAGTGGGTGATCTGGAGCAGATTTCTTATTCCAAATCCTGCCATCTCTTTGACGATGTGGAATCAGTGCTGCCCCTTGTTGAACAATTGACTCAGTTTATGACCAAGGATAAGCCACTTGATCTCTCTCTGGACTGCAAATCTCCTTGCCTCATAAATTAAGGATTTGGAGACCCACAGAACTTCAGTGTTTTGTGAATAGATAGAGTAAGAAGGATGACCATCAGGTCCAATAATAACAATCATTTTACCTCCAGGGTTGAAAGAGAGACTTCCCAGAAGGCATCTTGATATCCTGGATCAATGATATATACTCAGTGCACTTGGCTTCTTGCACACACTCTTTCCCACTAACTCATAATCCACTATTCTGTGCAAGACCTTGTGATGACCCTGATCATCAGAGCAGCTTGAAACAGGGAGCCTGGATTCTCTTCCTGGGCATTTGCTTCTGTGGAACCCTCATAATAACCAATGTGATGAAGTCTGTTTGTAGGATAATTTGATCTTTCCTTTTATTATTATCAAGAGGAAATGCTGTTTGGATGTAAAGATTTAGAGACAAACTAATGTCCTTTAGAGTGAAAGGTAGGATGGGGGAGAGGTGTAGCAGATGCTGGTGCCCACACACTGGCTGGGCTTCCAGCTGCCAGCGCCTGCACCAAGGACTTTCTCTTGCTACTGGAGCCCACTCTGCCTCACAGAGGGCAGGCTTGACCCATGGCAGAATCGTTGCCCCTCCCCAGAGCAGCCCTCATTTGATGACTAAAGCAACAACTGATGGGAGTTGATGTGTCAATGTCCCAACTCCCTCACCCTTCTTGGGTGCATGGTCTCCACTGGCTTTCAGGGCTTCCCCAGGGAAATTAGGCCCCATTCATACGAGGTGATAACTGGCTTCTTAATGTGCCCTTTATTGGTTGCCTCCTCCCTGTCTCTCTTCCCCGCTGTCTTCTGGTCACATCCTTCTCCTCCCAAACAAACTATTTGCTTTTCAAGTCTTATCTCAGTGTCTGCTTCTGTGGGACACCAAAGTAAGATACAAGGTCACTGGAAATTTGACTTATTATATATTAGTTGTATCTTAAAGGAAGCATTTTAAAAATACCTGTGCCAGGTGTTCTTAAGTACTTCACAGGTTTAAATCTCATCAACCTTTTCAAAACTTTCTGAGTTGAGATACTCAATAAAATTTGTGTATTTGAATTTTCTGCTAGAATTGAAGATAGATGCTTTCAATCTTTTCTTTCCTTTTTATTTTAAATGAATTAAACTTTAAAGTGGATAAATCCCTAACAATATTTAGGTTTTTAACTTAGTTGTAAAACTCTATATAATCTGAGATCACCGAGGAGACAAAAATGAAATATAATTATCTCATTATTTCACATTGATTCTCAGTTCTAATTCATTTATGCATGGGTTTCTCTTATTAAAACTGAAGTAATGGTAATAGCTACCACCTACTTTTATGGAATTTTCAGTTTTATTGATATTTTCATAATACAACTCATCTATATTATTCTGTTTTTATGATAACAAAATGACCTAAAATACATTAAAATGCACTGTGATATAACAGCATAGGATAAAAATGAAGTTTCTTCATGAAGACATGAAATTTAAAATCAGATTGCCTGGGTTTAGATCCTGGTTAATGATACTTTCAAACTGTGTAATCTTGAGCAATTTACTTAACCTTTCTGTGCCTTGGTTTCATTATCTGTGAAATCAGGGTAATAACTGTTCCAAATATACAAGGTTTCTGTGTGGATCGATGAAACTGTAATTTCAGAGCACTTCCAGATGCCTGGCACGTGGTAAGAACTCAATACATGGCAGCGATTTACCCTCATTGTTATCACTCCTCCGTCTGGATCATGTGAGGTCAGTCTCCAGCTCCTTTCAAGAGCATTTTTCTTATTCAGAGCTGGGTTATCCCCTGAGAAAATGTGAACAACTGTGGATCAAAATGCTTCTGTTAGAGTGCAACTGTGTTTTTGTGAGTAAATTGGAGGTTCTCTATCCTTTCCCTTCTTCCCCCACCATTGATCACAGATTTGACCAAGAAATGAAAGACAATCACATGATTAAAGGACAACAAGACATCTTCCTGAAATTAAAGACATCTTTCCTGAGTCTCTGCAGGAATGGTGCGGGATGAGAATAGTTAATTTAGTTAGTCATCTTCCCCCCACTACATATTCTTTTCTTGCAGCTCAGCAGTGACATGGCAACTGGATAATCACCGTCAGACCTCCCCCTCCTCCTCCCCTCCTCCCCCCTCACTGTTTTGCTATTGTTTTAGACTTCGTTACTCATTATGTAATGTGTTGCCTTTCAAATGTGTACCCATTTTGTGAGTCATCTATTGACTTGATTTGCCTGTGTTTTTTAATCTTATGATTCTTTGGATGGCAGATGGTAGTGTTTGACGGATTTTCTCATTTTAATGAAGGACCACACAATTAGAGTGTTGTACATATGTCATTATCTTATAAATCTTAGTGGTTTCCCCCTTATTTCCCCATGTTTCAAGATTTCCTGGAAATGTAATAGGTATTAGGCTTGTAAAATCAATTTAGGCAAACAAGGTTGAACTTGAGAAACATGTATAGAATTTTCCTCAATGTTCTAAAAATAATCCTTTAATTTTTTCATCTGCACATATAAAATAAGTAGCCATTATGTAACCAGCGCTGTCTGAGAATTCAAAGGAGAAGGAGAAAGAGAAGAAGGAGGAGGAGGAGACGCAGGAGAAGAAGAAGAAAAGGAGAAGAAGGTGGAGGGGGCAGGAGAAGGAAGAAGAGCAGACATTTCTAACCCTTCATAAATTTATAGTCTTTGGGGGGAGATGATACCTAATTAGAGGTCAATAAATAATTATATAGCACAAGTGCATAGTACACTAACAATCCCTGCCCCCCACGGAGGCTTGGACTCAACTCATAACAGAGTTTCTCCCTTCTGTCAGTCTGTGGGCTGATGTGTGAGACCTCCATAAAGAAATCATTTCTAAAAATTCTGATTCTGGTACTGAATCTCTAGGAAATATGAGGAGTCATTATTTCTCCCACATTCCCTTCTCCCTCTTCCCCAAGAAACAGACTAGAAGTGAAGTAGAAATCCAGAAAAGAGTGATAGAACTGCATTCTGGAAGATTCATGCTCAAATTCTCCTGCATGGGCCTGTAACTGTGTCAATCACACAAGTGACAATTTTTTCTCACTGTTGGGAAATGAATGGGATTAGCCAATGTGATTGTTCTTTATTGCAATGAGGAATGGTGAGTGCCTTTTCAGGAAGATAAATTTCACAAACTGTAACAAGTGGAACAAGCTGTTTCTCTTTGCTGTTTTTTTGGTCACTTTTAGAGACCAGATTGGGGCCTACCGACTGAACTGTCCTCAAATGAAGACATGGAGCTAGTGTGTAGCACAGTGACCTGCCATTTTTGTCACAAAAGAGGCAAGAAAGATAGTCAGAATGCCACCTCTCCCTGTGAGGCAATAGCCTGGATGTGCAGAGAACTCTGGGTCCTCACCCCCCAAAATAGAGGTTCAGATTTGCTTGGGCATTTGGGGGAAAAACAAATCTCACCAACAGAGGACCAAAAACCTGTATGGGTAATGCCAAAATGTTGTATACTATTGTTCTCAGTAGAGAATAAACAAAGGAGTGGTAGAGAAATTAACTGGCCTCAAAGTGTCTAGGAGTCCTCAAACTTCTGTCTCCATTGCTTAACTTAGAAGAACCAAAATTAGGCCCAGTTCAGAGAAGGGAGTTGTTGCTGATTTGGCCAAGTGATTAAAATAAATGTTGATTGGCCTATTTAGGAACACTTTAAAGGAAGATGTGGTTTATGAACTAAACTCTGAAAGATGGGTAAGATTTGAATACTCAAAATATACTATTGGGGTTAAGTTCAAAGCTTATAAACAGATGGAAATGGGAATTTATACTGAGAGAGAGTTAAGGAAGTCTTTTCAATGAATTGCCTTGGTGATAGCCTGAGGTTTAAAATGTGACAAAGAGGATCTCATCAAAATTACTCCAAAATTTATATCCTTGAGACCAACGTGGAGTCAGTTGATGAAAGGTGAGGATGAAGTAGGTTTTGAACATCTCATTTTAAGGTGCTGATGTGACTTTGAAGAGGCCTGTCCTTCAGATGGGTGGAAAAATGAAATTGGAGCAAACTGAAAGGGTAAGATGGGAATTAGAGATTAAGAGATCACCCCTGTGGAGGTACCAGCTGCAACTGTAAGAGTTGAGGGTTCTCTTTGGAGTTCACAGAGCAATGAGTACGGAGGGCAGATAAAAGGATGGTAGGGATCCATATGATGTGGGAGGTGAAGGAAGAGACAAACCAGAATAGGGCAGAAAAAGAAGACTGCAAGGCTGAAGGACAAATGGGGAACCAAGGAGTCACCAAAAACTAAAAGGGAAGGGGGAGTTTCAAGGAGCATGTGATAATAGCCTAAAGAGTTATAAGATCAAGTCGAATGGAAACCAAGGAAAAGCTATGGAATGTTATCACATTTGTGGGAGCAATTTCAGTACTGATAGAGCAAAAAGTCAGAACATGGGGAACTGAAGCAATGAGAGGATATAAAGAAAGAGGTGACCAGAGGTTGGGCAGGAAAGGAAGGGAAAATATGAAAAGAAAAGGTGAATTTTAGGTGAAGCTAATGAAGCTTAAGCTTCACTGCCCCTTACTTACAAGGACCCCTTCCAAGGCCCTGGGAGGAATGCTAGCAATGGACCCATATGGTTGTATGTTTTGTAAATTTTGCAAGAGCAAGATATTTTTACTGCAATTTGTTGTAAGACCATTTTCTTTCCTCTTTAACTTCTCCTCCTTAGTATGGGATGCAAATTAAGGGGAAGTTGAATTAGAGATACATTTAGTTTGGATTTATTGGAATTTATTACAAAGTCACAACTGAGTATAGTTAAATTACTGCTGGTTGACCAGATACAAGAATAGCTTTCAGAAATAGTTTCTGCCCACACTATGCAACATCAGGACATGAGGACATAACAAAAAAATAGGTCAAGTGTTGCCAGTATCCTTTCAAAAGGATATTTAAAATTTGTCACTTAGAGGAAACTTGAAATTCCCCCAAATCTTGTAACTCATGTAGGAAAGAAACTTGATAAAAACTCTTCTAAAATTGGCAACAATTCTACAATTCAATATGCCCTTCCCAAGAACAAGTTATGACCCCCCAAAAAAATTTTCCCAGACTAAATAGAATTAAAAACCAAAGTTCCATCAACGTACTAGAAGAAAATCTAAATTATTTTCTTTTTCTCAATATAGAAAAATGCTATTACAAAATTTGTTGTCATATGAGGATGCTAACAAAAAGTATGTTGTTTCATCTGGATTTTTAAATCAGCTTTTTAAAAAATGTGTAACTTGTTATGATTTATTTTCTCCTTCCAAATATATATTTGCTTTTAAAACTAATTTTGTATTCTTAAGCTTCATACCACCCCAAACCACAATACCCTCATGATGTACCCAGGTTTTATTGCTTTGTTGTTTTGAGGGTAGAGGGTGGATTTGAAGTGAAATAATAGCCTACTTACTAACTGTGACAAGCAGTATTTCCTGATTTCATTTTTGTAACAACCATTCAAATTAAATATTATTATACCTGTTGTATAAGTGATGGAACTGAGCCTTAGGTTCCAAGGTCATTCTGCTAGTAAGTGGGAGAGCTGGATTTAAAGGCAGATCAGTCCAATTGAAGAGCTTATGCCCTTTCCATTATAACTACAAGGTAAACTGGAAATGTGGATAACTAGAACAAAAATGGGGATTTTAAGCACCATGATTCACTAATAAAATGTAGTGTTGACTATTTGCAGAAAACTCTTTTGTTTCTTTTTTCTTTTTTTCCCTACTAATTGATAATTTCCATACAAATACACAGACTTCTCATGCCATCTCAAAACAACAGTGTATGCCTCTAATATTGAAATATTCTATGATTCTGGCCACATACCATATTGCAGTACACTTATCGGTCTATAATAAATATAACACCTTCACACTGATAAAAGCAAATATAGGAATTGCTATTAAGAAACCTCAGAGAAGGAGGCAATACATGTGTTAATAAAGTCAAAAACTGGAAAACTCGTTGAATATCTTTCATTACAGCAAATGTTTTGCTCATAGTCAATATGAAGTATGCTAATTTGGATTTCCTGGCTTGTTTCCATCTTAGTCAGTAGGCATCTGTCAATTCTCCGTGGCAAGATGTCCACTGGCTGACTCCCAGGTGCTTATGTAACAGGAAGAAAACAGCTCAAGCAGATACATACCCTTCCCGAATGAGAATTTCTATTGTACATAATATATTCCCTCCAAGGTCTTCCATTATATTAAATGCTTCCACCTCACAATGGTGCTTTTAGTACTCCATGAGTTTGATATTAGAATATTTCATGAAAGTAGATGTGATTATTCTTTGGGGGTTGTTTAGCATTTATAGAAAGGACAGGTTAAAATTCTGTGATTAAATTTTATTGGTTTATTCAAATGGCAACCAGGACACCATAGTGTGATATTTTTAATCATGGTTTTATTTGTAGAATCTGAACACACCTAGATGATGGGAAATGGCCTATGACAGACAGGTAAGAACTTTGTAGGAGGTAATTGTTATTGGATTACAACCAATTCTTTCCTGAGATGGACTACATGTGAATTTCTGGGGAACTGAATCATCTTACAGTATTTTATGTTTCCTGTGCTAATCTATATAATATCCATTTTTAGCATGAATTTGTCAAGTTAGGGTATTTCTGAAAGCTTATCAGCTTTTAAAATAATTCATTTCCACTAATATCTTTTACAAGATAGATATATAACCAAAGTGCTGCTCTGAGAAATGATCTAAATATAGTGTCTATTTGTAGCTGATTAAATGCAGAAACTTGATCTGGGTGTCTATATGGCAAATTCTTCAACTGCTCTTGGTTTATGCCTTAATATAGAACTGTGGGGACCTACTAGAGAATGGACTTGAGGATATGGGGAGGGGGAGGGGTGAGATGTGACAGGGTGAGAGAGTGTCATGGACATATATACACTACCAAATGTAAAATAGATAGCTAGTGGGAAGCAGCCGCATAGCACAGGGAGATCAGCTCGGTGCTTTGTGACCACCTAGAGGGGTGGGATAGGGAGGGTGGGAGGGAGGGAGATGCAAGAGGGAAGAGATATGGGAACATATGTATATGTATAACTGATTCACTTTGTTATAAAGCAGAAACTAACACACCATTGTAAAGCAATTACACTTCAATAAAGATGTTTAAAATATATATATATATAGAACTGTGGGGCTTCCCTGGTGGCACAGTGGTTGAGAATCTGCCTGCTAATGGAGGGGACACGGGTTCGAGCCCTGGTCTGGGAAGATCCCACATGCCGCGGAGCAGCTGGGTCCGTGAGCCACAACTACTGAGCCTGCGCGTCTGGAGCCTGTGCTCCGCAACAAGAGAGGCCACGATAGTGAGAGGCCCGCTCACCGCGATGAACAGTGGCCCCCGCTTGCCGCAACTAGAGAAAGCCCTCGCACAGAAATGAAGACCCAACATAGCAATCAATCAATCATCAATCAATTAAAAAAATATATATATATAGAACTGTGATGCAGATGATTAAAGCTTTTGTAGTAAGCTGAATGTTATGTGTCTTGATTTTGATATATTTCATTAGCATAAGGGAGAGGTACCTTACTAATATTATTTTGATGATTTTTAAAAATTTGTTTTCTGTGTATACAAGAAACTAATAAAACTTAGATTATGCTATAGCAGTGTACTTGGTTTGGTGTGAATCCAAATATAGTTTTGACAGTGTTGTTTCCTTTTTTCTCAACTGACTTTGTTCTTGAGTTGAATTTTATTTAAATTGTGATTACACATTGTCAGGCACTATTCTGACCAAATCAACTGTTTAGCTTGGTATCAACTAGGTACCCACAGAGCTCATTTTGTGACGTTAGGGATATTAATAAAACCAAAAAAGAGGAAGCTTAAAATATTCACTAGGCTGTAACCCTAGCATTTACATACTGCCCAGAACCTACTAGGTACTAATAACTATTATTTAAACAAATGACTGAAGAGTGAAGTTATAATTCAACTACGTCTACTTGATAATCATGGTGAGGTAAAAGCAAACCCAGAGAACAAATGGAAATATGTGTGTGTGGAATGGAGATTACTTTGTAGAATAACGTATGAACCCTGTTTCTTAATTTTTCATCCTTCAATAGTGTTTTTTAGTATTGCATCCTGGAGTGCAGGATGGGGTCTGAAGACACAGTTGAACACAGAAATGTGAGCATTACTAGGAGGACTGAGGAACCTACTAGAAAGCGGAATTTTAAAATAGATCAATATTCTCTTTCTGCTCAGGTAATGTAGCACATAGGTTTAGCTGTGGTCAAAGAGATGGACTTAATCATCTTTCAAGGAAGCTTTCATGTCATTGATTCGTACCCTAGCTTTGCTTCACTTAGCAGAGTATATCTCTTGTATTAATTTTAAGGAAGAACTGGAAATAGTTACTCAGAATCCACAACCATTTTAGTATGGCTTAATAAAAAAAAAACCTTAGATATATTTAAATCCATATATAAATATTATATTTTTATATTATATAATATAAATTTAATATTAACAATGAGAAAAATGTGAACAATGATTTCCTATGCCAAAGTGAAGGATATAGTAAAGATTCTGATAGAGTCTATTTGTAACTGCATTGTCTTATCAAAAACAAAAAGCGCCTATCTTGCAATTAGGCATTCCTTCCTGTTTTGAAGACCAGAAACCTGCTATCACTTACTGAGTTCCGGTAAGCCAAGAGAATGTAAACATCATAAACAAAAGGTAATGTTTGAAGAACATTCTGCTGTGGCCCTTATTTGTCTGAATTATGTGAACAAGTATCTAGTGCTCGGAGTTTTTTGTTTTTGTTTTTTGAAGTATAGTTGATTTAAAATGCCATGTTAGTTTCAGGTGTACAGATTCAGTTGTACATACATATATATATTCTTTTTCAGATGCTTTTCTCTTATAGGTTATAACAAAATATTGAGTATAGTTCCCTGTGCTATACAGTAGGTCCTTGCTGGCTATCTATTTTATATATAGTAGTGCTTATGTGTTAATCCCAAACTCCTAACTTATTCCCCCTGCCCTTTCCCCTTTGGTAACCATAAGTTTGTTTTCTTTGTCTGTGGGTCCATTTTTGTTTGTAAATAAGTTCATTTGTATCTTTTTTTTTGGATTCCACATATAAGTGGTATCATATGATATTTGCCTTTGTCTAGTTCACTTCTTTTAGTGTGATAATCTCTAGGTCCATCCATGTTGTTGCAAATGGCATTATTTCATTTTTTTTAGGGCCGAGTATTCCATCTTCTTTATCCATTCATCTGTCAATGGACATTTAGGTTGCTTCCATGTGTTGGCTACTGTAAATAGTGCTGCTATGAACATAGGGGTGCATGTATCTTTTCAAATTAGAGTTTTCTCTGAATCTATGCCCAGGAGTAGGATTGCTGGGTCACATGGTAACTCTATTTTTAGCTTTTTAAGGACCCTCCATACTGTTTTCCATAGTGGCTGCACCAATTTACAATCCCACCAACAGTGCAGGAGGGGTCCTTTCTAGTGCTCAGTTTTAACAGGCTTAAAATGATCTCCTGAGGTGAGGACAGAACTTTAACATACATGTTAAAGTTCCCAAATAGTTTTTCTACTTGTGAACAATGCAATTTCATAAATAACATCAACTCATGAACCAACCAATGAAGAAATATTTGGCCAACCTCCCAAGTTGACAGGTGAGCAAGTGACCTTTCTGGAGGTCCAGACTGTCATTGGCTTGCCCAGTCTCCCAGCTGTCTGGTGAAAGAGCACAGACTAGAATCAGATCTCTCACCTTTCAGTCCTCTCTGCTTTGCAAAACTGTATAACCTCATACCTGCACTGGTGTTTCCTTTCTTAAAAAACAGACAGAAATAAATATGTGCTATCTTAAAGGTGAATGGACTAGAAATTTCCCATGCTGGGCTGTCTCTGACCCCCTGAACAGTATTGGCAGAGCATGAGTATTTCCCACAATGGCGGGATATTGCCCCCTCCTAGAAGAGATCTATTTAGGTTTCTAATTAAGTGATTTGAGCTGTAAAGGAACAGTTGTGTGTAGGGGCTTGTTAGTAGTTATAATGTACATAGTGGCTCAGGAAAAACTAATCATAACATCTAGTACACGTTCAGGTACACAAGCCATGCTCTGTAAATATTTGACTATAAGGGTGTTTAACATCTATTTGAAACATTCTCAAAGTGAACACAAACATGGTTATGCTACATGATTCACACCTTCCCTCCTGCAGACAAATGCTTACTGTAGAAATCTATCTTCTGGGTTGTCTTGGGTGCAGTGCTCATTAGAAGCAATGGCATGAGTTGTACATCTCCTTGCCCTTTCCAGACCTATGCTTCTTTTACTCAAAAAATTATCCAGTTTTTTTTTTTATCATGACTATTGTGTCATAGTATATTTTAAACTAATTTCTGCCTCTCCTTGTCATGCCCCACCCTCCCCAAAATGGTCGGAGAGTTGGAAACAGGACTGTTTGTAATTCAAGTAGACCCCACTAGAGTGCACCATGTGATCCAAAAAGCTAATTTAACAAGTTTTTAAAGTCTCAGAATGGAATCACAACTCTAATCATCCAGGAACAATTTCTGAACACTTAAGTAAATATGTGCTTTGAAAAATAGTAGCTTGGAAAACTATTAAGAACAAGACCATAGAATTTATATTTACTACATTTATAACTTCTGCACCATGTGAGCTGGCTCCAGGGAATGCTAATGTTACATTTTTCAAAGGTAAAAATCATTTTACCATTTCTGTGCCAATAATAAACAAGCACAGACTACTTTCTTGAATGTGGCATATGACAGAATCTTACACTAAGAGTTTGACGGGCATCTACTTTATGTTCTGGTAAAATGATGAGAAGAGGTTACAGGTATTAAAACAAAGAGAAAACAAAAGTAAGTGCCAGAAAACCTGGGCATTGGAACAGAAATGGTGGAAGGAGAAAGCATCTGATGGAACACAGCATTAAAACTTGGTCTGTGGATATAGATGGTCTTGAATGAGAAGATAAATGCTCCTAGAGCCCTTGAGGGAAAAGGTAATGAAAATGAAAAACCCAGCTGTGTGGACAATAGAGGGGTTGTGAGCGATGGGCAGGGCCCAGGAGGAGCAGAGGCTGGGACCACCCTGGAACACAGGATCATCGTGTGGGCTCCTAGAAACCTGGGGTCACTCTAATTGTTAACAACGACAAGTTGATATTGGGGAATACGTCAGGACAGGAAAAAGGAGAGGGCCATTTGACATTTGAACTTATAATGCAAGACAAGGACTGGCTGCTATAAAGCCCAACCCAAGAGGTCTTTACATTGCTGGTGCCTCCATCAAATCACTGAAAGACTGCCCAGGAGGCCAGTCACATGCCTGGAAGCTGCTGCTGGGGAACAGGCAGAGTGTGGTCAAGACACGAAAGGAAATGAAATTAAGTTGGGAAGAACAGCTCCGTGGTCATGTAATTCTGAAAAGTGTTATTGAACACCCCTGATGACTCCATAAAAAATGCTTCTCCAGTTACATGGATTCCACAGGTAAATATTCCAGGTGTGGAAAAAAATAACAAGAATTTACAAAGAGACTCCAAGAAATTGGAAGGAGGAACATCAAAAGCATAAGCCAATTTATGGTTACCAAAGGGGAAAGGTGGGGAGAGATAAATTATGAGTTTGGAATTAATAGATACATACTAGTGTATATAAAATAGATAAACAACAAGGACCTACTGTACAGCACAGGGAACTCTATTCAATATCTTGTAATAACCTGAAAAAGAATATATATATATATATATGTATGTATATATATTACTCTAACACAACATTGTAAATCAACTATACTTTAATTTAAAAATATTTAAAAAATGAAACAATTAAAAAAAAACAAGCATAGGCCATTCAAGAGGAAGTTGTGCAAAGGCAGCAGCCATAAACTCCCCCATAAGTTTTAGGGTTATTGTTATTTTAAAAAATTCTCTTTGAATGGCTAAGCCACAGAATCCACATGTCCAAAAGTAATGACTGATCATCAAATCTTTGTGTTTATTTTTAAGCACCATACAGTATTTCACTGCAGGGGGCTTCAGATCAGCCATGTATATAAGAAATAAATAGCCCGGTTTAACTCTTGTAAAGGCAGGAAAGTGGTACAGCACAGCTGTTGAACATGGTAAAATGGCCAGATGAGTATGGAAATATTGAAACCAAGATTATAGTATGGAAGGAAAACATTTATGATCTGATAATTGAAGGATATCTCCCTGGATGAGAAGAAAAAGATAATTTAGACAAGAATTTAAATGTTCCAGCAAGATTTAGGAAGGTGCTAATGGAATTGACTGAGAGACCATTGACACCTGCCTGAGCTTTGTGGTCTACTGAGAAAAGCAATGATTCCAAAATGGATGGTGGGAAGTGGCATGGTCAGGGCAGACATCTCCAGGTAATGGACAAAAAACAAACAAACTAACAAAACAACTCAAGAGGCCTTTTGTGTGGGCACATCTGCAGAGAAATCTCGCAGTAGTGCATGCAACAGAATGGCACTGACCACATTCAGTGGGCTTCCCTGCCCTGGAAAAAACATGAAGTTTAGAATTATGATTGATTCTGAGAATCATTCTGGGTTCCATTCCTTGGGCCTCCATTTTCACAGAATAATTGCCTTTTTGATATTTACTGCATGTTTCACCCAAAGGAGTCCAATTACAATAGCAATTTATGAATAATTGAAGTTGAAATATAAGTCATAAGAACTCTGAGACAAGTTGGGAATTGGAGTGGTTTGTTTCTATTTAAAAATCAGGAAAAATTTTTCAAAAACTATTATTTTTGTTTCTAGTTAACACTTCTCCAGTCTTAGTCATTTTGCTTGTGCTTTCTTTGCCTGCTTTGACACTTTCTCAGTTAAAATTCTTCATAAACCAACCGAACTTAGTATGAGGCTGTTCAAAAAAACACTTTTAAAAAAAACATATCAGATCATTCAAAATAAATAAATGTACAGTATTCAAGAGCTATCAGATCATTCTATGAAAGGGAAAGGGGGAAAAGAAAACAACTACTTGAAAGTAATTCTGTTGAAGATATCTACGACATACTGTTGGATGAAGAAAAGAAAACCGCCAGCAGTATATATAGTCTGACCTCCTCATTTAAAAAGAGATAGGGCTTCCCTGGTGGCGCAGTGGTTGAGAATCTGCCTGCCAATGCAGGGGACGCAGGTTCGAGCCCTGGTCTGGGAAGATCCCACATGCCGCGGAGCAGCTGGGCCCATGAGCCACAATTACTGAGCCTGCGCGTCTGGAGCCTGTGCTCCGCAACAAGAAAGGCCACGATAGTGAGAGGCCCGTGCACCGCGATGAAGAGTGGCCCCCGCTTGCCGCAACTAGAGAAAGCCCTAGCACAGAAACGAAGACCCAACACAGCCAAAACTTTTTTAAAAAATTAATTAATTAATTTAAAAAAATTAATAAAAAGAGATATAGAGATGTGGATGGACCTAGAGACTGTCATACAGAGTGAAGTAAATCAGAATGGGAAAAACAAATATCGTATATTAACGCATATATGTGGAATCTAGAAAAATGGTTCAGATGAACCAGTTTGCAAGGCAGAAATAGAGACACAGATGTAGAGAACAAACGTATGGACACGACGGGGGGAAATCGGTGGGGTGTGGTGGTGGGATGAATTGGGAGATTGGGATTGACATATATACACTAATATGTATAAAATAGATAAGTAATAAAAAAATAATAAAGTAAAAAATAAATAAAAGAAGACAGATGCTAGATAGACTGGTAGGTAGATAGATTACACATGTACACAGTTTAAAGTATAAAAGGACACACTGAAATTATTTTATATTAAAAAAACATATATAAGTGGTATATTTGTGGCTGTTTCTTCCTTTTACTTATTTGCATTTTCCTAATTTTCTGCAATTATCGTATGTTCCTTTGAAATAAGAAAATAATAAAAAAAAATTTAAAAATAAAACGACTCATTTTCATATAAATGCCCCCGGTATGGTTAAGAATGCCAGAACTGGTGACTGGGCAGACTACTGCTGGATCTGACTGCTGTATTTTGGGAATTTTTTTTTCTTTTTGGTGAGTCATGCATGGCAGTTTACTCAGAGTGAAGTAAGTCAGAAGACGAAGGGCAGGCATGAGTGGAGCTCATCACTTTAAGCTCTTTCCTCACCCTATCCAGATCCTCAGAATTACACCAAATCTGGTTAAAAGAGGCCTATCGGCCTGAGTGTTCCATCAGCATGATGTATTGTGTACAGACCCTGCTTGGCGGCCAGGCCTTGCTCCACCTCTGCCTAATTTGTCTTGACAGCACCCAACCCTCGCTTTGCCTAACTATTTTGTTTCTTCAGTCTTAGCTCTAGCCTTGACATCTGCACCTTTGCCTCTGAGGTCACAACTGGTGTCTTTCTGGCTGCCTCGGCTGTGTTCCGACTGGACATTGCACCTGACATCTCTCTCTTTCTGGAAATTTCTTGCGGGGTCTCTTTCATGTAGCAAAGGATTAGGGGGTACAGCTCCTGGCCTGGCTGACCTGTTTAAACAGCTCAATTCATGATTCAAGCACACAGTCAGCACCGGGTTAGAGGAAGTCCCAGCTGTAATGAGATTTCTCAGCAGGGTGATGAATCTGGCATGGTGATGGGAAAGTGCAGGGGTGTAATACCAGGTGTGGACAGTGGTTCCTGGGCAGATCTGTCCACAGGATCAAGGCTCCGGCTTCTAGATTGGGTTTATAGGACAATCGCCAATCTTGAGGAAAAACCAAACAAAAGAGAAGCAGAGCCCTGGTACTTATTTTATAGAACTGGTGAACTGTGCAGGTTAATGCAAGAAGGTCTCAGAACTGGGATCAAGGCAGATAGGTGCTCAGTGCTAAGAAGCAGAGCCACAGGAGAGCGCAAATACTGGAGCCCCACTCTCAGAATGCAGATACTACAAGAGGCAAGTTGCAACTCTAAGATGAGGACAAGAGCTTAGGGCTTGAGTACCAAATCTCACCAGAGGGGGAATGAGGCAGAGAGTATTGGCTCAGGAGCTGGGAGAGCTGACAGAAGCTTGGAGAAACAGTAGGGAGCCCACATTGAGACTCCAAAGGGAAAATTGACAAAGGAAAATTAAAGCAGACCAAAATCAGAGAATTCTGGATGACATTGGAAGTTATTCAACCATATGAACTCATTTGAAAATAATTGTCAAGTACCCAAGTAAACTATAAATATCTTTCGTTGTAAAAATTCTAAGTTATTACAGGTAAGGTTAAAATCCTTTTTTGAAACCATCCCAACCTGGTCCACTCCCCTCTCCTCTCCAGTGATATCCCAAATGTATCACTTTTACTATCCTTCCTGGCTTTGTATGCATTTATGTGCAGATTTTAAGGATAATTATCCCCAAAGAAGAGCTTTCCAAATATGTAGCAACTGGAAAAATGACTAAGAAGAAGTAAGCATTTTGCACCCATGATGAATGGCCTTTGATGAGGCTGTCTTGCTGTTACTTTTCCCGGAAAGCTAGCTTCTCATCTTAGCCATGCAGGCTGTGCTGGATCTCCAAAGGCAGCACTAAGTATCTGGGCTATGGCTTCAGACATGAGCAGCTGCCCAAAGATAATGACAAAACAAAGATGTTTGAAAGTATTTCATATTGATGTTAAAACCAATTCAAGTACACACTATTAGAAAAGCCAAAACTTTGTTGAACTCCTTGCATTTATGTCATATTTTAATATTGTTTTGCTTTTAAATTACAAATGGAGAAAGGGCAGTATAATCTCATTGTTTAGAGTCTTGGAGATCCAAATGCACCCACATTAAACAGGCCATGGAGTGTGATGCTGTGATGTCATATGATCACTTGCCCCTCCTTTTTGTATGTGCGAGTGCGCACACACATGCGCACACCCACACACGGCCCCCCCCCCCACACCCAGCCAAACTAACCTGAGAATTTCTTGCTGTAAACTTTTATCCATTTAGTTTAAGAATTTGGTTCTTATAAAAAATGCAAATACTTTCTAAGATGAGTAATACAATAAAGACTTTTCCACCAAAGATGGTGGGAAGGGAGCATGATGATGCTGGGGGAGAACTAGTGGAAGAAGGGAATGAGCACAGAGTCAGGATATGGGAGCCTCAAAGACAAATGTGACCATCTTCATGATTGGCTTGTGACCAACACTGCATCTTCAGAGTGAGTTGATGGCTCCTGCAATCCCCCTTAACGAAGAAATGTGCAAATAGTTCCATTGGTTTCCCTATCGCTTTTAAGAGCTGGTCTCAAAATAATTTTCTTTCGAAAGGAAATAAAACATGATAATAAGTAAGCGATGAACAGGGGTTTTTTTTGCTGAATGCAGATAGTATTACCAGAATTTCCTGTTTTATAATCCATATCCAAAAAATGTCCTCAGGTTCCCTTAAGAATTAAAATAGGATTAAACTTCCCTGGTGGCTCAGTGGTTAAGAATCTGCCTGCCAACGCAGGGGACATGGGTTCAAGCCTTGGTCCAGGAAGATGTCACACGCCACAGAGCAACTAAGCCTGTGTGCCACAACTACTGAGCCTGCGCTCTAGAGCCTGTGAGCCACAACTACTGAAGCCCGTGTGCCTAGAGCCTGTGCTCCGCAACAAGAGAAACCGCTGCAATGAGAAGCCCGCGCACCGCAACAAAGAGTAGCCCCCACAACTAGAGAAAGCCCGGACGCAGCAAGGAAGACCCAACACAGCCAAAAATAAATAATAATAAAATAAAATAAAAAATCTTAAAAACAATAGGATTAAAAATACCTACTCACAGAACTCTTATAAAGCTTTTAAATGTATATAAAAGCTAAGAAGTGAGAATGCGGATATTTTAAGGAGATGGCAATAGGGAATTGGAGAGACAAGTGCAATTCAGCATTTTCATATTTAGTTTCTTAATAAAAACCAACATTTATGTGAGTAAAGACATGGCAGGTTTTTTTCTTTTTTTCTTTCATGATTAAATTAATTTAATATGAATCAATTCATTACCTAAGAGTTTACATGTTTGTGTATAATTTAGAGATATTTAAATTTCTCTATGAATTTATTACTTCAAATTAAGGAATTACAGCATATCTTAGTCCAATGCAATAAATACTAACAGTCACTGTGCCAGTAATGAACCTTGAATGTAAAATATCATTATGAAATTCAGAAAGGACATCCAACTTTAAAAAGCATTAAAGGTTATATCTGGCCAAATGAAAATCCTTCAAGGGTATTTGGAAAACATTGCTATACTTGTAGAACCACTAGTAGTAACTATCAGATACAATTTCAGACTTTTTGTGAAAAAAAACCTGATTCCCCCAAATTATTTATTTTAAAATCTAAGTAGAGGAATTATGAAGGAGTATATTTTCCACATGTGTTCAGGTGACCCAAATTTTACAGGCACAAAAGTATACATTTATTAATCACTCAACAATAGACTCCCTTATGTCTCATCTTTCAAATCTCTTTCCCACATACCGATTTTCAACTCCAATACACCTGTGAATATTCTTTTCACAAATCATATATGTCCTTCCACACACTCTTCAACTTGAATGTGACCACATTCCCCTAACCGAAGTCCTCAGTTACCTTAAGAACTAAAATATGATTAAAAAATACCTATTCACTGTGAGGGGGAGGGGTAAATTAGGAGCTTGGGATGAACATATATACACTACTATATATAAAATAGATAATCAACAAGGACCTACTGTATAGCCTAAGAAACTATACTCAATATCTTGTAATAATCTATAATGGAAAATAATCTGAAAAAAATATATATATATACATATATATATATGAATCACTTTGCTGTACACCTGAAACTAACATGACATTGTGAATCAACTATACTTCAATAAAAAAAACACCTCCACACAGGACTCTTATAAGGATTGAGTTTAAGTAATACGAAGAACCTAATATAAACCCTTGAACCCTTGAACATGGCAATGTTGGTTTTTGCTCTGTAACAAACCACCTTATGTCTTAGTGACTTACACAGCCACCATTTATTTAGCTCATGGTGCTGAAGGTCAGTAATTTGGACTGGGCTCAAGTGGGCCATTACACTGACTTGAGCAGGCTTGGCTAATCTCTACTGGGGTCCCTCCGGTGTCTGCAGCTGGCCTCCCGGTCATATCGCGGTCATTGGGTTCCAAGAGAGGCAATCAGAAGCATGCCAAGCCTCGAGGCCAGGTTCAGAACTTACGCGATGTTGATTGTACCACATTCTATTGGCCAAAGCAAGTCACCAGGTCAGTCCATGGTTAACCTCTTGATGGGAGGAGATGCAAAGACTTGTGGCCATTTTTCCCATCCACCACAGCCCTGACTTCATTTCCTTTCCTTTTCCAGTACTCTCGCAGGAAGTCTTCACAATTAAAGTGATGGATTAATTTGAAATTTATTTTCAGTTTTATTTCTTTGAAACAGTACCCATTTCTGCAGGGCATGCTTCCTGTTTTCTCTTCCTTACATTTCTCTGGTTTTTTTTTCCTGAAGTAATATTTACATAGCACTTTGGCATTACAAAGTTCTTTCACCAAATGGATCATTTTATGTAATTCTCACAAAAATCAGAGATTGTTAGACAAGGCAAGCATTTAAATTCCCATTTTATAGTAAGGAAACAGTAACTCAAATAGGTTAAGTTGGGTACTGGAGTTCACTTGAACAGGCTCCTGAGAGCCAATCGTTAAATTTTCGGGAGTCTTGGGAGCTAGTTGTTAAACGTAGCCATTATTAAAAATTAAATTTTATAAATTTATAATTATATCATATTAAAAACAAAAGTAGTAGATACCCAAAACTCATCACTTCCTAGTTATTTTAGTATTCTCTTAAGATTACTTACATCTCTTGTATCCGTATGATGGAAACACCATATAATGTTGTGTTCCTTACTGCCCGTCTTTCCAGTCCCACATTCAGCAACATCATGTTGGCAGCTTGAAACTGGCTCTAGAGAGAATATTTACATCGTGGAAGTCAGTATTTGACTCATCATTTTGTTGACTTTCTAGATTTTCAAAAGAAGTGAAGAAAACGTTAATAAATCAGATTAAACTTATGTTTTGTCTATAGCTGTTCCGTTGTGAATAGAACAAAAAATTGAGAAAATGTCCTTCCAGTATTTAAATCCTATTATCCGACTTAGTGAAGAAGTCACATCATTGACAAACAAGTGAAGAGCCAACATACATCTTCATGGCCTTACTTTAGTCTTGGTAACATAACTGCAAGTAACATCAATCAACATTCACGTCAGAGCTACCCTCAGAGAACCAGGTGCTAAACATTTCCCAGCCCAAGTTCACACAGCTAAGGAGTGTTAAATTGGTGATGCAAAATCAGACCCTGCATCCCAGACTTAGCATTCTTCTCAAACCCCTCGTCCCTCCTCTCAAAGAGAAGTGCAGCAGGGGGATAGGACAAGGATCATTGATTGTAGACAAATATGTGGTTCCTTTCTTCACATTTCATCTTACAGGTTAACTTTATTTTTAAAAGTTTAAGTGTTAGAGCAGTCTGAATGAGTTAACACACAAGAATTTCACATTTCTGTTTTTAGGAGAAAACAATCTCTAAGGCCACTTCTCACACAGTAGCTCACAGCTGAGAGGCCAAATGGACGGTTAGTAAGTTCATGGACTTTCCATTGGGCCAGCCATGCACCCTACCACTCATTAGTTGCGTGACCTTGAGCTGGCCAAGCCTCTCTCTTTTCTCAATATTAAACTGAGAATAGTAATAATAACAGTGATGATTACTGCATGGGATTTTATCGGGTTTAAATAAAATAATGATGATAATTTACTCTGTATCATGCTTGGCACATACCGAACAATCAAAACATGTTAGGAATCACTAAAACTACTCTTTCACTAAGCTGGAGGGTCTAGTAGGAGGAAGTAGGTGAATGTGGTCGATAGTGCTGCTTGGTTGAGCCCATCCCATCCACAACCTTTCTCTCTGGTCACCTTCCAATGATGGGTGTGGGGATGCCAGTGTAACCCAATTAGGGCCAATGAAGTAAATGAAAGGATTTTTTAATGGACAGACTTGACTGGCATGGTCCTTTGGCCTTTTGCCATTCTCTCCTCCTCTCTATTCCTGCCCAAAGGTGGAGCCAAATGAGGCAATTGTCTTGATCGTAGAAGCTACCAGGCTGAAGATGGTGGTGTTTGTAAGACAGAAAGAGCTTGGGCCCTCAGTGACATCACTGAGCTGCCAGATGCCCTAGACTGCCAACCTCAAGACTTCTTGATATGTGAGAAAAATGAACTCCTGCCTACTTAAGCCACTGCAAGGGTGTTTTCTATTATTTGCTACTGAAAGTATTTTTAACTAATAAAAGGTGTCAAAATTAGAGGTGGGAGTCAGGAAGGAGGAAGAACAGTGGGCGAGAAATTGCTAAGCACCTTCCAATAGTCAATACTATATACATATTTCTTTAAAAAGTATTGATCACATAGTCAGGAAGTTCATAAAATGGCAGAAAATACCTAATGAAAACGTTATATAATTTAAGAGATTTCCCATGGAGAAAAAGAAATCCATTTTATTCCTAACACTGAAAACATTCAAGGATGATAAAAATACAAGACAGTAGATTGGAAATTTAATCTGAGGAAAGGTTACCTAAGAACAGAATGGACCATATAACTGTCAGAAGGAAAAATTATATATATTTCTCTATATATATAAATATAATTTTTTTTTTTTTTTTACTGTGTTACTGAACTTCTAATGAAGTTCTCCTAATGAAGAATTGCCTGGATATAGGAAATATGGGCTACAGTAGTTGGTACAGTCTTGCCAATAGTAACTAATTTGGGGCAAGTTATCATTTTTAAAAAATGATGTTGAAAATGATAAGCCATATTCACCGCAATTAATTAAAGAAAGCATGTTATTCTGTTTCTTTCCTAACATCCTTAAGTTAAGTTACAGGACAAAATAGCATTTAGCCAGGCAGGACTTCCTCTGCAACACTCATTTTCGTGATGTCTAGAAAAGTGTTTTTCCTTTGTGAGTGCTTAGTGCTCAGTGCTGTGGAAAACTCAGGGCTTCCCTAAGGCAGCATCTTAAACACTTCACAGTATAGTAAGATGCAATTCTCTCTCTTTTCAAAATACGATTTTGTTTGTACACCAAGAAATGAAAACACCTGTAGGATGCTCTGAACTGAGTGCTGGTTGGGAGGACTCGTTGCCAGGTGTTGGTCCCTTTAAAGGGCATATGGTCCTAGGCAGCCTAGATGCAGCAGAGTCAAAAGCCTTCAATATTCTGGCTAGCAGTGGCTGGTGATGGGCTTTCCTAAATGCTTACTCTCTATCTATTTAATAATCCCTGCTAGAATTGTGCCAGGATTTGACCTCAAGTTCGTTGATCTGCATTTCCAAGGTCCACCCTTCAATATGTGACTTTTTAAAAATCGTGGCTACATTTTCCTACTTCGGGCACCTGAACTCTTTACCATGAACCCCCAAGCTTACCCATAGAGGTTCTGTGATCATATTTCTAAGAATCTTGGATATATTATCTGTCAAGTGTCTTTTAATACAGCTGGGGGGAAAAAAGAATCTTGTGTATGATTTGTGTCTGGAGTTTTAAAGACATTTAAAGAAGCAAGTGATTTTCAATGATTACCTCTCTGAAGCTGGTCTCTTGTTCCCTCCTAACTACATTGACTTTGTGAGCCCCAGTTTAAATACCATTTTCTTCCTAGAGAAATAAAAAGAGAGTTCTAGTTCTGTCTTTTTTCTACCATCTGCTAATATCATACCATCTGCCCCAAGTCTTGGCTGTATCTCTATTTTGTTGTTCTTGCTCTGGACTTAACAAAAATATCACTTGAAACCCTTTTAAAAATACTGTCAGCATTTCTACAAGATTCAGCCCATCCTACATTTGACCCTTTCTGATCATCTTCTCCTAGGTTTAGGTCACTCTCACATAATGATCCTTGAAATTTTAGATCCCCTTTTATGTATGTGTGTTTCCCTTGAAAACGTCTTTTTATTGAAATGCAGAGTGGGTAGAGGAAATAGCAGGAAGCACGAAAGAGGATCTGGTTTGAAAATCTCGGAGTTTGCCTCTCGGATATGATAAACTGTATCATGATTTTCTCCAAGGTCTGTATCATTTCCATTTAACTGAAAGTTTTGTTGTAGGTTAACACTAAATGTATATCAGAAGTTGCTCTTTTGGGGACTTCCCCAGTGGTCCAGAATCCGCCTTCCAATGCAGGGGATGTGGGTTCGATCCCTGGTCGCGGAACTAGGATCCCACTGCCACGGCGCAACGAAGCCTGTGCACCACAAATAGAGAGAACTCCAGGCGCTGCTAGCTACGAAGACCCTATGCAGCCAAAAAAAAAAAAAAAAAAAAAGAAGTTGCTCTTTTTGTTTTCTCTATCTTTTGCAATGTTATATTGTTGACAGTAACAATTATCTGCTGTTCTTCATTTACTAGAATGAAGCTTTCTGTAGATGCCTAGAGTTGCGGACTCCACCTCCCTGTGTGTGTGTCATGAGTCTTCCATCTTCTCCATCTAACTGGACACAGTGAGGGATACTTAACCACATCACTTCTGTTTTCTTCCACCTTCTCTCTCCTTTTCTCTTTACTTCAATGCCCTTCACACTTTCAACTCTTTTTACTTTGTGAACAAGAATCATATATAGGAGAAAATGTTATGATTGCAATAGTGATTTCAACATTTAAACTCTCTCTGAATCTTTATTACAATCTCACCACGTGAACCAGGGTGGGCAGAAAAGCCTTTCTGGCATTATGCTGTTTTTTTAAATTGACATAATGGCTTCCCTGGTGGCACAGTGGTTAAGAATCCTCCTGCCAATGCAGGGGACATGGGTTCCAGCCCTGGTCCAGGAAGATCCCACATGCTGCAGAGCAACTAAACCCGTGCGTCACAACTACTGAGCCTGCACTCTAGAGCCCATGAGCCATAACTACTGAGCTCACGTGCCACAACTACTGAAGCCCGCACACCTAGAGCCTGTGCTCCTCAACCAGAGAAGCCTCAGCAATGAGAAGTCTGCACACCACAATGAAGAGTAGCCCCTGCTCACCACAACTAGAGAAAGCCCGCATGCAGCAACAAAGACCCAATGCAGCCAAAAATAAACAAATAAATTTATTTAAAAAAAAAAAAGACATAAAACAGGCTGTTACCCTAGCCCCTCTCACTTTTTTCAAAGCGTGCTTCATAACTGGGTCAGTTTTCAGAAAACAAGGCTACTTCCTTTTTGTGGTCGGTTTTGCCAGCCACCCAGCTGCACTCTGCATCTGTAGCAGACACACCTCCACTGCCCACACCTGCGTGCCCACAAAGGTCAGCTGCTGTCATCCAGTGGTGGGCATGCCCATCCTCTCAGGCCTTCCTCCCTTGCTCCCATCTATTCCTCCTCTGACCCAGTCTGGTTTCTGGCCCTCGCCTCCATCAGTGGTGTGTGACTGTACTCCTGACCTTGACATTTGTGAGCTTCTGGTCCACACCTTGATCTCCCTCCAAGACTCTGGCCAGCATCTGTATTAACAGCTCCCTTCAGTTGGTGTTTTCTCAGTAGCAAAATTCACACCATGTGGGCCTTCATTCACTCCATCTAATGTGTGTCAAGTTAATATGGCACAGCTAATATCAGTTAATATGTATCAAGGTTCCTTATTCCCCCAGAGACTTAGCTCTTTTCCCAGCCCCTTCCATAAGTAGTTTCAATGATGGCTTCCACCTGTCATTCAGTGCAAGTTCACACCCAGCTCTTGAGCCAACACTGACAGTTACGAGACGCAGCACTAATGGTGGATTGAATCTGTGGTCTTTCTGTTGTGGACCCAGAATGAACTCACCACACTGCAGCTCTCTCTTACTTCCAGCTGTACAGACCAATACATACAGTAAAGTCTATGCCTGAGTTTTCTCAGCTAGCAATCTAGTTTCCTTCCCAGGTCTGGGTCATGGCCTCTGCCTAAGCCAGTCTACTTCGGGGAGCCCTGACAAGCCCAGTTCCTGCCAGTATGCCTCCACCATCACTACCACAGCCGGCTGCTCCCTGAACACTTGCTCCCACAGAGCCTTGTCCTAAGCAGACCTGGACCGTATGCCTGGTTTCGAGCACTGCCTATTGCTGGTCACATCCACCAGACTGGATTTTGTGTAACATCCTCTGAACCAAATACACCACTTTGGACCTGTTCAGTGTGTTACAGTTTCTTGAGATTCTTTCCTCTTCCTTCCATTCCCATCCTGTTGATTCTTCTTCTGGACACCGCTTCAGCCATGTTGCTCAGTCACTGCGTGTCTCAGGCCTGAGCTTGTATGAGTTACAACACGTGATGATGCTAAGGTAATCACATAATGTGTAGTCCAAACCAGGACAATTCTGAAAGTAGAATGGAGTCCTAATAATAACTACACCAGGACAGCAACGTGGATGGACCTAGAGATTATCATACTAAGTGAAGTAAGTCACATGGAGAAAGCCAAATGCCATATGATATCACTTATATGTGGAATCTAAAATATGACATAGGGGAGGAGACCTTCAAGATGGCGGAAGAGTAAGACGTGGAGATCACCTTCCTCCCCACAAATACATCAGAAATACATCTACACGTGGAACAACTCCTACAGAACACCTACTGAAGGCTGGCAGAAGACCTCAGACCTCCCAAAAGGCAAGAAACTTCCCACGTACCTGGGTAGGGCAAAAGAAAAAAGAAATACCAGAGACAAAAGGATAGGGACGGGACCTGCACCAGTGGGAGGGAGCTGTGAAGGAGGAAAGGTTTCCACACACTAGGAGCCCCTTCGCGGGCGGAGACTGCGGGTGGCGGAGGGGGGAAGCTTCGGAGCCACAGAGGAGAGCGCAGCCACAGTGGTGCGGAGGGCAGAGCGGAGAGATTCCCGCACGGAGGATCGGTGCCGAGCAGCACTCACCAGCCCCAGAGGCTTGTCTGCTCACCCGCCGGGGCGGGCGGGGCTGGGAGCTGAGGCTCGGGCTTCGGTCGGATCGCAGGGAGAGGACTGGGGTTGGCGGTGTGAACACAGCCTGAAGGGGTTAGCACACCACAGCTAGCCGGGAGGGAGTCCGGGAAAAGGTCTGCAGCTGCCGAAGAGGCAAGAGACTTTTTCTTGCCTCTTTGTTTCGCGGCGCGCAAGGAGAGGGGATTCAGAGCGCCGCCTAAACGAGCTCCAGAGACGGGCGCGAGCCGCGGCTATCAGCGCGGACCCCAGAGACGGGCATGAGACGCTAAGGCTGCTGCTGCCACCACCAAGAAGCCTGTGTGCGAGCACAAGTCACTCTCCACACCGCCCCTCCCGGGAGCCAATGCAGCCCGCCACGGCCAGGGTCCCGTGATCCAGGGACAACTTCCCCGGGAGAACGCACGGGGCGCCTCGGGCTGTGCAACGTCACGCCGGCTTCTGCCGCCGCAGGCTCGCCCCGCATCCGTACCCCTCCCTCCCCCCGGCCTGAGTGAGCCAGAGCCCCCGAATCCGCTGCTCCTTTAACCCCGTCCTGTCTGAGCGAAGAACAGATGCCCTCAGGCGACCTACACACAGAGGCGGGGCCAAATCCAAAGCTGAACCCCAGGAGCTGTGCAAACAAAGAAGAGAAAGGGAAATTTCTCCCAGCAGACTCAGAAGCAGTGGCTTAAATCTCCACAATCAACTTGAGGTACCTGCATCTGTGGAATACCTGAACAGACGATGAATCATCCCAAAATTGAGGCGGTGGACTTAGGGAGCAACTGTAGACTTGGGGTTTGCTGTATGCAACTGACTTGTTTCTGATTTTTATGTTTATCTCAGTATAGTTTTTAGAGCTTGTTATAATTGGTGGATTTGTTTATTGGATTGGTTGCTCTCTTTTTTTTAATGTTTTTAATTACTTTTTAAAAATTTTTTTTTATTTTAATAACTTTGTTTTATTATTTTTCTTTCTTTCTTTTCTACCTTTTCTTCTGAGCCGTGTGGCTAACAGGGTCTTGGTGCACTGGCCGGGTGTCAGGCCTGAGTCTCTGAGGTGGGAGAGCCGAGTTCAGGACACTGGACCAGCAGAGACCTCCTGGTCCCACATAATATCAATCGGCAAGAGCTCGCCCAGAGATCTCCATCTCAACGCTCAACCTACCTAAGGAGACAAAAGACCTGTATGCAGAAAACTATAAGACACAGATGAAAGAAATTAAAGATTATACAAACAGATGGAGAGATACACCATGTTCCTGGATTGGAAGAATCAACATTGTGAAAATGACTATGCTACCCAAAGCAATCTACAGATTCAATGCAATCCCTATCAAACTACCAATGTCATTTTTCACAGAACTAGAAGAAAAAATTTCACAATTTGTATGGAGACACATAGGACCCCGAATAGCCAAAGCAATCTGGAGAAAGAAAAACGGAGCTGGAGGAATCAGGCTCCCTGACTTCAGACTATACTACAAAGCTACAGTAAGCAAGACAGTATGGTACTGGCACAAAAACAGAAATATAGATCAGTGGAACAGGATAGAAAGCCCAGAGATATACCCACCCACCTATGGTCAACTTATCTATGACAACGGAGACAAGGATATACAATGGAGAAAGGACAGCCTCTTTAATAAGGGGTGCTGGGAAAACTGGACAGCTACATGTAAAAGAATGAAATTAGAACACTCCCTGACACCATACACAAAAATAAACTCAAAATGGATTAAAGACCTAAATGTAAGGCCAGACACTATAAAATTCTTAGAGGAAACCATAGGCAGAACACTCTATGACATAAATCACAGCAAGATCCTTTTTGACGCACCTCCTAGAGGAATAGAAATAAAAATAAACAAATGGGACCTAATGAAACTTAAAAGCTTATGCACAGCAAAGGAAACCATAAACAAGACAAAAAGACAACCCTCAGAATGGGAGAAAATATTTGCAAATGAAGCAACTGACAAAGGATTAATCTCCAAAATTTACAAGCAGCTCATGCAGCTCAATAACAAAAAAACAAACAACCCAATCCAAAAATGGGCAGAAGACCTACATAGACATTTCTCCAAAGAAGATATACAGATTGCCAAGAAACACATGAAAGGATGCTCAACTTCCCTGATCATTAGAGAAATGCAAATCAAAACTACAATGAGGTAGCACCTCACACCAGTCAGAATGGCCATCATCAAAAAATCTACAAACAATAAATGCTGGAGAGGGTGTGGAGAAAAGGGAACCCTCTTGCACTGTTGGTGGGAATGTAAATTGATACAGCCACCATGGAGTACAGTATGGAGGTTCCTTTAAAAACTAAAAATAGAACTACCATATGACCCAGCAATCCACCTACTGGGCATATACCCTGAGAAAACTATAATTCAAAAAGAGACATGTACCACAATGTTCATTGCAGCACTGTTTACAATCGCCAGGACATGGAAGCAACCTAAGTGTCCACTGACAGATGAATGGATAAAGAAGATGTGGCACATATATACAATAGAATATTACTCAGTCATAAAAGGAAACGAAATTTTTTTTAACACAACTATTTTTTTTTAATCAGTCATCAATTTTATACACATCAGTGTATACATGTCAATCCCAATCGCCCAATTCAGCACACCACCATCCCCACCCCACCACGGTTTTCCCCCCTTGGTGTCCATACATTTGTTCTCTACATCTGTGTCTCAACTTGTGCCCTGCAAACCGGTTCATCTGTACCATTTTTCTAGGTTCCACATACATGCAAGGAAACGAAATTGAGTTATTTGTAGTGAGGTGGATGGACCTAGAGTCTGTCATACAGAGTGAAGTAAGTCAGAAAGAGAAAAACAAATACCGTATGCTAACACATATAGATGGAATCTAAAAATAAAAATAAAAACTGCTTCTGAAGAACCTAGGGGCAGGACAGGAGTAAAGACACAGATGTAGAGAATGGACTTGAGGACACGGAGAGGGGGAAGGGTAAGCTGGGACGAAGTGAGAGAGTGGTATGGACATATATACACTACCAAAAGTAAAATAGATAGCTGTGGGAAGCAACCGCATAGCACAGGGAGATCAGCTCAGTGTTTTGTGACCACCTAGAGGGGTGGGATAGGGAGGATGTGAGGGAGACGCAAGAGGGAGGGGATATATGGATACATGTATATGTATAGCTGATTCACTTTGTTATAAAGCAGAAACTAACAGAACATTGTAAAGCAATTATACTCCAAAAAAGATGTTAAAAATAAATAAATAAAATATGACATAAATGAACTTATCTACGAAACAGAAACACTTTGCTGTACACCAGAAACTAACACAACATTGTAAATCAACTATACTTCAAGAAAATAAACCAGGCAACAGGTATCAACATGAACTAAACCAGGCAAACCAGGTGACTCTAGTCCATAACAAACAGGATGATAAATACCCTCTATACTGATTTTTATGACTTCCTCTTTCAGCACTAAGAATGGCCTTAGGAGAAGCTCATTGTATTTCTAAAAATCTAAATATTAATTTTTCCAACACCTAAACTGGTTTTTTGTCAAATATGCTTTAGCATACTAATGAATGTTATCAAACAATTATACTTAACAGATCAACTCATTTACTTGTTCAGCATCTATTTCCAGTTAATGTTATCTGTTAGATGCTAGCACACAGTAGTTGCTCAAAAATTATCTTTTGAATATGACAGGTTTGTAAGTTTACATTTCTGCACAAATAAATGAGTGAGGAGAGCTCTATTAAGATTTTATCATCGTCATCATAGTAAGCCCTGTGAGGATCCATGGGAATGAGGGTACTTCACAACTCCAATCGTCAAAATCCTATACACCAAAGCCTTTTCTCCTACATTTTATGATCGGAACCTTGGGCTCAAAATGGGTACCAATTTGTGCCTTTAAATAGACATGGGATTTGGAGGTGTGGCCTGAGAAAAAAATTTTATTGAAGTATAGTTAATTTCCAATGTTGTGTTAGTGTCAAGTGTGCAGCAAAGTGATTCAGTTATACATATATATATATATATATATGTCTATTCTTTTTCAGATTCTTTTCCATTATAGGTTATTACAGGATATTGAGTATAGTTCCCTGGACTGAGAAAATTTTATCCTTATGCAAAGATAAGGATATCTTCTTCTTCTTGTGGAGGTTAGAATTCACCTATATTAATGCAAAACTATCCATGAATATCGTTCTTAAATGTTACCATAGAACAATACTTTGCCAACCCAATGGGCATCTTCTTCTCTTCAATAACATACCTACTTATCAAACATGAAGGTTCTTACATTTTATTAATGTCTTGATGAACTTTGTCACAAGAGAGATCAGGTATTTCAGTGCAATATGGAGCTAATTTAGAGGGAAATCATTATTTTTCTTCATTGCATGAGGCTACCCCTTCTCAGAAAAGATCTGGAAACAGAATCCATGCTGTACACACACACACACACACACACAAACATTGCCCACAGCCTAATATAATCACATCTGAGGTATGCACTTCATTTGAAAAGCTTTCCATTTTTCTCCTTATGATAGCATTTGGTTGTGTTCCAAACACTAAGTCAAGTCCAACTATGTACCTTCCCACAAGTTCTTGAGAGGTGCTAATGTTCTGTTGTTGGGTTAAGGAAACGTAGGCCACCTTATTGAGCCTTTTACTAAAGAAGCAAGTATATTCAAAGCAAAATCATTTGTTAGGTAATATCATAGCTGGTGTCTTTACTGGGAAAGAAGTGAAAAAACACCAATGAAAGCCATAAGCCCACAGTCTCATGAAACTTCTCAGTTTATGCATTTTAAAGACTCATATGTCAGAGACATGCTATTTCAAGTCCTCTTATAAGGAGGACTTGGAGTCTCCCTGTCCGTGGCCATCAGTTTATCCCTATAAGGAAAGGCCATGGCGGATGGCAGAGGTCTTCAGAGACTTCATAGTCTCATAAATTTTGGTGTCTTTGTTAGAGAGTAGATAAGATACTTCTTATCTAATAAGTCTGGACATTGAATAAGTCTGGACAAGCCCTGGAAAATGACCACCTGTGTTTAAATCACAGACCAGCTGCTGACTAGATATGCCGTCTTGAACAAATTACTCAACACCTCAGGGCATCCATTTCCTCATCTGTAAAATGGTAATAATAATTTGTACATTCCTCAGAAGATTATTGAAAGGATTAAAGGAACTAAGAGTAGTAAAGTGCTTTACAGGAGTGCCTGGCATAGTAAGTGTTTAATAAATATTAGACATTATTAATATCAGACATACCCAACAGAGAGGGCAAACAGTTGGCCTATGTACTGCCACATCCTGTGACAAGGGCACACTTTTCTACTGAACCCAGACAGAAGCTCAGAATCCTTCTAAACGTGGTGCCCCAACCAGGCACTACCCTATGACCCAGGTAAAACCTACATCACAAGGAATGGACAGCTAGAAATAGCGCTCACTCAAGAGCGCACCCCAGAAACGCATTACGAACATAGTGTGTTCAGGCATGTGTGGTGGTTTTCCCGCTGTGGGAGGTGAGTTGCCTGACAGCAGGAGAGAAGGCAGGCTCCATTTGGCAGGCTCTGACGTGCGGAACTCCTGTTTCAATGGGAGATCCACGTGCATACGTTTAAACCTTGACAGCGGTGGTGTAAAACACCTCCCCCGAATAAGTCTGCAACTGATATTCCACAGGGGTTTTGCCTGTAAAATGATCCCCTGCACTTTGCATCCTCCATCTCCTTTCATTACACAAATCTTATTTCAAATCAGATGTGGAAAAACAGGCACCAGGCTTTGTACCCAGGGCCTTAAACAAGTCAGGACAGGAATTCCCTGGTGGTCCAGTGGTTAGGACTCGCTGCTTTCACTGCTGTATGCCTGGGTTCCAAGCCGCATGGTGTGGCCAAAAAATCAACATCAAAAACAAGTCAGGAAGGCCTCAGGAGAATTAGGGGCTACCCAGAAGATAGTAGAAGCCCAGATTGCTGAAATACAGTTATCAGCTGAAGTTCCTTTAGCATTTATCGATACTTTGTAACAGTAATAGGGTTATGCATGAGTAGTGGAGACATTCACGTGATGTGGTTCTTTATCTTTGAGAACAAAACTTTAATAGGCGAGAAAGATCCATAGGCAAGCAATTATAATACATTTTACTAAAAACATGGTAGGTTGGATGTTGGACTAATTTTCAAATAGATACAAAGAGAAAAGGATTCGGTGTGTTTTCCAGAATCACCTAAGAGGTTAGTGGCAGGGCTGAGGCTGGAGATAAATGCTTCCGCCTCCCAGTTGACTGCCTTTGATTCAACAAGACCTAATAATCACCAAATACCTCGAATTTACATTTATGCTATCTTATGCTGCAAACACAAATCACTCTACGTAAATTATCTCACTTTTCATAAGACAACTGTGCCCCTCCTTCCTGCTTTGGTTTGCTGGGTCATGGGTTCTGTATATAATATTGATGTACAATAACTGCTTTGGTAAAGCATTAGCTTTGTCAGTGATAAGGAGAAGCACTAGGATAACCAGGAGTGTCTGGAAGGAGAAATTATACATTTTAAGAATGGCCAATCGATACACAATTTCTGCCACCTAATGCTTTTTCAAGGTTATTTGCATGTCTGGCATCAATGCTTTACACCTACGTGTGAAGAGGACAAATGATGGAAATGAACAAATGCTCAGGGAACAGCCTGATAGTTCAGCAATATAAGGAACTATGACACAGGAAAAGAATGTTATGTTTCCTTGAATATGACAAAAGGAATGTTTATAATTAGCACTGAATTTTTAAAATTTTATTGGGGTATAGTTGAATTACAATGTGGTATTAATTTCTGCTGTACAGCAAAGTGAGTCAGTTATACATATATATTCTTTTTCATATTATTTTCCATTATAGCTTATCACAGGATATTGAGTATAGTTCCCTGTGCTATACAGTAGGGCCTTGTTGTTTATCCATCCCATATATAATAGTTTGCGTCTAGCACTGAATTTTTGAGGTGTGATAACACACTTTCAAAATGCCAATATTATCTTACATAGTAGCAAGGAACAGAGGGGAAAAAAATCAATACACTGCCTGCTTGAGCTACACATAGTGAGTATTGGTTCTAAAATCAAAGAGCTTTCTATAGAAGAGCTGTCAGGGGAAAAGTTAAAATTAGAATAGCTGTTTGAGGACTGAGCAAGAGAAAGAAATGTCATGCAGGTAGATTCAAAATATTTGAATAAAGTTCAAGGTGGGAAGCCTTTGACCTTGTTTTCCAATAGAAATCTAAAAACATCTTAACAAAAGCTCTTGAATCCTCTTTATTATAGATGGGGGGGCATGCTAAATCAATGAATTGAATGATGGGAAAGAAATAAACACATTCTTTAACTTGAAGGAAGAGTCATCTTAGGGAAAGGACGCATTGGAAATCTCAAATAAGGGGAATAATTTCTTATTTGCTTGTTTCCGGTGAAGATGCATTCTATCTGTGAAAACTGATTTACCCACTGATAAAAAATACCATTTCTCTTCTCTAGGACCACAAACAACCACATTTTTGTTTTGTTCCTCCTCTCACATCATTAAGGATTTTGACATGGTATATTATTACATACCAAATGGAACATAATGCACCAAGTAGAATCATCACTCAAGACAAACAAATACTACCTGAACATTGTGGTTTAGGAGAAAACACAAAACAGCATGTCATTAAATATTCAGTAGATTTCCTCACTTCTCTTTGTCAGGAACTAAGTACTGCATTAGAGGATACTCAGAGTGTCAAGTTGGTGTGTTTACCCTAATAACACACTTGTTCTCTAATAGAGCTGGCTTCTATTTAAGGAGAGACCAAACTGAAGTCATATCCTGCTATAAATTCCTTGATTCTTTGAGTTGTGTTACAGTGCATTGCTACCGCAAGCAAATGATATCAAGTCCAAGAAAGTCGGAGTCAGTGCATTAACTCTATTTGGTCAGGTTAGTAATTCATATTGCTCAAAATGTTAATTGGTAAAAGCATAAGTCTGCAAATATTCTCTGATTTCTTTTTTGAGGCCAACACTTTGCATTCTGTGAACTCAGAGCTCTATTTATGGAGAACTGAGTTCTAGCCTCAGCTTTGCTGCTAATTAGCTATGATAAGTTTACTGGTCAGGTCACTAAGTTTACTGTCACTCAATTTCCTAACCTGTAAATGGAGATATTTTATGAGATGGTTCCTAAGATCTTTCCTACTTCTGAAATTCTTACTCAGTTCATGAAATTATAACAAACACATTCTCTCAGCGTTTCTGTGACTACATAAATAATAATCAAATGTTAGTAAGTTAGGGATATTTGCAGGTCTTGTAGGACATGTAAATCAACAAGTAAATCATGATTTAGGACTGGGCCTGGGTCAAATTATTTAAAGGCCTCTATCAGTTTCAGGAGAAAATAAATTTTGACTAGATTCAAAGACTACAATGATATTTTAACATTAACTCATGATTTGGTTTGTTGAGTAGTTGAATTTCGTCTGGTCCTGTGGAGGTTTTCTAGTTGAGTCTCTAAAGGACAAGTTTCTTGTCATTAAAATCAGAAGAACTACTGTGTCTATTGAAAAATTGTTTTTCTAAAATTTCTCAGGGTTTTCTTTGAATTCCCTGTTAGACCTAGGAAAAGAATAGATAGTTTTGGAAGTTAGGGCCTTTATATGGAGCCAGAAAGAATCTAAAAAAGAGGGGATATATGTATATGTATAACTGATTCACTTTGCTGTACACCTGAAACTGACACAACATTGTAAATCAACTATACTCCATTAGAAACTTTAAAAAATAAATAAATGGAGCAAGAAGGAGGAGCTAGTAATAGTGACAGTGTCACTTCTACCTGAGCTGGTTAAAGCATGTAACAGAAACAATGTACTATTTCTTATGCTTATTGAATAAAGTTTTCTAGTCCGTGTTTTGAAATGATAAACTTTATTTTTTAGAGCAGTTTTAGGTTCACAGCGAAATTGAGTGAAAAATACAGAGAATTCCCACATACTCCATGCCCCCAACACACACAGCCTTCCCAACTACCAACATCACATACCTGAGTAATGTGTTTGTTACATTTGATGACCCTACATTGGCACATCATTATCACCCAAAGTCCATAGTTTACATTAGGGCTCATTTTTGGTATTGTACAATCTATGGGTTTTGAGAAATGTATAATGACACATTCCCACCATTGTAGGATCATACAGAATAGTTTCATCGCACTAAAAATCCCCTGTGCTCTACCTATTCTTTCATCCCTCCCCGCTAACCCTTGGCAACCACTAATCTTTATACTGTCTTTGTAGTTTTGCCTTTTCCAGAATATAGTTGGAATCATATAGTACATACATTTTCAGGTTGGCTTCTTTCAATTAGTAATATGCATTTTAGTTTCCTCCATGTCTTTTCATGGCTTAATAACTCATATCTTCTTAAAGCTGAATAATATCCATTGTCTAGATGTACCACAGTTTATCCACTCACCTATTGAAGGACACCTTGGCTGCTTCCAAGTTTTGGCAATTATGAATAAAGCTACTATAAACATCCATGTGTAGATTTTTGTGTGGATATAAGATTTCAATTATTTGGGTAAACACCAAGGAGTGTAATTACTGTATCTTAAGAGTGTGTTTAGTTTTGTAAGAAACTTCTAAACAGTCTTTCAAAGTGATTGCAACATTTCACAATCTCACAAGCAATAAGTGAGAGTTTCTGTTGCTCCACATCCTCACCAGCACTTGTCAGTATTTTGGATTTTGGTCATTCTAATACATGTGTAGTGGTATCTCAATGTTGTGTTAATTTGTATTTCCCTAATGACGTATGATGTTGAGCATCTTTTCATATGATTACTTGCCACCTGTATATCTTCTTTGGTGAGATGTCTGTTCAATTCTTTTGATCATTTTTTTACTAGGCTTTTTCATTTTCTTATTGTTGAGTTTTAAGAGTTCTTTGTATATTTTGGATAACAGTTCTTTATCAGATGTGTTGTTTGCAAATATTTTCTCCCAGTCTATGGGTTGTTTTCTCATTCTCTTGATGTTGTTTTTCAAAGAGCACAAGTTTTTAATTTAATGAATTCTAGCTTATCAAGTATTTCTTTCGTAGAACATGCCTTTGGTGTTGTATATAAAAAGTCATCAACATACCCAAGTCATCTACATTTTCTCCTAGTTAACTTCTAGAAGTTTTATAGTTTTGCACTTTACATTTAGGTCCATGATCTATTTTGAGTTAATTTTTGTGAAGGGTGTAAGTTCTGTGTGTACACTTAGTTTTTTGCATGTGGCTGTCCAGTTGTTCCAGCACCATTTGTTGAAAAGACCATCTTTGTTCCATTGCATTGCCTTTTTCAAAGGTCAGTTGACTATATATATGTGGGCCTATTTCTGGGCTCTGTCTTCTGTACGATTTATCTATTTGTCCATAGTTTTGCCAATACCACACTGTCTTGTTTATTATAGCTTTATAGTACATCTTGAAGTCAGATAATGTTAGTCCTTGAATTTTGTTGTTCTTATTTTTTGCCACTCTATATAACTTTAGAACCAGTTTTTTGATAATTACAAAATAATTTACTGGGATTTTGATTGGATTGCATTGAATTTGTAGATCAAGTTGGGAAGGACTGACATCTTGACAATATTGAGTCTTCTTATCCATAAATATGGAATATCTTTCCATTTATTTAGTTCTTCAATATCTTTCATCAGAGTTTTGTCATTTTCCTTATATAGTTCTTGTACATATTTTGTTAGATTTATTCCAATGTATTTGGGGGAGGTTAATGTAAATGGTAATGTGTTTTTAATTTAAAATTCCATTCATTCGTTGCTTCTATGTAGGGAAGAAATTGACTTTTGTATATTAACATTGTGTCCTGCAATCTTGCTGCAATCATTTATTAGTTTTAGTTTCAGGAGTTTTTGGTCAATTCTTTCAGATTTTCTACATAGATGATCATGTCATCTGCAAACAAGCCAGTTTTATTTCTTCTTTCCCAATCTGTATACCTTTTATTTTCTTTTCTTGTCTTAATATGTTAGCTAAGACTTCCAGTAACATGTTGAAAAGCAGTGAGAGAGAATATACTTTCCTTGTTTCTGATCTTAGCAGAGAAGCTTTGTGTGTCTCACCATAAAGTATGATGTTGGTTATAGAGGGTTTTTTGTTTGTTTGTTTGTAGATTTTCTTTATGAAGTTGAGAAAGTTCCCTTCCATTCCTAGTTTACTGAGAATGTTTATCTTAATCAGTGTTGGATTTTGTCAAATGCTATTTCTGCATCTATTGATACAATGATGTGATATTTTTTCTTTAGCCTGTTAATGTGGTGAATTACATTAACTCATTCTTGAATGTTTAACCAGCCTCACTTACCTGAGATAAATCCCACTTGGTGTATAATTCTTTATATACATTGTTCGATTTGACTTGCTAATATTTTGTTGAGGATTTTTGCATCTATGTTCATGAGAGATATTGATCTGTAGTTTTCTTATAGCATCTTTGTCTCATTTTTTGTATTAGGGTAATGCTGGCCTCATAGAATGGGTTAGGAAGTATCCTCTTTGATTTTATCTTCTGGAAGAATTCACCAGCGAACACATATATGACTGGTGCTTTCTGTTTTGGAAGGTTATTAATTATTGGTTCAATTTCTTTAATAGATATAGGTCTATTCAGATTGTCTATTTCTTCTGGTGTGAGTTTTGACAGATTGTGTCTTTCAAAAAATTAGTCCATTTCATCTAGGTTATCAAATTTGTGGGCATAGAGTTGTTCATAATATTCCTTTATTATCCCTTTAATGTCCATGAGATCTGGAGTGATGTTCCCTCTTCCTAGTCAGTTTTTAAAGAAGTGATTGAAACATTTCTTGTACCTCTCAAAAGAGATCAAGTAATTGTTTTTTATTTTTATTTATTTTTAATTTTATATGGCACACGACTGATTAGGATTTAGAAATTAATGGCATTTGGTACAAAAATGGGTCCTCTACTTACACTTTCTATAAGAAAGAATAGCACATATAATTTGGCTTCTGTACATTAGCCATAAACTACTTAATAAAGAATAATATAGCTAAAATGTTCCTGTAGAAAAGAACGTATCCCCTTAATGTGTTTCTTTGTTAATAAAATAAGCTATGTATTTAAAAAATATATTGAGGGCTTCCCTGGTGGTGCAGTGGTTGAGAATCTGCCTGCCAATGCAGGGGACGCGGGTTTGAGCCCTGGTCTGGGAAGATCCCACATGCCGCGGAGCAACTAGGCTCGTGAACCACAACTGCTGAGCCTGCGCGTCTGGAGCCTGTGCTCTGCAACGGGAGAGGCCGAGATAGTGAGAGGCCCGCGCACCGCAATGAAGAGTGGCCCCCACTTGCCACAACTAGAGAAAGCCCTCGCACAGAAACGAAGACCCAACACAGCCAAAAATAAATAAATTTTAAAAAATATATTGAATTTCCAGCATCTTACAGGATGGGAGAAAATATTTGCAAATCATATATTTGATAAGGGGTAAATATCCAAAATATACAAAGAACCTTACAACTCAATAAGAAAAAAATATTCAATTAAAAAATGTGCAAAGGAACTCAACAGACATTTTTCCAAAGAAGACACACAAATAAAAAACAGGTACATGAGGGCTTCCCTGGTGGCGCAGTGGTTGAGAATCTGCCTGCCAATGCAGGGGACACGGGTTCGAGCCCTGGCCTGGGAAGATCCCACATGCCACGGAGCAGCTGGGCCCGTGAGCCACAACTGCTGAGCCTGCGCGTCTGGAGC
This sequence comes from Eubalaena glacialis, assembly GCF_028564815.1. Lineage (NCBI taxonomy): Eukaryota > Metazoa > Chordata > Mammalia > Artiodactyla > Balaenidae > Eubalaena > Eubalaena glacialis. The sequence goes on along the minus strand of NC_083727.1, from coordinate 105,540,963 downwards.
TTGTGCTCCGCAACAGGAGAGGCCGCGACGGTGAGAGGCCCGCGCACCGCGATGAAGAGTGGCCCCCGCTCGCTGCAACTGGAGAAAGCCCTCGCACAGAAACGAAGACCCAACACAGCGAAAAATTAATTAATTAATTAATTAATTAATTAAAAAACAAAAAACAGGTACATGAAAAGGTATTCAACATCACTAATCATTAGGGAAATGCAAATCAAAGCCACAATGGATATCAATTCACACCTAATTAAAAAGGTAATCATTAAGAAGACAAGAGATAACAAGTATTGAAGAAGACACGGAGAGAAGGGAATCCTTGTGCACTATTGGTGGGAATTTACATTGGTGCAGCCACTATGAAAAACACTATGAAGATTCCTCAAAAAGTTAAAAATAGAACTACCATATGATCCAGCAACTCCACTTCTGGTTATAGATTCAAAGGAAATGAAAACAGGATATCAAAGAGATATATGCACTCCCATGTTCACTGCAACGTTATTCACAATAGCCAACATTTGGAAACAACCTCAGTGTTCATCAACAGATGAACAGGTAAAGAAGATGCAATGTATAATAATATATAAGTATTATTCAGCCATGAGAAAGAAGGAAATCCTGCCATTTGGGACATCATGGATGGGCCCTGAGGGCATTTTACTAAGTGAAATAAGCTAGACAGAGAAAGACAAATACTGCATGGTATCACTTATTTGTGGAATCCTTTTTTAAAAAACAAGTCAAACTCATAGAAACAGAGTAGAAATTCATTGTCAGGGGCTGGGAGGTGGGGGAAATAGGGAGAGGTCAGTAAAAGGGTACAAACTTTCAGCTATAAGATGAATAAGTCCTGAGGATCTAATGTAAAACGTGCTGGCTATAGTTGATAACACTGTATTGTATAATTGAAATTTGCTAAGAGAGTAAAACTTAAATGTTCTTACCCCCCAAAAAAACAAAGAGATAGCTATGTGAGGTGATGATGTGTTAACTAGGTGGTGTAAATTCTTTCACAATGTGTATGTATATCAAATCACCAGGATGAACACTTTAAATATCTTATAATTTTTTTGGCAATTGTACCTCAGTAAAGCTGAAAAAATATACATATGGAATTCCCCAAAGGATCTGTTAGATTTTGCATGGCACACCCATCATTCTAGTTAGTATTTTTCCAGCTTCTGCTTTTCATAAGGAAATAATTCAAGAATTAAATGTGAGTCTTCCTCTCATTAAACAAGTCAAAAACCACCCTTCTTGGAAATTTTGGTCCTCTCCATACAAACATTCTTTAGGGACTTTTTTCCCCCCAAGATAGTCTCTCAATGGCAGCTATCACATAGCTAATGAATGAATTTGTGCCAACATCTAACGTTTTATCATAAATTCTTAATTATTTCCTAAAAATATTATTAAAATATTAGCCATTTTTCCAACTACAAGCAAATCACTCTTTTATCAGTTTTTGAAGTTTAACATAATCATATTAATTCTTGTTTTACCAACTAGTATCTGAAAATGTTTGAAAGTCTTTGTAAGACATACTTTCAACATATTCCTTTAAATAAATCCATAAAGTAGTTAAAAAAAGAGTTCTATTTCTTGGCATTATGGCATTAGGTCATAATGTCAATTTTGCAACAATAAGATAATTGTTCAGATACAGAATTAGAAGAAAATAATCTTTGTCTTTCATTTATTATTTTACAGATTTTCTCTGAAAGCATTTATATTTAATCCTTGCCCATTTAAAAAACATTTAGTAATCAATTTCCTAAAGCCAAAAATATTTCTTGACTGCATTTATTTTTTGCTATTGAAGTTCTGTTGTTATGAATTACATCTGAAGTTCAGTAGAGTATTTAACATTTTTAACTTCCTTAATTAATTTCTTGTTAGCACCAGGGATTTACAGTGTTCCCTCAAACCTGTTCATTTGTACACAATTCACAGTGACAATGCAACAGAGCAGTGACCAGGGTGAGCCCACAGAGGAAGAAAATAGTGGGGATCAGACCCCCCAGGGTCTGGGCTTGTGGAAGGGGGAGGGGTTTCTTTGATCCTTTCTGGTGTGGAGTAAATCCTGAAGCAAGCATAAAAGCCTAGGGAAAAGGGAAGTTGGTGGTCTAAACAAGTCTTATTTCCTCTTTTCCTTTCTTTCGCTCCTATAATTCTGGTCACCAATTCCAATGTGTGGGAGTTTTTCCCACACCACCAAGCAATTCTCTGACACCAGCTGGGTATCCTACAATTCAACTCAATTCGGACACTATCCACCTGGAAACAGCATCAGATCCCACAGGTTAAGGGCTCAGACCCTCAAAACTGCCCCACCCAACCCCGCTTACCACTTCAGTCCATGTTGTCACCAGTGCCTCTGACCAACCAACCATAGATCAGAGGTCCCAATGACCCCTCCTTTGATTAATTTGCTAGAGTGGATCACAGAACCCAGAGAACTATTTTACTTACTAGATTACCAGTTTCTTATAAAAGGATATAACTCAGGAAGAGCCAGATGGAAGATAAGTAGGGCAAGGTATGGGGAAAGGGCACAGAGATTCCATGCCTTCTCCAAGCATGCCACTCTCCTTGAATCTACAAGTATTCACCAAGCTGGAACTCTTCAAACCCCTTCCTTCTGGGTTTTTATCGAGGTTTCATTACTCAGGCATGATGGATTAAATCATTAGCCACTGGTGACTGATTCCATCTGAAGATCCTTTCCCCTCCCCCAGAAGTCAGGGGTGTGGGACGGAGGTTCTAACCCTCTTTTCACAGGGTTGGTTCTCCGGGTAACCAGCCCCCATCCTTAGGTGCAGCCCAGAAGTTGCCTCACTAACACAACAAAAGACACTTTTATTGCTCTCATCACTTAGAAAATTCCAAGGGTTTTAGGAGCTCTGTGCCCAAAATGCAATGAAGACCAAATATATATTTCTTATTAAAAATCACAGTGTCACGCCTCCTTTCCTCTCCTATTCTCTCCTCTCTCCCTGTTTCAGTTTAGACTCTTTTATTTACAAGGAGCAGAAATTCATTCAGATTCATTCCCGTAAAGATTTAATGTTAGAATACAGCGGACACCAGAAGTAAGAGGAACCACAGAAGTCTGTCTGTCTGCCTCCCCCTCTCTGTGGTTGTATGACTTCTCTCTCATACATCTGTTTTTCTTTGTGCATCTGTTCTGTTTGCACCCCTCTATTATCTGGCTTCTCATTACTATTCATTTGTGCTTCCACCATGCCCATTTCTTGACTCTACATCATGCCTTCAGCTCCAGTTTCCTTTCCTAATTCACTCAGTTTCTCATTCCCCAACTCTGAAGCCCCAAGAAATGAATCTGACTGGCTCAGCCCATCTTTACGAGCCATACCATTGAGGGTTCTAATCCCCTGGGGCTGAGGAATAGGATCCCGTGGTGCAGAGGGGCTATGAGCCAGGCAGGCAGTGATCAACTCTCTAGTATAATCTTCTTTTAACTTCCTCTCTTTGTGTCTTTATTTTTTTCAAGTAGTTGCTGAATACTCATGATGTGCCCATTACTGTTTTAGGCAACAGGGTTTGAAAGACTCAGTCTCTGCTTTCAAGAAGCTATGTGTCCATGAGGAGAGAAAAGCAAGCTAGCAACAGCTGTCAGGTATTGTCATAACAGCTGTAGTAAACGATGCTAATGAAGCACTCGGAAAGGGCACCCCAGCAGATGGGGAGTCCAGGGAGTTCCTCAGGTGAGATGATGCCTGAGCTAATTTTAAGAGAATAAGTAGGAGTGATAGGAGTGGGAGGTTGGTGAAGAGGAGAACACAGGGGATTCCCAGCAGAGGGAGCCATTTGTGCAAAGGCACTGGGGTCAGTGACACACTGTAAACTCCTGGAGCTGCAAGTGGTTTGGTGGTCCTGGGCACCTGGCAGGAGTCAGACTGAAGAGGTAGGCAGGGGCTAGACCACGAAGTGCCTTGTGGGTCCTGAGTTTGGAAGACAATGGACCATGGAAGAATTTTTAATTCAGTAGTAATACGATCAGATATGTGTTTTATAAAGATATCTCTGCTAGCAACATTGGCAGTGGATTGTGCTACTGGAACCTGGGAAACAAGTTAGAAGGTCACTCTAGGCTTCAAGATAGGAAATGATGTGAGGGCCAGAATTAAGAAACACGGACGGGGGTGGAAAAGAAGAGAAGGATTTAGAAAACAGAATCAACACATACACACAAAGGATCTAAAAGAAAAAGGGGTCAGGGGTCTGGTAGGTTTACCTCCCCAAATACTCTCTAAACCCACTAACATAGGTCCTAGTCAAACGCCCAGGTCTTTCTCCCATGTCTGACCATTGGTTCCCACAGTGGGTGAGAAGAGGCAGGGAGAGAATAAGTGTTCCTATTTAACATCGAGGAAGAACTATTTTAAGATCTCTCCAACCCCCTTTCCAAAACCTTATCTACTTTCATCCCTCAAGCCCCTTTTCTGTCAGCTCTCTCTGCCTTCTAGCCCTTTCTTCCACGCTCTATTTTCCTTCCTTGGCTGCTCTACTCTCCCCACTTCCTTTGACTGATATTGACCAGAAATTCCTCACTCATCTAGTCAGTCAACATTTACTCACTTCCTGCTGTGGTCAGAGAGGAGAGAGTGCTCAGAGAGCAAGAGATCGGAGTAGGAGTTTATGAGCGCACAGGGATAAGCAAAAAATGAACATCAGCAAGGCTTTCATGAACTCAATGTGGGCACAGACTTTTACTGGATCTCATGCTTTAGAAACCAGAGGAGTGTTGATATAGGTTTCCATATCTTACTATCTGTGGTCAATAACAAGGGTAGAGACAAATATTATTGGGGACTACTTCCTTTGGAGACCCCTCTGGCCTGTCTCACCTGCATCATCTCCTCCATCTGCAATAAATAAAATTACCGCTCAGGGCTGATAAACATGTAACTTCCTCAGAATCATTAGCAGTCTCCCCCCACCCCCAGAAAACCGGTTACTGTATTCTTCAAGCATAACTTGGTGTTCAGCCATGACTCCCTGCCAACAGATTTCTTGTCTCTAAAATGGACGAGGAGAGAAAGAGAGAGAGAGAGGGGGGCAGAGTTGAGCCCTTGTTTTGAGTTTTATCCTAGGATGGCTTCAAGGGGCACATGCAACACCGGGATCAAGCTATATCTCTCTGACTCCGAAGGCATTTCACCTCAAAAGTCTGAGCAAAGTATGTCTGGTTTATTTCTGGAAAGGAAGCAAAGCTGTGTGTGAATTCAGGTCATCCAGTGAGGAAGGCACACAAGGAAGATCAATGGCAGAGCATGCCAGCCTCTGCTTCACAGTGACTGGCAAGCAGGGCAGGGTATCCATACATCTAAGGGACTGACGAAAGCTTCAAGGTTCCACTGAAGTGCAGTTGGGAACAATTTAACAGTGCAGCAGCTGAGATACATAGTATCTGACAGAAAATTCCAGAGGGTGCTATCAGGGCCCGGGGTTTTCTGTTTGGGCTGAAGCAATTCATAGACTACCAAAAAGGCAAAGTTGCAAATCTTGCCCTAGAGGTCAGGACACTGACATGAAATTGCACATGGAATTCTTGCAGCCAATCACAGTGGACTCCCCTAGATACTTGGTAAACAATCTCTGTCTTGGCTGCTGTGTCAGGGCAATATTCGGTGGCCAAGGACAGCTACAAAAAGGCTTTCTGCAGTTTTACTTAGGTTGCCTTCTGCCTCCAACTTCCAGAAGATCAGATGTTTCCCCTGAAGAGACTGTGCCCCTTGGACCATGAGCTCTCAGGCTCTCCCGTTGTGCTTTCCGCCCGTTGTTCAGTGAGCGCTATAGAATACGCAATCAGTTTAGTCCACAGAAGGCAGGTGGGTGACAGCTGCATGAATTTGTAGCACTGCATTCCTTTTGACATAAGTTGACACCTGTGATGGCATTTTAGGGTAGTTTTGGAGGCCGTCTCCTAATTCACTGATACAACCACCTTCCTTGCAAACCAGAGCTACTTTTCCCAGCTTCCTTGGTTAATGAGAAAGTGAAATCCCTTCTCTCTGAGCTACAGTTTCACCTCTGTTTCCAGGTCACACCCACTTCATTGCTTGAACCCACTTGAACTGTAACTTAATTTGCTTATAAAATATTCACTAATTATATATCCCTGGGTCAGAAACTCAATGTCATCCATGATATAACCACTTCTTCCTGTTCTAAAACCTCCTCTAAAAGCTCCCGTGTTTTCTTCCAATTTTTCCAATGATTCTTTTCCACCTCTTGGGGTCCCCTCGGTCCCCATGCAGCCCCCTCTCCAGGTACTACATCTGGTCTGTACTTTCCCCTCAACCATACAGGAAGCATCCTCATAGCACCTCTTCAGACTGACTTTGTTGGTTTATTCTCTGCCCATTTGAATAGTTTTACTATCTAGTCTTCCTTTGATTTTGGTGGAAGATGGGAATTTATTTTGTACCATGTACTTAGGCTGTATTGACAGAACAGATGGGAGTCAGGGAGGTCAAAGGAGCTGAAATATAAGTATAGAACGTCAAAGCTGTCAGGGAGAGAGGGAAGGAGAGAGGGAGGGAGGGAGGGAGGGGGGAGGGGGAGGGAGGGAGGGGGAGGGGGAGGAAGGGAGGGAGGGGGAGAGAGAGAGAGAGAGAGAGAGAGAGAGAAGGGAGAAGAGAGATTCTCTGTAGAAAATTACCACCTGCTGTATTAGTTAATGCTTTTCAAGTCACTATATCGCTAAGTTAACGTAGGCAGTGATTTTTCCCTCTTCTTCCTACAGCAGATAGTGATGATATTTTCTGACAAACCTGGGCAATCTACTTATTTATTCTCTACTTCTCCCCTAAGCAGGACTGCAGTCATCTCCGTCTGAAACAAAACTCTCATGGTTCAACAGTCATGCCATTTCGTTTGTTTAATTACAATGCTTATTTTTACTAATACCCAGCAGCCTGTTACTGAAGGCACATTTTTAGAAATCTAACAAATAAGCAAATACATCCTTAGATCACAGACACAGCTATCCAAATTTGTACAAAAGGGAAAGAGCACTTATCACACCTACACACTGGTTTGTTTTTGTTTGTTTTTTTCCTATTTCATCTACTTAAAGGCATTTTCTGGAGAAATGACACATGATTTCTAGTTTTTTAAACCATAACTAAAACTGCCTTCTTGGGTATTTGTGTGAATACTTTCTGAAAATCTTCTGTAATTATATTCAACTCTTCTTTCATGCTTTAAAATGGCTTTATAACAGAGCAGATAAGCAGATAAAATTATGTGGGTACAAGCAGGCTAGAGAATAACTAGAAAACTATAATGGTAACCCAGCAGGACTTTCATTTGGGAAGTGCCCAGATGGCTTCATTGGTGAATTCTTCTCACATGTAAGGGAAAAAATAATACTAATTTATCCAAACTTTTTAAGAATATAGAAAAACAGGAAACATTTCCCCATTTGTTTGTGATGCCAGCACAACCCAGATAATAAAACCTACAAGGACATCTTAAGAAGAGTAAATTAGAGCCCAATCCATCTCATGAACACAGATGCAAGAAATCTTTTAAATAAGTGGTTGAATATCCAGATGGGAAAAAAATGAACCTTGACCCTTAACTCACACTCATTTCAAATACATTATAGATTTACATGTAAAAACTTTTAAAATAATAAATCTGGGAGAAGAAAACATGGAATGTTTAATAGCCATGAGGTAGGTAGGCAAAGAATTCTTAAACAGGACACAAAACATTTCTAATCATAAAGAGTAAGAATGATAAATTAGACTTCATTAAACTAAGAAATTGTCCTTATCACAGGACAACAAAGCAAATGAAATGGCAGTTCACGGAGGAGTGTTTCCATACATACATCCAACGCAGCACTTGTATCCAAAATGTATAAAGAACTATTATAGCTCAATAAGGAAAAGGCAGCCAATCTAATTTTTAAATGAGGAAAATCTTGAACAGGCACTTCATGAAAGAGGATAACTAATAATGGAAAAGAATCTGAAAAAGAACTATATATATATCACTTTGCTGTACACACATTGAAATTATACTTCAATTTAAGAAATGGTTAATAAAAAAGCAAAACAAAACAAAACAAAAAAGGGCTTATCTAAATACCCAATAAGAATTTGAACAAAGCTCTCAATATCAATAGCCAGTAGGAAAGTGTAAGTTAAAGTCACAATGAAATATCATGACACAGCTGCCAGAATGGCTAAATTTTTTTTAATGATACAGTAGATCAGAGAGGGCAGGAAACAACTGAAACTCTTGTACACTGCTGTTTGGAACAACTGTTTTGGAAAGCTGATTGGCAATATCTACTAAAATGAAACATGCAATGTCTCTATGACTCAGCAATTCTACATATCTACCCCAAAGAAATGAGTACACATGTTTACTCTAAGACACAGATCAGAATTGTCATAGCACTATTAGGTATAGTAGCCCCCAATTAGAAACAATGTAAATGTCTATCAACAGTTAATGGATGAATAATTTATGACATGTTTATACTATGGAATGTTTTACAGCAGTAATAAAGGATGAACTACTGGTATGCAATGACAAGGATAATTTCACAGAAGTAGTGCTGAACTTAAAAAGCTGGTACAAAAGTGTACATTCTGTATTCTTCCATTTTACAAAGTTCAAAGAAAGGCAAAACTAATGTATGATGATAGAATTTTCTTTTTAAAAGGCTCCTGAATGATTCTAATGTGCATCTAGGTTTGAGAACTACTTACACGCCAGGGAGGTAACTGAGGTCCCAGGAAGTGAAGAGACTTGGCCGGGCTTTCTTGATTCCCAGCTTTGTTTTACGTGTATGAACAATACTGCCACCTCCATTACAGAAAAATGGTCCCACCAGAACTTGATTCTATGTGCAACACATGGATCCCAGATCCTAAGCTGTTTTTACTGTCCTCAACAAACTCACTCAGTGTAGATTGATTCCATGTGCTGCCTGAGAGATGGCTTTCATTCAGGAGTGAGTGAACATTTCTGATTCTTTTTCCACAAAAACTTTTTTAGATAATTTCTGTTATCTTATTTTTATTGAAGTATAGTTGATTTACAATGTTGTGTTAGTTTCAGGTGTACAGCACAGTGACTCAGTTATATACATACATATATATTCTTTTTCAGATTCTTTTCCCTTATAGGCTATTACAAAACATTGAGTATAGTTCCCTGTGCTATACCGTAGGTCCTTGTTTGTTATCTGTAAATTTGTTATTTTAAAATGGCAAGCACATAAGAGTATCCATAAACATGAAGGAAGCAGAAGCAATACATATTTCTCTCAGGTGTCATTTTACATCTCTATCTGATACTAGTTAAACCAATGTTCTGATGTCGGTGTTCAGCTTCTTTTTCTTTTGGCTTTTTGTTCATTTTTTAATAAATTGAAATATAGTTGATGTACAATATCATGTTAGTTTCAGGTGTACTACATAATGATTTGACATTTGCATCCATTATGAAACGATCACCATAATAAGTCTAGTAACTATCCGTCCTCATACAAAATTATTACAATATTATCAACTGTATCCCTTATGCTGTATATTACACCCTGTGACTTATTTATTGTATAACTGGAGGTTTGTACCTCTTTCTGTTCACTTTAAAGATCATTTAGAAAGATTCTGAAAAGACTTAGGAAAAGGAGAATTTCAATCTCCATCGGGGAATTGAGAAAGTTTTTGGTCTATTAAAAAATGCTTATTATGTATATTCGGTGCCTTAATTCTACGTGACAGAATGATAAAGGCAGAAAAACGCTCATATTCTCTGCTTTTGGCATTAGCAGCATTGAATGCATTCAGATTAATAAAATTCAAGTGTTGCCAATATAAACGAAAGAGCTGTGTTATCACTTTGCACCCTTAGTTATTAGCAATCATGACAGCTCAAGGAAAGTCAACTGACACGTTTATTTATGAAAGGATTTGAACAGTCACAGCTGAAATTCACAAATGTAGATGCAGATAACTGCTGGAAAACCACAAGAAATAGTAGGAAAGAAAAACTAGGAAGGAGAGTGAGCAACCATAATCAGCTTTGTTGAAACAAGTAGCATTAATGGAGGGAACTCCTCATTTTTTTACTCTTCTGAAATCTTTATTCTCTTCTAAATTTCTCCTTCTCCTCTTCCTCCTCCTCCTTCTTCTTTGTCTTCCAGAGTGTTGTCACCTATACAAAATGCTCTGTGGGGCTTGAAATGTGTTTCTTTATTTATCTGAATCTCAACTTATTTTTTCTATTGATGAGAACACTGGTTCTTAACCTGTAGCTTTTCTTTATCTCCAAGTATATCAATGGTGTTAAGTAATACCCATCCAATGCCATTTTCTTCATAGTTACCATTTCCTCATACTTCTCAACGAGCCTGATAAGTCACACCTGCTTGTGAGTTCCCTTCCACCCACCAGTCAACCATCCTAATTCACAGCCAAAGCCAAGGGCTCTCTGCTCCACCGCTACCAGTATTGGAGTCCTCATTGCTAGCTGGGCAGTGAGTCATCCAGCTCCAAAGCCCCATCATATTATCTGTGTTCTTGGACCACTGCTGGTACTGTCTCAGGTTGGCGTCTCTTGATGAAACAATCAACACATGTGTAAAGGAGGGGCTGATGCAGATTGGGCATAGAGAAACGTCAGACTGTGATACAGGATGACAAAGCTTCAGCCAAGGCCCCAGGGAGCTAGAGCACATCCTGTTCATCATTGTGGTGCCCACTGAACCCTTATTTGCCCACCAACATCAGTCACTGTATGTGGGCCTCTGGGAAGGGCTTGCCTGGAGGGAGGGGTCTGTCTGCTGCTGAGGCAAACCCAGAAGGTGCCGACAGCTCCGGCATTGAGTCCTTCCTGGAAGGCGGATTGTTTCCATCACAGAGATGCATGAGGACAGAATGCAGATTAGGTCAGGTCTGAAAAGGATCCAGTCCTCCAAAATGACCCCAGATTTCACTTGAAAGACTATAGGTTTCATTCAGGTCTGATCTTAATTTACAGCCCAGAGTGTGGGCCAAAACGTCTCCATTTACTTTGGGAAATACTCCCAAATCTCACTGACCTAAATACTCGGTACACTGTAAGGTCACTAAGAGGGCTTTTTAAAATGTGCTTTTGAAAGAGATTTCTAGTTTGGTTTTCAAGAAAGATTGTGTATGAAAAAAAGTTTTGGAGGGAAATGATATAACTCTAAAAGAGATTTAATATCAGCGGGGGGAAAAGGATAAGGGAAAAAGGGAACACATGGCATCTCACTGAAGTACGTTTGACCTTAGGCCCTGCTTTAGATATTAATTTCTGAGCTAATGAGGCTCGGCCAGACTCTTGGGATCTAGGAACCATTTGCCAAAATCATCTTTAGCTTTATCCTATCTCCCTGAATCCAGACCAGGATCCTATAAATCTGTAATTTAAATGCTGCCCTGGCCATGTAAAAGGTTTAACCACTACATTAAATCCAGTAGACAATTTAAAAATCCTAATTTAGGGGTGTTCATCCCTCTCTCTTGAGAGTGTTCCATGTTTGGCCTCATCACAAGAGTGAACACCCTGTAACCACCAAGCTTTCCCTCCTTGAAACAGCTCGCAGTAACCAGCAGAGCAGCCTCAAGAAGAAAAGTGTCCACTAAGCAGAGCATGGACGTTCTCGCAGGACACCAGAGCTTTGCTGGGAACTAATTTGAAACCAGTTTCCCATACATTAGGCTTCACAAGGTCACACTGTGCACTTCTGGTATCTGGCCGATAAGGGTATTTTCAGTAACAGTTTCAAGAACAGGAATGCTAGAATGCTAAACCATTGTTTTCGATTATCTTACCAACTGTCAAATCAAATTCCGTTGTTTCTCTGGTGGTCAATAAGAATTGTATCAAATATTTTGTGTGTGTGTGTGATTTTTAAAATTGAGGTATAATTGACATACATTATATTAGATTCAGGTGTACAACATAATGATTCAATAGTTGTATATATCGTGAAATGATCATCACAGTAAGTGTCGTTAACATCCATCACCATCCATAGTTACAGAACATTTTTTTCTTGTGATGAGACCTTTTCAAATCTGTTCTCTTACCACCGTACAAGTACGCCAATACATTATTACTAACTATGGTCGCCATGCTGTACATTACATCCCCATAGCTTATTTATTTCATAACTGGAAGTTTGGTCCTCAAAAATATTTCTTGAAATAAAAACAAAAAGTACTTTAGTATTATAAATTTGGATCTTGCGTCATTGACCAATAATCCACATACTATGGGTTGATCCTATCAGTGATGTAAAAATAGAGCATCCACCTTATTGTCAGATTCACATTTCATTCAAGAAAGGTATGGAGAGCTTATTGGGGTCTATGTCTGGCGGTGAAAATAAATATTCTACTTCAGTACTAAAGGTATTCTTGGAACTCTTCCCTTTGTTCAATTAACTTGATTAGGAGCAATTCAGATGCAATGTTTCCTCTTATTAAATTCATACCACCCCAAACTTTCTTCAAACAAAAAAAGGTTATCATTTTGTTCTCAGTCCTTCAGAGTAAGTGACAGTATCCAAGTTCTTCTCACTTTCTCCTATGGCTTCTTCTCCCTCTTTTTTCCTCCTCAACCAGAGTGTAAGCTCCTCCAGAGCAAAAAAAAAAAAAAAAAAAAAAAAACAAGGTTTGTTTTCTACCACCTTCATTGCCTGGCACGAGTCCAGTAGATAAAACAGTCCCCAGGGCCTGGACAACTGGGACTATTAAATGTAATTTTACAGTTTGGTGGGGTAGAAGCTGTAGCACCTATCAGCCTGACAGGCCTATGTAATTAGTTCCTGTGAGAACTCAGGAGAAGGAGGCGATATCAATAAACTAGAACTCAGTCAGCAAAAGTGACCCATGTCAGCATGTAATTCCCCTTCCTCCTCCTCCACTGTCACCATTCAGCCATCTTTTCCACACTGATGGTCACCATCTGGCAGTCATCTCTTCCCACCTCTGTCCTCCAGCCAAAGGACTCGGGTTGATCAAATTGTCAGTGGGGAGAGAATGAAGGAATGGCCCTTTACAGCATAACTAGCCCTGAGTCCCACACCTCTGTAGGAATCACCTTCATAGTAACGGATGAAACCACAGGCCTCTGAAGCTGCTGGGGGCCTCAGAGTTCTCCAGAATCCTGCTGCTAAAAATAAGTGTTAGATAGAAATGCAGACCCTTGAGCCCTGCTCCCTTCCTCCTGAACCAGAATCAGAGGTTTAACAAGATCCCCAAGTCATCTGCATACACAATAAAGTCTGAAAAGCACTAGAATATTCTTCATTATGTGTACCAGAAAACTGAGCCCGGGAGAAGCTAGGTATCTAAATAAAATGCATCAGGAGAGATTTGCAGATCAATTCATTCATTGATCCTGGAGAAACAATAACATGAAAATGTACAACACATTAGTAAAAGCAGGGCTTTGGCTCCTTACAAAAGATTTTACCATCAATTGAACGAGAAATCCAATTGCATGAGAATACTTCGGAGTGTATCACAGCAGTTCATTAATATTTCTAAGCACCATCATAAGGACTATACAGTAAATGCTTACATTAAATTAAATTAAAAATTGTTTTTTTGTTTTGTTTTTTAACTTTTTATTTTATACTGGAGCATAGCCGATTAACAATGTTGTGATAGCGTCAGGTGCACAGCCATACATATACATGTATCCACTCTCCCCCCAAATCCCCTCCCATCCAGGCTGCCATATAACACTGAGCAGAGTTCACTGTTCTATACAATAGGTCCTTGTTGGTTATCCATTTTAAATATAACCGTGTTTATTTGTTTGTTTGTTGCTTTGTTTTGTTTTTACCTGAGTTGGGTCATAAAAATGCTAAAAGGCAGTTCTTTGTCGTTAGGCAAGATTTTCGTAGTTTCTAGGATTCCTAAAGTTGTTACTCCCTTCATCCTTGACTTTTCTACCTGGTCTATTATTTCACCTCCAGCCACGTGCAGATCCCTATTTTTTAATTACTTGTTAATAAAAGGTAATATATGCCCTACATGGAGAATACAAGAGAATATCTCAAAGACTAGAAATTACCTAGAGTTCCAACCCAAGAGAGACACAGTTAACATGTGAAATATATTTTCTTCCAACTTTTTAATGTAGTTAAAATGATACTGTATTTATAGGTTGGTATGCTGATTTATTTTAAATTAAGACAAAGCGTATTATCAGGTTATTACCTGGAACGTAATCAAAACTTCATATAGGAGACCTTCAAGATGGCGGAGGAGTCAGATGTGGAGATCACCTTCCTCCCACAAATACATCAGAAATACATCTACATGTGGAACAGCTCCTACAGAACACCTACTGAACGCTGGCAGAAGACCTCAGACCTCCCAAAAGGCAAGAAACCCCCCACGTACCTGGGTAGGGCAGAAGAAAACAGAAAAAACAGAGACAAAAGAATAGGGATGGGATCTGCACCAGTGGGAGGGAGCTGTGAAGGAGGAAAGGTTTCCACACACTAGGAGCCCCTTCGCGGGCAGAGACTGCAGGTGGTGGAGAGGGGAGGCTTCGGAGCCACGGAGGAGAGCGCAGCCACAGGGGTGCGGAGGGCAAAGCGGAGAGATTCCCGCACAGAGGATCGGCGCCGAGCAGCACTCACCAGCCCGAGAGGCTCGTCTGCTCACCCGCCGGGGCGGGCGGGGCTGGGAGCTGAGGCTCGGGCTTCGGTCGGATCGCAGGGAGAGGACTGGGGTTGGCGGCGTGAACACAGCCTGAAGGGGTTAGTGCGCCACAGCTGGCCGGGAGGGAGTCCAGGAAAAGGTCTGGACCTGCCTAGGAGGCAAGAGACCATTGTTTCGGGCTGCACGAGGAGAGGGGATTCAGAGCGCCGCTTAAACGAGCTCCAGAGATGGGCACGAGCCGCGGCGATCAGTGCGGACCCCAGAGACGGGCATGAGACGCTAAGGCTGCTGCTGCCGCCACCAAGAAGCCTGTGTGCGAGCACAAGTCACTCTCCACACCGCCCCTCCCGGGAGCCGGTGCAGCCCACCACTGCCAGGGTCCCGTGATCCAGGGACAACTTCCCCAGGAGAACGCACGGCGCGCCTCGGGCTGCTGCAACGTCACGCCGGCCTCTGCCGCTGCAGGCTCGCCCCGCATCCGTACCCCTCCCTCCCCCTGGCCTGAGTGAGCCAGAGCCCCCGAATCAGCTGCTCCTTTAACCCCGTTCTGTCTGAGCGAAGAACAGACTCCCTCAGGCGACCTACACACAGAGGCGGGGCCAAATCCAAAGCTGAACCCTGGAAGCTGTGCAAACAAAGAAGAGAAAGGGAAATCTTTCCCAGCAGCCTCAGAAGCAGTGGATTAAAGCTCCACAAACAACTTGATGTACCTGCATCTGTGGAATACCTGAATAGACAACGAATCATCCCAAATTAAGGAGGTGGACTTTGGGAGCAACGATGTATATATTTTTTTCCTGTTTCTCTTTTTGTCAGTGTGTATGTGCATGCTTCTGTGTGTGATTTTGTCTGTATAGCTTTGCTATTACCATTTGTCCTAGGGTTCTGTCGGTTTTTTTACTATAGTTTTTAGTGCTTGTTATCATTGGTGGATTTGTTTTTTGGTTTGGTTGCTCTCTTCTTTCTTTTTTTTATTACTTTTTATATTTCTAATAATTATTTTTTATTGTAATAACTTTATTTTGTTTTATTTTATTTTACTTTTTTCTTTCTTTCTTTCTTTCTTTTCTCCCTTTTATTTGGAGCCGTGTGGATGACAAGGTCTTGGTGCTCCGGCTGGGTGTCAGGCCTGTGCCTCTGAGGTGGGAGAACCGAGTTCAGGACACTGGTCCACCAGAGACCTCGCAGCTCCATGTAATATCAAATGGCGAAAATCCCCCAGAGATCTCCATCTCAACATCAAGACCCAGCTCCACTCAACAACCAGCAAGCTACAGTGCTGGACACCATATGCCAAACAACTAGCAAGACAGGAACACAGCCACACCCATTAGCAGAGAGGCTGCCTAAAATCATAATAAGGTCAAAGACACCCCAAAACACACCACTGGACGTGGACCTGCACACCAGAAAGACAAGATCCAATCTCATCCACCAGAACACAGGCACTAATCCCCTTCAACAGGAAGCCTACACAACCCACTGAACCAAACTTAGCCACTGGGGTCAGACACCAAAAACAACGGGAACTACGAACCTATAGCCTGAATAAAGGAGACCCCAAACACAGTAAGTTAAGCAAAATGACAACAAAGCAGAGAAACACAGAGCAGATGAAGGAGCAAGGTAAAAACCCACCAGACCAAACAAATGAAGAGGAAATAGGCAGTCTACCTGAAAAAGAATTCAGAGTAATGATAGTAAACATGATCCAAAATCTTGAAAATAGAATGGAGAAAATACAAGAAACGTTTAACAAGGATCTAGAAGAACTAAAGAGCAAACAAACACTGATGAAAAACACAGTAAATGAAATTAAAAATTCCCTAGAAGGAATCAATAGCAGAATAACTGAGGCAAAAGAACGGATAAGTGACCTGGAAGATAAAATAGTGGAAATAACTATGCAGAGCAGAATAAAGAAAAAAGAATGAAAAGAATTGAGGACAGTCTCAGAGACCTCTGGGACAACATTAAATGCACCAACATTCGAATTATAGGGGTTCCAGAAGAAGAAGAGAAAAAGAAAGGGATGAGAAAATATTTGAAGAGATTATAGTTGAAAACTTCCCTAATATGGGAAAGGAAAGAGTTAATCAAGTCCAGAAAGCGCAGAGCGTCCCATACAGGATAAATCCAAGGAGAAACACGCCAAGACACATATTAATCAAACTATCAAAAATTAAATACAAAGAAAAATATTAAAAGCAGCAAGGGAAAAACAACAAATAACATACAAGGGAATACCCATAAGGATAACAGCTGATCTTTCAGCAGGAACTCTACAAGCCAGAAGGGAGTGGTAGGACATATTTAAAGTGATGAAAGGGAAAAACCTACAACCAAGATTACTCTACCCAGCAAGGATCTCATTCAGATTTGAAGGAGAAATTAAAACCTTTACAGAAAAGCGAAAGCTAAGAGAATTCAGCACCACCAAACCAGCTTTACAACAAATGCTAAAGGAACTTCTCTAGGCAGGAAACACAAGAGAAGGACCTACAATAACAAACCCAAAACAATTAAGAAAATGGTAATAGGAACATACATATCGATAATTACCTTAAATGTAAATGGATTAAATGCTCCCACCAAAAGACATAGACTGGCTGAATGGATACAAAAATGAGACCCGTATATATGCTGTCTACAAGAGACCCACTTCAGACCTAGGGACACATACAGACTGAAAGTGAGGGGATGGAAAAAGATATTCCATGCAAATGGAAATCAAAAGAAAGCTGGAGTAGCAATTCTCATATCAGACAAAATAGACTTTAAAATAAAGACTATTACAAGAGACAAAGAAGGACACTACATAATGATCAAGGGATCAATCCAAGAAGAAGATATAACAATTGTAAATATTTATGCACCTAATATAGGAGCACCTCAATACATAAGGCAAATGCTAACAGCCATAAAAGGGGAAATCAACAGTAACACAATCATAGTAGGGGACTTTAACACCCCACTTTCACCAATGGACAGATCATCCAAAATGAAAATAAATAAGGAAACACAATCTTAAAATGATACATTAAACAAGATGGACTTAATTTATACTTATAGGGCATTCCATCCAAAAACAACAGAATACACTTTCTTCTCAAGTGCTTATGGAACATTCGCCAGGATAGATCATATCTTGGGTCACAAATCAAGCCTTGGTAAATTTAAGAAAATTGAAATCGTATCAAGTATCTTTTCCGAGCACAACACTATGAGACAGATATCAATTACAGGAAAAAATCTGTAAAAAATACAAACACATGGAGGCTAAACAATACACTACTTAATAACCAAGAGATAACTGAAGAAATCAAAAAATACCTAGAAACAAATGACAATGAAAACACGATGACCCAAAACCTATGGGATGCAGCAAAAGCAGTTCTAAGAGGGAAGTTTATAGCAATACAATCCTACCTTGAATCAAGAAACATCTCAAATAAGCAACTTAACCTTACACCTAAAGCAATTAGAGAAAGAACAAAAAAACCCCAAAGTTAGCAGAAGGAAAGTAATCATAAAGATCAGATCAGAAATAAATGAAAAGGAAATGAAGGAAACAATGGCAAAGATCAATAAAACTAAATGCTGGTTCTTTGAGAAGATAAACAAAATTGATAAACCATTAGCCAGACTCATCAAGAAAAAAAGGGAGACGACTCAAATCAATAGAATTAGAAAGGAAAAAGGAGAAGTAACAACTGACACTGCAGAAATACAAAGGATCATGAGAGATTACTACAAACAACTATATGCCAATAAAATGGAAAACCTGGAAGAAATGGACAAATTCTTAGAAAAGCACAACTTTCTGAGACTGAACCAGGAAGAAATAGAAAATATAAACAGACCAATCACAAGCACTGAAATTGAAACTGTGATTAAAAATCTTCCAACAAACAAAAGCCCAGGACCAGATGGCTTCACAGGCGAATTCTATCAAACATTTAGAGAAGAGCTAACGCCTATGCTTCTCAAACTCTTCCAAAATATAACAGAGGGAGGAACACTCCCAAACTCATTCTACGAGGCCACCATCACTCTGATACCAAAACCAGACAAAGTTGTCACAAAGAAAGAAAACTACAGACCAATATCACTGATGAACATAGATATAAAAATCCTCAACAAAATACTAGCAAACGAATCCAACAGCATATTAAAAGTTTCATATACCATGATCAGTGGGGTTTATCCCAGGAATGCAAGGATTCTTCAATATATGCAAATCAATCAATGTGATACACCATATTAAGATATTGAAGAATAAAAACCATATGTTCATCTCAATAGATGCAGAAAAAGCTTTCGACAAAATTCCACACCCATTTATGATAAAAACCCTCCAGAAAGTAGGCATAGAGGGAACTTATTTCAACATAATAAAGGCCATATATGACAAACCCACAGCCAACATCATTCTCAATGGTGAAAAACTGAAAACATTTCCACTAAGATCAGGAACAAGACAAGGTTACCCGCTCTCACCGCTATTACTCAACACTGTTTTGGAAGTTTTAGCCACAGCAATCAGAGACTAAAAAGAAATAAAAGGAATCCAAATCAGAAAAGAAGAAGTAAAACTGTCACTGTTTGCAGATGACATGATACTATAAATAGACAATCCTAAAGACTCTACCAGAAAACTACTAGAGCTAATCAATGAATTTGGTAAAGTTCCAGGATACAAAATTAATGCAGAGAAATCTCTTGCATTCCTATACACTAATGAGGAAAAATCTGAAAGAGAAATTAAGGAAACACTCCCATTTATCATTGCAATCAAAAGAATAAAATACCTAGGAATAAACCTACCTAGGGAGACAAAACACCTCTATGCAGAAAACTATAAGACACTGGTGAAAGAAATTAGAGAGGATACAAACAGATGGAGAGATATACCACGTTCTTGGATTAGAAGAATCAACATTGTGAAAATGACTTTATTACCTAAAGCAATCTACAGATTCAGTGCAATCGCTATCAAACTACCACTGGCATTTTTCACAGAACTAGAACAAAAAATTTCACAATTTGTATGGAAACACAAAAGACCCCGAATAGCTAAAGCAATCTTGAGAAAGAAAAATGGATCTGGAGGAATCAGGCTGCCGGAATTCAGACTCTACTACAAAGCTACAGTAATCAAGACAGCCTAGTACTGACACAAAAACAGAAATATAGATGAATGGAACAGGATAGAAAGCCCAGAGATAAACCTACTCACATATGGTCACCTTATCTTTGATAAAGGAGGCAAGAATATACAATGGAGAAAAGACAGCCTCTTCAATAAGTGGTGCTGGGAAAATTGGACAGCTGCATGTAAAAGAATGAAATTAGAACACTCCCTAACACCATACACAAAAATAAACTCAAAATGGATTAAAGACCTAAATGTAAGGCCAGACACTATCAAACTCTTAGAGGAAAACATAGGCAGAACACTCTATGAGATAAATCACAGCAAGACCCTTTTTGACCCACCTCCTAGAGAAATGGAAATAAAAAAAAAAAAAAAAAACAAATGGGACCTAATGAAACTTAAAAGCTTTTGCACAGCAAAGGAAACCACAAACAAGACGAAAAGACAGCCCTCAGAATGGGAGAAAATTTTGGCAAATGAAGCAACTAACAAAGGACTAATCTCCAAAATTTACAAGCAGCTCGTGCAGCTCAATATCAAAAAAACAAACAACCCAATCCAAAAATGGGCGGAAGACCTACATAGACATTTCTCCAAAGAAGATATACAGATTGCCAACAAACACATGAAAGGATGCTCAACATCACTAATCATTAGAGAAATACAAATCAAAACTACAATTGGATATCACCTCACACAAGTCAGAATGGCCATCATCAAAAAATCTACAAACAATAAATGCTGGAGAGGGTGTGGAGAAGAGGGAACCCTCTTGCACTGTTGGTGGGAATGTAAATTGATACAGCCACCATGGAGTACAGTATGAGGGTTCCTTAAAAAACTAAAAATAGAACTACCATACGACCCAGAAATCCACCTACTGGGCATATACCCTGAGAAAACTATAATTCAAAAAGAGACATGTACCACAATGTTCATTGCAGCACTGTTTACAATCGCCAGGACATGGAAGCAACCTAAGTGTCCATCGACAGATGAATGGTAAAGAAGATGTGGCACATATATACAATGGAATATTACTCAGTCATAAAAAGAAATGAAATTGAGTTACGTGTAGTGAGGCAGATGGACCTAGAGTCTGTCATACAGAGTGATGTAAGTCAGAAAGAGAAAAACAAATACCATATGCTAACACATATATATGGAATCTAAAAAAAAAAAAGGTTATGAAGAACCTAGGGACAGGACGGGAATAAAGACGCAGACCTACTAGAGAATGGACTTGAGGACACGGGGAGGGGGAAGGGTAAGCTGGGACGAAGTGAGAGAGTGGCAAGGACTTATATATACTACCAAATGTAAAATAGATAGCGGAAAGCAGCCGCATAGCACAGGGAGATGAGCTCGGTGCTTTGTGACCACCTAGAGGGGTGGGATAGGGAGGGGGGAGGGAGGGAGATGCAAGAGGGAAGAGATATGGGAACATATGTATATGCATAACTGATTCACTTTTTTATAAAGCAGAAACTAACACACCATTGTAAAGCAATTATACTCCAATAAAGATGTTAAAAAAAATAAATAAATAAAGGCCACCTTGGAGGCTGCCTACCAAAAAAAAAAAACTTCATATAATCATACTCTATAGCCATAAAGTAATAAGATCCTTCATAATCATAACCTTAATGATTACATAATATTTTATTGGACACCATAATTTACTTAATCATTCTTTCATTACCAGACACTTAAATTATTGGCAATTTTTACTTTTCAGATAAAGAGGTGAAAATCATCATTGTGAATAAAATTTTGTTCATGCTTTGGCATAGAATCATTACAAAACTCTTGATACAGACTGCCAAACTGATTACCAATTCTTTACAGGACTGATCATCTCATCAGAACCTCACAGATGCTTAAGGTATTTATTAATTTGATTAGGGAGATCAAATTTCATAGTGTGAACAGAAAATTTTAAATTTATATTGTATTGGGTTGGCCAAAAATTTCATTTCGGTTTTTCCGTAAGATCTTATGGTAAAACCCCAACGAAATTTTTGGCCAACCCAATATTTCTTCTTTGGTAAATAATTCATTTTTTCCAATGTTCATTTATCTACTGACGTTCATAGCATTTTTCTCACTGATTTGTATGTGATAGTTATAGATATTGTCTTTATTTGAATCTATGTTGCAAATTTTTTTATTGTAGACATTTTAATGTACAGGAATTTTTTAAACAAAATTTTATATAGCCAAATCTATCTTTTCCTTACTATATCTTTTGTTAGCTTCTAGGCTTAGGAAATATTCTCCTGCTCAGAGATACACTATTTATTTCTATTATTGTCTAGTTATCTTCTGTCTTGACTTTTAGATTCAACAGTTTATTCCATCTAGAACTGATTTTGGTGTGTGTTATGAGATGAGAATATAAAGGAATTTTTCCAAATTATGAACCACTTGTTTCAATACAATTTACTGAATCTTTTTCTTTTCTACTCAATTATTATACCACACACATATAATATACATAATTATTTAATATATGAAAAATATTCTGTTGTCTGTTCTGAGCTATATACTCTTGAGTGGGAAACACTATATTTACTATTGTGACTTTATGGTATGTTCACAAACATGATTGACAACTCTTTTCTTGCTGTTTTTCTAAGTTTTTCTATATATTTTCCTGTATTTTCAATATAGGATTTTAATTGTTAATTTCTAATATTCTATTATGGTGAGAGGATTTGGTGGATGTTGCAGTAATTTTTTGAAATTTACTGGAATTCCTTTTTGCCTTGTAAAGGGTCAATTTTGTAAATGTTCAATGTGGGCTTGTCTGATAGAAAGGTACAGAATTCTCTCTATACATCTATAAAATCAAACTTGTTATTACATTTTTAAGATCTTCCATATTCTTACTAATTTTATGTCTGCTTGATCTACAAATTTTTGAAAGCTGTGTTAAATCACCCACTATGACTGTGGACTTATCAAATTTGCTTATTATTTCTTAGGTTTTTTTAATGTATTTCATGGCTATGTGGTTAAATACAAGTTTATGATCAATGTTCTTGCTGGGTTTTTCTTTGTATTGTTATGCCATGCCTCTTGATTTCTATTAGTACTTCAGTTCATATTCAGTTCATATTCACAGTTTCAATTTCATTACTTGTGATTGGTCTGTTCATATTGTCTACTTCTTCCTGGTTCAGTCTTGGAAGATTTATACCTTTCTAAGAATTTGTCCATTTCTTCCAGGTTGTCCATTTTATTGGCATACAGTTGCTTGTAATAGTGTTTTATGATGCTTTGTATTTCTGCAGTGTCCATTGTAACTTCTCCTTTTTCATTCCTAATTTTACTGATTTGAGTCCTCTCCTTCTTTTTCTTGATGAGTCTGGCTAAAGGTTTCTCAATTTTGTTTATCTTCTCAAGAAGCAGCTTTTAGTTTTATTGATCTTTGTTATTGTTTTCTTTGTTTCTATTTCATTTATTTCTGCTCTGATCTTTATGATTTCTTTCCTTCTACTAACTTTGGGTTTTGTTTGTTCTTTTTTCTCTATTTCCTTTAGGTGTAAGGTTAGATTGGTTATTTGAGATTTTTCGTGTTTCTTGAGGCAGGCTTGTACTGCTACAAACTTCCCTCTTAGAACTGCTTTTGCTGCATCCCATAGGTTTTGGATCATCGTGTTTTCATTGTCATTTGTCTCTAGGTATTTATTGATTTCCTCTTTGATTTCCTCAGTGATCTCTTGGTTATTTAGTAACATATTGTTTAGCCTCCATGTTTTTGTGTTTTTTACGGTTTTTTTCCCTGTAATTGATTTCCAATCTCATAGCGTTGTGGTCAGAAAAGATGCTTGATATGATTTCAATTTTCTTAAATTTACCGAGGCTTGATTTGTGACCCAAGATGTGATCTATCCTGGAGAATGTTCCATGTGCACTTGAGAAGAAGTGTAATCTGCCGTTTTCAGATGGAATGTCCTATAAATATCAATTAAATCTATCTCGTCATTTAAAGCTTGTGTTTTCTTACTAATTTTCTGTCTGGATGATCTCTTGGTTGGTGTAAGTGAGGTGTTAAAGTCCCCCCTATTATTGTATTACTGTCGATTTCCTCTTTTGCAGCTGTTAGCATTTGCCCTATGTATTGAGGTGCTCCTATGTTGGGTGCATATATATTTATAATTGTTGTATATTCTTCTTGGATTGATCCCTTGAGCATTATGTAGTGTCCTTCCTTGTCTCTTGTAACATTCTTTATTTTAAAGTCTATTTTATCTGATATGAGTATTGCTACTTCAGCTTTTTTTGATGTCCATTTGCATGGAACATCTTTTTCCATCCTCTCACTTTCAGTCGTATGTGTCCCTAGGTCTGAAGTGGGTCTCTTGTAGACAGCATATATATGGGTCTTGTTTTTGTATCCATTCAGCCAGCCTGTGTCTTTTGGTTGGAGTGTTTAATCCATTCACATTTAAGGTAATTATTGATATGTATGTTCCTATTACCATTTTCTTAATTGTTTTGGGTTTCTTTTTGTAGGTTCTTTTCTTCTCTTGTGTTTCCCACTTAGAGAAGTTCCTTTAGCATTTGTTAGAGCTGCTTTGGTGGTGCTGAATTCTCTTAGCTTTTGCTTGTCTGTAAAGATTTTGATTTCTCTGTTGAATCTGAATGAGATCCTTGCTGGGTAGAGTAATCTTGGTTGTAGGTTCTTCCCTTTTGTCACTTTAAATATATCGTGCCACTCTCTTCTGGCTTGTAGAGTTTCTGCTGAGAAATCAGCTTTTAACCTTATGGGAGTTCCCTTGTATGTTATTTGTCATTTTTCCCTTGTTGCTTTCAATAATTTTTCTTTGTCTTTAATTTTGGTCAATTTGATTACTCTGTGTCTCAGTGTGTTTCTCCTTGGGTTTATCCTGCCTGCGTCTCTCTGCACCTCCTGAACTTGGATGGCTATTTCATTTCCCATGTTAGGGCAGTTTTTGACTATAATCTCTTCAAATATTTTCTTGGGTCCTTTCTCTCTCTCTTCTCCTTCTGGGACCTCTATAATGTGAATTTTGGTGCATTTAATGTTGTCCCAAAAGCCTCTTAGGTTGTCTTCATTTCTTTTCATTCTTTTTTCTTTATTATGTTCCACAGCAGTGAATTCCACCATTCACTCTTCCAGGTCACTTATCTGTTCTTCTGCCTTAGTTATTGTGCTATTGATTCCTTCTAGTGTATTTTTCATTTCAGTTATTGTATTGTTCATCTCTGTTTGTTCTTTAATTCTTCTAGGTCTTTGTTAAACATTTCTTGCATCTTCTCGATCTTTGCCTCCAATCTTTTTCCGAGGTCCTGAATCATCTTCACTGTCATTATTCTGAATACTTTTTCTGGAAGTTTGCTTAGCTCCACTTCATTCAGTTGCTTTTCTGGGGTTTTATCTTGTTCCTTCATCTGGTACATAGTCCTCTGCCTTTTCATTTTGTCTATCTTTCTGTGAATGTGGTTTTTGTTCCACAGGCTGCAGGATTGTAGTTCTTCTTCTTTAGTGCCCTTTTTGAATTGATATTCTTCATACTCCCTTTTTCCTCCTATGCTGATTTGGAAGCTATAGATTGTATTTCTGCTTTTTGGTGACTACTCGTAAATGTTTACATATATGCAAATAATTCTAACAAAGTCTACTTTTTTAGTACTTCTATCTTCCTCTCAAATATCAGATTCTCATTGCAATTTATCTATTCAGCCATCCCATCTACAATCATGTTACTGTTATCTAGAATTTTATTTTTCCTTCTTAAAGGCAAAATTATTATATTTAAATAGTCAATTACATTTAAGAGGTCCTTTTATCATTTTCTGAGCTAACAATTTTTCCCTCATTCCATGTCTCCACTCTTAATCCAGTGTTATTAATACTTGTATAATTTAGAAAAAGTCTGTAGGGGGTAAACTCTTTCTGAGTATGTCTGACTTTCTTCTTTTAGTTTTACCTCACTTTTTAATAATAGTTTTGCCACATAAACAATTTGAATTTGGCAGGTATGTTCCTTTAGCACTTTAATGATATTATCCTATCATTTTCTAGCATCCATGGCTGCTGAGGAAAAGTTTGTTACCAGTTTCAAAGTATTTCCTTTCAATATAATTTACCTTTTTCCCTTGGTATCTTTACTATAAATAAGTAATCTTATTTTTTCTTTGATGTTCAACAGTATCACCATGATACATCTCACTTTGAATTTATTTTACCTGTTTGCTATTCATAGTGTACTTTTGTTATGATAACTCACTTTTTCTTTTTCAGTTCAGCTATTATTTCTTCAAATGTTATTTTTCCTCTATTCTCTTCT
The DNA here is from genome assembly GCF_028564815.1 of Eubalaena glacialis. NCBI lineage: Eukaryota > Metazoa > Chordata > Mammalia > Artiodactyla > Balaenidae > Eubalaena > Eubalaena glacialis. The sequence goes on along the minus strand of NC_083727.1, from coordinate 105,514,783 downwards.
TCTGGAACTTCTATTAGACATGTGTTAGAGCTGCTATACATAATCTACTGTCTCAACTGCTCTTTCGTATACCTCATCTCTCTTTCACTCTGAGCAAACTCTTCAGTACCATCTTTCAATATGCTAATTCTCTCTTTGACTAGGTCACAATCTAGAGGATATCCTACTTTTAGAGTTTTTCATTTCAATGACAATCCCTTATTTTCAGAATTTTTGAATGTTTATTTTCTTTTTTTTTTTAAATACAATCACTTTTGTTATTTATTTATTTATTTATTTATGGCTGTGTTGGGTCTTCATTTCTGTGTGAGGGCTTTCTCTAGTTGCGGCAAGTGGGGGCCACTCTTCACTGTGGTGCACGGGCCTCTCATTATCACGGCCTCTCTTGTTGCGGAGCACAGGTTCCAGACGCGCAGGCTCAGTAATTGTGGCTCATGGGCCTAGTTGCTCCACGGCATGTGGGATCTTCCCAGACCAGGGCTCGAACCTGTGTCCCCTGCATTAGCAGGCAGACTCTCAACCACTGCGCCACCAGGGAAGCCCTGAATGTTTATTTTCTCATGTCCATTTAATTTTTAAATTTTTGCCTTTTCACATTTTGATTGTTTTCTTCGTTGTTATTCAGATTCCTTCATTTAGCTCTTAGAGCATTCTACATATATTCATTTTGAAGTTGTTGTCCAACTGATACGAAATACTGTTTTAATCTGAGGTTAATCTGTGTCCCATTGTTGATTTTGTTAGATGGCCTTCTGAGATCAAATTTCTTGACGCACTGTAGAGGTTTGGCCATATTTCTGAAATTAAATTTCCTCATGTATGGTAAAATTTTGGTTTGTAGACTCATTTTGAATACAAAGATTTTCAGTTTCATTTTTTCTCACTCTCTTAGTTATTTACTTGCTTTTTGTATTACATTTCATCTAGAATTTCTATATGTTTGAAATGGGTGGCATGGGGAAATAGGTCCTCACCAGTTAATTCTGTCATGTGTCATCTCTTTTTCTATATTAATACTAAAGTAAATTCCTCCAAACATCACAGAGATTGTGTTTAGAGATGTTAAAACTTTAAATTAATTTGGGAAGAATTGATACCATATTAGACTTTCCAACCAAGAACAAGGACGGTGTGAATTTCTATTTGGTCAGGTCTTCTTTTCTATCTCTCAGTAAACTTTCATATTCTAATGCCTTCTGGAATAGTTAAACCTATAGTACTCAAAAAAGTTCTTTTTATTTATTTATTCGTTTTTTGATGAACAACAGAGCAATAGATTTTATTACACTTTTCTTAGTGATTAGTTTTTTAATATTACAAAAATGTATGTCCCCTTTTAAAAAATTCAGATATTACAAATATGCACAAACTAAAGAGCATACATTATTTCCTTCTTCTCCAGTCCCTTGTTCTTTCCTAGAATTAATTCTTTTATTTTATTTTTTAAAACATCTGTATTGGAGTATAATTGCTATACAATGTTGTGTTAGTTTCTGCTGTATAACAAAGTGAATCAGCTATATGTATACATATATCCCCATACCCCCTCCCTCTTGTGCCTCCCTCCCACCCTCCCTATCCCACCCCTCTAGGTGGTCGCAAAGTACCAAGCTGATCTCCCTGTGCTATGTGGCTGCTTCCCACTAGCTATTTATTTTACATTTGGTAGTGTATATATGTCAATGCTACTCTCTCACTTTGTCCGAGCTTACCCTTCCCCCTCCCTGTGTCCTCAAGTCCATTCTCTACGTCTGCATCTTTATTCTTGTCCTGCCCCTAGGTTCTTCAGAACCATTTTTTTTTTTAGATTCCATATATATGTGTTAGCATATGGTATTTGTTTTTCTCTTTCTGACTTACTTCACTCTGTATGACAGACTCTAGGTCCATCACCTCACTACAAATAACTTAATTTTGTTTCTTTTTATGGCTGAGTAATATTCCATTGTATATATGTGCCACATCTTAGTGATGTGATGTTGAGCATCGTTTCACATTTTGGTGGCAATCTGTATATCTTCTTTGGAGAGATGTCTGTTTAGGTCTTCTTCCCATTTTTGGATTGGGTTGTTTGTTTTTTTGATATTGAGCTGCATGAGCTGCTTGTATATTTTGGAGATCAATCCTTTGTCAGTTGCTTCATTTGCACATATTTTCTCCCATTCTGAGGGCTGTCTTTTCGTCTTGTTTATGGTTTCCTTTGCTGTACAAAAGCTTTTAAGTTTCATTAGGTCCCATTTGTATATTTTTGTTTTTATTTCCATTTCACTAAGAGGTGGGTCAAAAAGGATCTTGCTGTGATTTATGTCATAGAATGTTCTGCCTATGTTTTCCTCTAAGAGTCAAAACAGTTCTTGATCAATGTTGCTAACTTAAGATTCCTAGAATGTATCCAGTATGCAGGAACATTCAGACTTGAGGTGATATTTCTCCCCATTCCCTACAAGGTCTCTTCTATCAATTAATACCACTCGTTATTTGTTTTTTACTGTGAAAGGATGCTGTCAGCAGTGCTTCAGGCTCTGTAAGGACATGAGTCCATTTCTCTCCCTGGGATTGCTAGCTGTTTTGATAATTTAGAGCTACATCTTCTTGGACTCGTTTCCTACAGTCATCTGTTTCCTTTTTCAAGGACAATGTCAAGGCCCAAGGCCAGAAACACATGGCCATAAGCCAAGAACAGAAGTGTTCTATAAGCTAGAGCACCAGAGGTAGTTGATGGCAGGCATGTGTGGGTGTGAGTGTTTGTGTATTTGTGTATATTAAGGACACCTGCTTGTAAGTCTCCAGAGAAAAGAATCGTTTCTCATAATTGTCAAGCTCTACTTCCCCTCTGTTGCATACTGTTGATTATAAAGTATTTGTTCTGAATACTAATTATCTGGTGTGGGGTGGGGGGAACTATAGCAATCCAAGAAATGAATATACCATTATGTTCATATTTAATCCATTTAAATTTGACTGTTTATTTATTTAGCAATGGGAACTTCCAAATGTTTTTGAGTACCAGCATGTCATGCTTGAACCTAACTAACTCTTTTCATTTTAATTTACTTATGTCATATCTGCTATCTTCAAAAGAAATGTCACTTGGCCTACCACTCACCAAGGAAAAATAGATTTAAAATATAGATAGTTTGTTCTGAGATTTGCCCATAAACATTTACAAAATGGAATAATTTCTGAACTGCTGACAAACAATATATTCCTATAGTTGATATATATGTGTACATAAATAATGCTTTCTTTCCAAATAAAAATCCTAAACAAATATCGTATATTAACGCATATATGTGGAATCTAGAAAAATGATACAGATGAACCAGTTTGCAAGGCAGAAATAGAGACACAGATGTAGAGAACAAACATATGGACACCAAGGGAGGAAAGTGGGGGTGTGGTGGGGGGGATGAACTGGGAGATTGGGATTGACATATATACACTAATATGTTTAAAATAGGTAACTAATAAGAACCTGCCGTAGAGCACAGGGAACTCCACTTCGCTGTACAGTAGAAACTAATACAACATTGTAAAACAACTATACCCCAATTAAAAACAAAATCTGGGGCAAAAAAATAACAAAGGAAAATTTAGTACTTCATAAATCCAAAAAAAAAAATCCTAAACAGTATCAAAATTTCAAGATCTACAAAATTCCTGTTGCCAACAATAACAACAACGAAAACCAAATGAAAACAAAACAAAATCTCAGTAGATCAGAAGGACTAAACCAAATTGTCTTGAAATGAAATGTGTGCTACGTGGGTCATCTCTTTAGGAACCACAAAATCAATTTCCCATAAGATAAAATAGTTTCAAGCAAGCATTTTTTTTCTTTTTTTAAAATTTATTTAGTTATATTTATTTTTGCCTGCGTTGAGCCTTCACTGCTGTGTGCAGGCTTTCTCTAGTTGCAGCGAACGGGAGCTACTCTTTGTCATGGTGTGCGGGCTTCTCTTTGCAGTGGCTTCTCTTGTTGCAGAGCACGGGCTCTAGGTGCACAGGCTTCAGTAATTGTGGCACACAGGCTCAGTAGTTGAGGCTTGCGGGCTCTAGAGCGCAGGCTCAGTAGTTGTGGTGCACGGGCTTAGGTGCTCCGCGGTATGTGGGATCTTCCTGGACCAGGGCACGAACCTGTGTACCCTGCATTGGCAGGCTGATTCTTAACCACTGCACCACCAGGGAAGTCCCCAATCAAGCATTTTTAATTAAACTAATTTACAACAGAATCCCATTACCCTAATTAAAGGACTAAACACAGTATTTATAGACACTTCTTAATAACTTAAAAATAGATACCAACAATTACACTTAAAATTCCACATTAAAACAAAAATCATAAGATCCAGTGGATTAAAGTGAGTTATTACAAGTAGGAACTTCTGAAATGTCGGTCGTTCCTTGCTGATTACACCATGCAACTCTTTCAAGCATCATGAGAAGACAAACCAAGATTTAGAACATCCCTTTGGCTGAATTATGTTCTTGTAATTTGCCACAAATCACTCAATTAAAACAAAAAGCCTTGAATTATTACAATAATAATCTGAATCTTTGACTTCAAGAAATGAATTCTGTCCTATGAAAATCATTAAAGCAAAAAGCAATAAATATGTTATAATATTTTTGAGACTAGGTCTTTAATAATCAACCACAGAAAATTCCCAGTTCAGAAACCAGCTTTTCAATACCCACTGCTATATTTTAAATGGATAACCAATAAGGACCTACTGTATAGCCCAGGGAACTCTGCTCAATGTTATGTGGCACCCTGGATGGAAGGAGAGTTCAGGGGAGAATGGATACATGTATATGTATGGCTGAGTCACTTTGCTGTGCACCTGAAGCTATCACAACACTGTTAATTGGCTATATTTTAATATAAAATTAAAAGTTAAAAAAAAATAAACCAGCTTTTCAAGAATAAAAAGAATCCACTTTTAAATATATTTTAAGTATATCTTTCATTCTCAAAAACCAGAAAATATGTGACTCCATAGCTATTGCTCTAGGTTCTGCAATGTTCCTTCAACATTCCTTCCGAGGATTTAAATGGATTTAATTTTTAATGGAATGAAATTTAATAAAACTGTTCTTCATTGCAAAATGCCAGTAATTGGAATTGCTACTGTAACACAAGTTTTCAGCTTTTCATCCAACTTTTCATTACTGAAGGATTTGATAGTAGCACCTCTTTCAAGTCACCCCTTTCATCCTTAAATATCAACTTTCTTCATTTCAACTCATTCTAACATCTTACCCAGCTCTTTCTCATTCCTAATCATAGCAGCCCAGTTAATCATAAACATGATACAAAAGAGAAGTAACAAGTAGGTTCTGCAGATTCAGGAAAGCATGCCAAGTTGTGGATTTCTTCAGAGGACAATTTGAGTTATTGACTTCCAAAGTCTCACCTCCTCTGCAATATCCCCCTCAGATTGTACACATCATCTAGCTAACCAATCTAATTCCAAGGAATTCATTATCTTTCATGGCTGACCATTTTGTTTTGAACAGTACTAAAGTGACTATTGAAAGAGACTCCTGGATTTACATAAAGAAAGTCTATTCTGTCTTCTCCAAGACAGCACTTAACATTTTTGAACAAAACTATGACATCTACCTACCCCCAGGTTACCTTCCCCTGTGTTAAGCATTGGCACATTCTTCAATTCCATTCCCTCACCCTTTCTTATCCGAGTATATGCCAGTTTGCCTATATCTCTCTTACAATGTGGCTTCCAGAACAAAATAAGTTTCAGACAGTCTGATCAGTGACAACTAAGATGGGGTTGCCACATCCCTATTGTAAATTCTATTCTTGTGGTTCCTCAATATGGAATTTGCTTTTGGGGGAATGATATCAAATTGTTGTTTCATTTTGAATTTATAGTTAAAGTCTCTGGGCCTTTTTATCTGATGTGTTGTCAAGCTGGTCTCTTTAATACAATATTTATCTTTTTGGATCTATATGAAGACATTTTCATTGTTTTCTTTTGCACTAAAATTAACCCGCAAAAATAGAAACAGAAAAATACTTAAATAGCCACAGTTCCACGAATCTAAACATATCAAATCAACCATTTAAATTTTTCCCTTAAGTCTTTCCTATATGCTTAGTAGTACTCCTATCATACATACCATTTTGTTATTTCATTTTATATTATATTGCATGTTTCCATATTTCTAATACATGGATTCCAAGATTTCTATTTAAATCTTCTGCAGAATTTTCCGTTAAGTTAATATACCACGATTTCATTAAGCATTTCCAGTTATTATTATAAATCGTCCTACTTACTTCCTAGGATTTTAAGGTTAGATGAACTCCTCTATGAATCTACAGTAAAATGGTCAAACTGCTTCCAAAATGGAAGGAGATGCATGTGCTAGGTTTCCCCTAACTCTGTAGGAATGACCATTCCAAGGAATACCCTCTAAGTATTTAAGGATATCTTTGTTTCCCTCAAATTAATGGATGGATATTACAGATATTGGGTTTAACTTCTTAATTAGAAAATGAAGAGCAGTTATTATCCTTTTCTACCTTATGCCAAATTCCCTAGCAGTGTCATGCAAGCTTCTGTTTAACCTGGCCTCACCTTACCTTTCCTACTCTCCTCTCTTCCTCCAGGCACAGTTAATAACCTCTACCTGTGTGTTCCAATAGCCTTTTGTACATGTGTCTGAGTAAGATATACAATTCATCACATTGTTTCATAATTGAACTCTACATCTCTGTCTCTTACCTAGACTGAGATTTTCAAGGGAAGGATGAGGTCTTCATTTTTCTATCACCAGTATGTACAAGTGTACCTGGCATAAAGAGTAAGTGTTTTGTGAAGGAACAGAGAAACATACCCATTCCATCTTGTCTGCAATGGTATTACCATTATAATGGTACCTTTTTTTTTTTAAGACACATCCCATTGATTATTATTAATGTTGAGTATTTTTCCATGCTTATTCAATCGTTGAATCATCTGTTGTGTGATTGTCTATGTTCTTTGCCCATTTATGTGTTGGGATAGGCCTTTATATTGCCATCATCAATCTGAACGTCCATTTTCATTTAGCAAATGCTTATATCGCATTTATGATTTGCCAAGCGTTGCTCTAAGTGCTTGGCAAATATTAACCCATTTAATCCTTGCAAAAACCCTTTGAGGTAGGTGCTATTAGAGGCATAGAGAAATTAACTCACTTGTCCAAAGTCACACAGCTAGTAAAGGGTAGAGCCGGGATTCGAAACCAGGGACTTCAGAGTCCAGGGTCCTAATCCCTATATTAAGCTATCCCTATTCATATTTTAAAATTAAATTTTGTAAAATTAAATTTTGTAATATTGATTATTGTAATATAATCAATAAACTAGTCTGTGGTTGTGCTATTTATTTTAGCTACTCTATTTTCAGTTGTACTAACATTCTGAAAATAACTTCAGTGTCCAGAGCTATCTAGACCAAAGCTGGATTATAATCTGGAGCCCCACTCCCTCAAATCGGTTGGTTGTTTTTAATGTTGATTTGCCTAGCCTGGCATCTGACACCCCAAAGTGGACCCCAGGTAGCCTCACACACTGATCCTTCCCTCCCCTGCCCCATGTGCAATCCTGATTGTGAAGATGTTATCTTTGTTTCCAGAATTTAATTCACTTTCCCTGCTAAGACTGAGACTCGTTTATCCATAGAACTGACTTTCTCCATAGCTTTGTTTTTAATATAAATTTATTTATTTATTTTATTTATTTATTTTTGGCTGTGTTGGGTCTTCGTTGCTGTGCACGGGCTTTCTCTAGCTGCGGTGAGCGGGGGCTACTCTTCTTTGCGGCGCGCAGGCTTCTCATTGCGGTGGCTTTTTGCCAGCCTCCCCTGCTGGGAATTGTGCAGCTCCTCAACTGGGCTTCCTGCTCACCACATTCCAGCCACCTAAACACTAGGAGGCAGATTGCCCCTTCCACTGAGAAACCCCCCACTGGCTCGTCCCAACTATCAGACAGAACCCTGTGTCAAGACAGTAAAACGTTTCCTTCGAGACTAAGGCCACCTCCCCTTTTGGGTATCATGATCTTAAACTGCTACTTATACCCACAGAAGGCATAGAGTCTCTTAGAGTGTGAATGCAGACCCCCAGCCTCCAAAGCACAGCACAGACACAAGCCAGCCTCCCACCCACACCCACCCAACACCTCAGCATCCTCTGCCAATTCTTGGCTTATTTCCCATTAGCCACTGCCCCTCTGTAGGGATTCCAGCCATCCTCACTGCACTGAGAGAATCTGTTAGTCTTCTTTACATTTTGTTCTCTCATTTCAAAGCTTAGAAAGTTGCCAAGCCTTGGAAGACATTGGGACCGAAAGGCGAGTGTCATGCTCTTCCTTTAAAGTTTAATCTCATTCATTTGATTCATTAATCCACATTTCAGCATTCTTCTGAATATGAATTCTGTTTCTAATATATTCACATCAGCAAATTTATTATCTAAAACTTGATAAAAAATGTCTCTTGTATTTCATTCCATTTACTCTCGTCATATACAAGACCACTCACATATATGCAGGGTCACCTGTCTCATTTGAACACCTAAAGATCCACACAGCTGTACTGTAATCCAGTCTACATTTCTCTCTCCTGTCCATTATGTTGCCATAAGAGACTGCAAAATGCCATGCTGAAATCCAGGTAGATTGTTTACACAGATTTGCCTGATAAAACAATGTATTTGTGCTAAGGAAGGAAAAGGTGTCCCTAGGGATTTTGTGATATGTGTTTGATTTTTTTATCTTAATTATATTTCTCTTCCATATTCAGAAGTTGTAAAGTTGATGTGGGATATCCCTAAATGGCTATGAACTTCATTCCAACCTAATAGTCCCTGCAGGTTTCAGAAGTAAGGCTATCTACTACTAAGGTACCTTGTGTTATATTCTCTCAAAGTTCCCCTAAGTCTGGTAATTTTTCTCAGGAGAACCATAAATATTTCAGAAAGTAGAAGTGACAGGTACTTATTGGGTTCATCAGATATTTCTTGATCACTAGATTTGAATAAAATAGCTTTCCAGTAAGTATTATAAGTAGACAGCTGATTTCTTTACAGTCATCAAGAAATAGTAGGAATTATTTTGAGAAGAATACAATGGAGGCCTTTTTTTTTTTTTTGGGGAGTGGTGAGGGTGTTGTACACAGAATCTGCTCATGGAAATCATGGCAGGTAGCTGTATACTTTCTTTTCTTTCTTTTTTTTTTTTTAAGATGTTTTCTTGCTTTATTTATTTACTTATTTATTTTTGGCTGTGTTGGGTCTTCGTTTCTGTGCGAGGGCTTTCTCTAGTTGCGGCAAGCGGGGGCCACTCTTATCGCGGTGCGCGGGCCTCTCACTATCGTGGCCTCTCTTGTTGGGAGCACAGGCTCCAGACGCGCAGGCTCAGTAATTGTGGCTCACGGGCCCAGTTGCTCCGCGGCATGTGGGATCTTCCCAGACCAGTGCTCGAACCCGTGTCCCCTGCATTGGCAGGCAGATTCTCAACCACTGCGCCACCAGGGAAGCCCTGGAGGCCTGTTATAAAAAATAATTTTGTTGCTTTCACAATTGAGCTGTTTCCACTGTTTATAAAGATAGAACTCTTCCCATTTTATCTCAGGTGGCTTCTGTCTTCATACAAAAGACCCTCACCACTTCTAGTCCATCATTTCATTAACCTATTTAAAGTTGATTTCAAGTGACACAGAGTTCACTTGAAGCACAAAGTTCCAGGCACATTTAACTAACAGTTCAGTGTTCTAATCACTTACAAAATTCCACTTGTGCCTCAGACGTTATTTTGTATTACAAAATGATTTTTCAATGGCTCATTTATGAGAAAGTTGTTTCACCGCCATGATCTTAAAATTTGGAATGAAAGTCCTAAAATGATTGCATGTAAAAAATTCCATCCTGCCCAATGTTAACCCTAGCAACAGGGCAAGCATAATAGAAATGAAAGCCTTATGAAATTCTTAACATTTTCTCATTGCTCTGGGGATTTTCTTAGCTGAATGCATATACCTACGTAATTTTAAATTAGTGCTTTCCCTTAGCAAGTTCTCATATATTTTTCAGTGTCCCAGAGCTAGAATTGTTAGTTTAACTCCTCACCATTCTGAAAAGAGAGTCTAATATAGATTTCTATTTTTAGGCTTATGTGGTTTTAGGGCAAATTTACCTTACTGGTCCTGACTTTTGGTAATCTCTCATTCCAGAGAACAAGAATGAAAAGAATGAACATTTTGTAATTAGGAAATTCAGTAAATACCCTCAATGAATACTAGAAAGTATAAAATGAAAAAGCTACTACTAGTTTTGATTTCTTAAACGCAGTATTGTGGTGTTTTTTTTTTTTTCAGTGATTTACTGGCAACACCAAGTGAGCAACTGTTTCCCATATGAAAGGCAACATTTAACATGTCATCCAAAGTAACAGGTTCAAAACCTAATCTCCCCGCTTTAACTGTCAAGTACTATTCTGTTTGTATGTTTTGTGTAGTATGCGGAATCCTAACCATTTTCCTTCAAAATCAAATCATAAAAATAAACAAGCAGCATATACGACTACCTCTGTAGTCACATATACTTGAGCTCAGTTTTGTAATGCTTATAAATGGGCAATTAACACCTTTGCGTACTTAGCTAAAGAGCTAGTTTAATTGTGATGTTAATCATCTATCTTTTGTCCTAATCCATTTTATTTTAATGTAGGCGTCAAGCAAAGAAATAAAATGAGAACCTGTAGTCAAAAAGATATCTGTGGATACTTAGAAAACATTAATGTCTTCATTTATATTTATATAAATATTATATTTATATTACAGGGTAAGGCGTGCAATGGAAAATGTTACATTCCTACGTTGTGATGAGTCAGGTTTGCTCTGTGGGAATACAAATAACTGAATAAAGCAAATTTGTCCTTTGCTGTATGCTGACAGGATTACCACGTGCTCATACACCATAATTAGTGACACTCCACACTCTCAGGAATCTTAAAGTGTGGAAAGCAAATGGAAAAAGAGTATTATCTAATGCACCAACAATTCAAATGCACAGGTGATAAAATGGTTGCTTTTAGTACAGCATGCATGGAATGAGGTCTTCAGGATTTGTCAGTAGCAGGTGTTGGATATATAAATATACATCCAGAACTGTACGTTTGGCCTCTCTCTGTTTCCCCTTCTCTGTTACTTCTCTTTGTTAAGCCACTGACCTTATGGCTTATGCGAGAATAACTTACCAGAAGTGACTGTCACGTTCCTCAGATTAGAATAACAAATGTGTATTATTTTTTGCTACCATCTAATCCACTTAGAGTACCTCTTTTAAGATGGATGAATTCTGAAATAGATGGCTTTTTCAGCTATAAGAGCTTCATCTATTTGATTATGTTGAACATAGAATTCATTGCCTACTATACAATCTTCTAATTAAAAGCTCTATGGAAAAACTACATTGTGTGCAGTATACTTTTAGCAAATTTACTTATTGATTCCTGAGGGTCATAATCTGCTCTTAAACGAGAGATTTTGTGAAGTTTGAGAAATGACATTTATTTAGTCAAATGTTCAGTCTTCTAGCTTCCAAGACCAGCTTTAAGTCCCTGATATGGTGTTATATTTCAAGGTAACTGACCAGGCATTTAGGGGCAAGGTGTTACTCTTGGACTTCTTCAACTCTATGAGGGACATGATTCACCTTGCCTATAATTGACATATATTCTAGGTAGTGGCTTCCCTTTCTGATTGCAGACCTTAGCCAAATATGCAATCCAAAGGCTTACAAAATGCTTGCCCCATGGACATAGACTAGATAATCAAATAGACATTTCCGCATTTGGTTCCTTTTGAAGAATTGGAACATCGCTTTATAATCCGTCCTGCTATACTACATGCTTAGTGATTGATGAGACTCACTTCAAAGATGTAACGCTGCACAGAAACTTCCAAATAAATTTTGATTAACAAGCTCAAGCTAGGTTGCTAGTGCCACAGAGCAAGATCAGAACTACTTGCTTACTGCACATGCAACATCTAGGCTAGAGTCTGGCACATAGCAGGATGTCAGGAAAGGTATTTGGTTTGTCTACTAGGTGAAATTGATGGACTGGCCAGTTGTAGTTATGACTGAACCACTCAGCAATCCCATCATTAGAGGTTCTTCCAAGACTAATGAGAATCATCATTGGCCTAAAAAAGGCAAAATCCAAGGGTTCCACCTGAGATTCCACCTCAGATAGGAGAGAAACCATATGATTTGCTCATGCCTTTAACTGGTTTCTGAATGGTCCAGTCTCCTACTAATGATATGGTAAGTCAGACCAGATTATAACAGAACCTCTGGTTCTAACAAAATTACTTGTCCTATATCGACCTGTACAAACATGGCTTATAACTAACCTCAGAAATTAAAAAGGTCTCCACAAGCTCAACAATAACACTATTTTGTGATCATCAAAATGATATTTTATAGAAAATAAATAGAAAATACTTTTATAGAAAAATACTTTTTTTCATAGAAAAAATACTTTTTATAGAAAAATACTTTTATCTTTATAGAAGAATACTTTTATAGAAAAATACTTTTATTTCAATTCACAGGAAAATTAAGATATCATATGATCACAGTCATTTTTTTTAATGATTAGAAAACTATATCAGAAGGAAAGACACCAAAATAACAAGTGATTATCTCTGGGTGGTAGGATTATTGGTGAGTATTTCCTTATTTCTTCCTTCCCATATCGTCCAAATTTTCTACAATAAACAGGTACTATATGTGTAATTCTAAAACTTTTATGTTTAAAATGTTACCAAATTGCTATTCATGTTTCACTTATTTCATTTCCATATAACTGTTCAGTTCACCTCTGCAGCTTAATTAAGACCTATATTTTCACAAATGGCTGGGATAAGGACATAATTTTATTTGAATGAATGTTTGTCAATGCTTTTCTGCAAACAGAAAGAAAAGCCTGATCTAGAACTTGTCGTCACACACACAAAAATGACTGCCACTTAGAAATGTCAACCTATTTGTTATTCCTTTTTAAAGGAAGGCGTATGGATATCTCATCTGTATTCTGTTTCCCCATGCTAACCTAAATGCATGGTGAACAGTAACTAAAACTTAGTGTGGTGTGCCCGGCGAAGAATCATAAGAATTGCTTTTATTATTATTTTTAGAAAAGGAATTTCCATTTGAGGTTGCTGAAAGTTTCAGTTCCTAGAGTTGAAAGTATCAGTTAAGTTTGGTAACAAATTCCCTTTGTTTTGGGAAATTCACCAGGAAGGAACTTTTAGTTCCACATAAAATTACCTCCCATTGTTCCTGGAGAGACTTGGGAAGTCACCATAAATCTGAATGTACTTTCTATGGAATAAATCCTTGTTCTGTCAGGTAAATGCAAATGGCTGCATTTTTATGCAGACTGTGTCTTTGCAGGTTAGTGAACTGTTTTCCCCAAATATGGATTTACACTGGATATTAGTGCCCTCCACATACCAAGACTGAACTACCCCAAATTTGGGAAATACATTTTCAACTAGTATTGTGATTGTACCATCTGAGCCTTCACTGTCAGCTATGCCCTGCTTCTTCTGCTAAAGGAATGGGAGTTTCCAATGTCGGTCTAGCTGGGGCAAGAATGGGTGGGCCTGGGCCTTGGGGAAGGAGAGATACTCCTTAAGATATGGAGCTAAAGAAGTAGGGAGCCAGGGCTTCCCTGGTGGCGCAGTGGTTAAGAATCTGCCTGCCAATGCAGGGGACACGGGTTCGAGCCCTGGCCGGGAAGATGCCACATGCCGTGGAGCAACTAAGCCCGTGTGCCACAGCTAATGAGACTGCCCTCTAGAGCCTGCAAACCACAACCACTGAAGGCCGCGCGCCTAGAGCCCATGCTCTGCAACAAGAGGAGCCACCGCAATGAGAAGCCCGTGCACCACAACAAAGAGTAGCCCCCGCTCGCCACAACTAGAGAAAGCTGCGCACAGCAACGAAGACCCAATGCAGCCAAAAATAAATAAATAAAATTTATAAAAAAAAAAAAAGAAGAAGAAGTAGGGAACCTGAAGTGAAGGAACATGGAGATTTCTACTTGGCTGGAGTAGTAGACTAGCTTCCAGACACACAAGAATCTGCAGGGGGTGGGCCTAGAACCCTGACACTGGGTTCAAACCTCCAGGTAAATCACTTCAGCACCAGAGAGTATTATTTCCCAAAGATTCAGTAAAGCCTTACTGAACATCATTGTCCTGCACCTCAAAGGGATTTGGAAGGGTTCAGAGAAAGATGTATCTGCACTTAGAGCAAATCGATCTTGCATGCGCAGTGTCAAGTCTTACCAGAAATGGCCACAGGTGACTTGGAAAACTCTGGAGTTCCGAGTGGCCATCTGGGTGGGTTCGAGAGATGTGGAAGCATTCCCTAGTGATTCCCAGGACTACGTGAGGAGAGGAGTCCTAGGAAAGAGATTGCAGACTTCAACATTCTGGGCAAGTAGGAAACACCAATCGTTATGGCTTGAATAGTCAAATAAACGTGACCCCAAGCTAGGGAAGAGAGGTGTGTTGCCTATGCACGTATAATCCAGTCTTTATAATATATCAAAACACAGGGTTTGAGACTTTTAGTCAATCAGATGACCCATTTTGAGTTCTCAGTTTCACCTGTTAAAATGTGTTTAGCAAATGCTTCACTTAAAAAAAAAAAAAAAGGTTTTCCATATTGTTTTCAGTTCTACCTAATTCCTGATACTTTCCTCTCTGGCTTCACTAAGAGATTGTCATTCCATTCCTGTAAGTCTCTTATTGTCAGAAAGTTCTTTCTTATACCTTCCTCTCCTCCAAGCTAACATTCCCCTCCTATCTATATGGAGAGAACTGTGCCCTCTACTGCAAAGAACACATCAAATTGCTTCAGAAAATAAGATAGAATAAGTCAACCTTACATTCCTGACGGGCTATCGGAGGAGTCCATAAATGATCCAAATCCTGTTAAAAGGCTCAGCACGCTTCCGAGGAAAGTGGCCTGCATCACTTCTCAGGATCCTGTATGAGCACTACGGCTCCTACTGCGTGGTTTTCACGAAAACAGTCTTGTTTACCACCTCCAGGAGAGTCTAGCCCTGACGTGGAGCCAAGGTAAACAGAGGCGAGTGACTGAGAACCACTGAGCCAGGGGAAGCATCCGGGCTCCTTGTTCATGTTGTTGACCAGACTGGCTTCTCGTACTTCTTGAAGAGCTGAGGCAGCCTCCTTCATTATCGTCCACCAACACCTGGGAGCCATTCCTCTGCATCACCTGTCAGGTGGGGACCGGAACAGTCTCCATTTCTCCACCGTATCCTCACACTAGGTAGCCGGGAGAGTCCTACAAGCTGCTATTAATTGGGGGTGGGAGGCATACAGGGAAGTTGCTTTCTCCTTCAGGGCTTTATGGATGAGACAGGGGCAGTCATGGGTCTGTAGGAACCCTCCGTTCTGCTCTTGCCTTCTTGTCTCAGGGACAATGGCTTCCCTCACAACGCCTACTCCATCCCCTTAAGGGCCTAAGGCTGGGAGGCACATAATCAGAGTGCAGTTCACCAATGGGAGTTCCGGGACTGGGCCAAGACACAGAGGTCAGTGACCTCTTAGCAGCTCAACATTAGGAGAAATTCAAGTCCAAGCTGAGGACCAAGGCAGGTGAACTAAGAACCAGGAGCCATGCTGGGCAGGATGGCTGACTGGAAGGTGAGCAGGTTAGAGGGCAGAGGAGAACAGGGAGCGTGAGACTGATGGGCACAGAGCAGCTTGGCGGGAGGGAGTGCAGCTCCGAGGCCCCTTGGCTTGGACCATTGCACCCACAAGTCTTTAAAATGAATGGTTGCACCTGACATTAATTATCCAATTGGAGGGGTAGCGACTGAATCTGTGAGCCTCTGAGGGCTTTCTAAGGCCCCTCGGGCACAGACTGCCAGAAGTTAGCCCTCCTCCCCAGAACACAAGGATGGCTGCCACAGGAACACATAACCCAAGGATGTGCCTCCTTCTAGGGGCTGGGACAAGTGCTGGTGCCTCCTAGTTAGGGACTGTCACTGCTTCCCGCTCTGTGAAGTCTGGAGCTCCGCTTCTTCAGGTGTAAGGAGACTTCCTGTGTGGAAAGAGCCTGGTGTTTGTGTGTCACCCCAATAGTACGCTTTCTTTTCTCTTTCGAGACCCACTCATTCATCTCACACTCATTTTCCTTTCCCTCTGCCCCTCACCTCCACTTCCTGATAATTTTCTTCTCTATCTTTATGCTTTCCTTCTTGACTTGTTCCTTTCATCTTGTCAAGATGCATTTTATTCCTCCTAATGAATGGAAGGATACTAGTCTGAATTTAGAGTACAAATAACCCCAAGCCCAGACGCAGACCAGCCCACGCTCAGAGGATGCCTGTACCCTCACCTCCACGGCCCCATGCTTCCTGAATCCCAGTCTCTGGGGATGGGATCGAGGCCTCTCCTTGGAAGCAAAACCAGCAGGTGAGTCTTGAGAAACCCTTGCATCAACGTCGCCTCCTTCTACGGCAGGGACTCTGTCCTTTTCATTTTTGCCACTCGGTCCCCAGAATAGTGTTTGATAGAAAGTAGGTGTTCAGTAACTTCTTGTTGAAAGAAGGACTAAACTAATGGCCAAATTGAATAATAAAGTATCAGCCCTGGGCGAAACAGTAAAAATGTATTCAGTTTTTCAGCCTATCACGTTTATCAAATTTTGCCTAATGTCCCAAAGCACCAACACCTTCCATTATACCCTTGACCCCAGTGATCCTAGTAAAAGGTTCCATGGAGTCCTTATCCCACAAACCAAACATGTTGATTCTGTAATTTGCTTTTCAAAAATTCTACTAAAACATAATTGCTCATTTTCTCTTCGTCTAGGGTCTCTGTGCCTTTTATGATGACAGCTCCCTAATATGATAAATAAATATGTATATTTGGTAATTGTATAAGGGTAAAAGAGTTTCCTAAGAGCATTCTCCCTCTCCTTTTAGGTCTTGTGGATTCATCTGAATAGTGTTTTCAGAAAATATGGGTATCCAATGTCTTTGCCCTGATCCCCTGGTGAGACCCAGATAACAAAGGCTGCAGGTTTCCTGGGAGGAAACCTCAGCAAAAAAACAATGGGAAAATTTATTGGATAAAATAAAGTATTTTATTTGTAGCACCTGCTATAAATAAGAAAATGGCCTTTGCAACTTTTGTTGTTTTTTTTTAAAGAAGCTTACTACTATGGTTATTCTCAATATTTCTCATATATTTAAAACTAAGCATGCATTTCACGTTATGGTTTATAAAATAAATTTTAAGCCGGAAAGAAAAATCTTTTACTTTTGAAAAAAATGACTATTAAAATCTTATTAATTACAAAGTGAATTTTTATCTTTTGTTTTAGCCATCAAAGAATTTTTAATATGGTTTATATTTTCTAAATTCTATAAATATATGATATTTTTATATAGGCCTGAATACTGCATCACTTTTTCCAACAGGGCAAAAAAAGTGTGTTTTTAAAAATATAAACCCATCTAAATAAATATGAACTAAAATTTATCCTTGACAAAGATGACTGTGAAATAAGAATAAGTGAGCCAGGTTACTAAAATTCAAAATTCAAAAGGTAGGCCAAAAAATAAGATAATAATGAAATTAGAAAGCTGCTAACATGTTGAGACAGAAGTTTGGGATCACCAATGGATCCCAGTGGAAAGAACAATCAAGAAAGCTTATGGTCATGAAAAGATGCTCAACACCATTAATCATCAGGGAAATGCAAATCAAAACCACAATGAGATATCACCCACACATGTCAGAATGGCTATCATCAAAAAGAACAAATGCTGGTGAGGAGGCAGAGAAAAGGAAATCCTCATACACTGTTGGTGGGAATGTAAACTTGTGCAGCCACTGTGGAAAACAGTATGGAGATTTCTCAAAAAACTAAAAATAGAACCACAATATGACCCAGCAATTCCACTCCTGGGTATATATCCAAAAAAAAAAAACCACCCAAGAACACTAATTTGAAAAGATACAAGTACCCCAATGTTCATAGCACCATTATTTACAATTGCCAAGATATGGAAGCAACCTAAATGTCTATCAGCAGATGAGTGGATAAAGAAAATGTGGCATGCATATATATATATATATATATATATATATATATAAAGGAATACTACTCAGCCATAAAAAAGAATGAAATTTTTCTATCTGCAACAACATGGATGGACATGAAGGGTATTATGCTAAGTGAAATAAGTCAGACAGAAAGACAAATACTGTATGATATCACTTATATGTGGAATCTAAAAAAATACGACAAACTAGTGACTATAACAAAACAGAAATGAGCTCACAGATATAGAGAGCAAACTAGTGGTTACCAGTGGGGAGAGGGAAGAGAGGAGGGGCAATATAGGGGTGGGGGATTAAGAAGTATAAAATACTATGTATAAAATAAATGAGCTACAAGGACAACATGAGGACTATAGCCAATATTTTGTAATAACTATAAATGGAGTATAACCTTTAAAAATTGTGGGGGACTTCCCTGGGGGTCCAGTGGGTCAAAGACTCCATGCTCCCAATGCAGTGGGCCCTGGTTCGATCCCTGGTTGGAAAACTAGATCCTGAATGCATGCCGCAACTAAGAAGTCCACGTGCTGCAACTAAAGATCCTTCATGCCACAACGAAGATCCCGCATGCCGCAACTAAGACCCAGTGCAGCCAAAATAAATAAATAAATAAATAAATAAATAAATAAATAAATAAATATTTTCAAAAATAAAAAATAAATAAAAATTGTGAATCACTATGTTGTACACCTGAACCTTATATAATATTGTACAACAACTATACCTTAATAAAAAAAAAGAGTTCATGGAATTCATTTCTCAAATCTTCATTAAAAAAAGAGATTTTCGGGCTTCCCTGGTGGCGCAGTGGTTGAGAATCTGCCTGCCAATGCAGGGGACACGGGTTCGAGCCCTGGTCTGGGAAGATCCCACATGCCGCGGAGCAACTGGGCCCGTGAGCCACAATTACTGAGCCTGCGCGTCTGGAGCCTGTGCTCCGCAACAAGAGAGGCCGCGATAGTGAGATGTCCGCGCACCGTGATGAAGAGTGGCCCCCGCTTGCCACAACTAGAGAAAGCCCTCGCACAGAAACGAAGACCCAACACAGCCATAAATAAATAAATTAATTAATTTAAAAAAAAAAGATTTTCCCTAGTGTGGAATGACTTGCATGGATTGTTATCAGAAGGCAAGAGGATGTACTAGATAAATATTCGACTATCTTTGGCCCAACAGGCCTTTCTTCCTATTCATGTGGTCCTGGTATTTCAAACTAGATCGTTAACTTATTTTTTTTTCTGTAATATAAAACATTGACATACACTACCAAATGTAAAATAGATAGCTAGTGGGAAGCAGCTGCATAGCATAGGGAGATCAGCTCGGTGCTTTGTGACCATCTAGAGGGGTGGGATAGGGAGGGTGGGAGGGAGATGCAAGAGGGAGGGGATATGGGGATACACGTATACATATAGCTGATTCACTTTGTTGTACAGAAGAAACTAACACAACATTGTAAAGCAATTATACTCCAGTAAAGATGTTAAAAAAAAAAAAACATACATTTTAAATTTAGTGTCCAAGCTTTGGTGATATTCAACTAAATTTAAATCAATAAATTATTTTACTTGCAGTAAGACCACATGAAGTTTGGTTCTTCTGAGCATGGTTTGAAGGGTTTGGTTTCTGACCCTGTGACAGTGTTGGTGGACACTGGTTCATTTTCTTCTTCTTTTTTAACCCAATAGGAATTAAATATAATGGAGCTACATTGAACAGAATAGTCTGTACTTATAGTTTTATTTTTTTTTCAGGCTCCCATAGAAATAACTCCTAAGAAGAAGGCAACATCCAATAATAAAAAGACTAGGAAAATGGACTCCTGGTTTACATATAGGAAACATACACATCATTCAAGACCGAATGTGTTCAATACACATAAAAAATAAGTCTTTTATCTTATTAAGGAAAAAAGAAAATAACTTAGCAGAAATGTACACCTGACTGTTTCCATGACAAGTGTGGTGTATGCTCTCTTCTATTCACTAGCTCAGCTCTGAATAAGAAGGACTTGCAAGGGCTGAGGCGGGGCCACCCTGGAGAGGCACTACAATCCTTGTCACACAATGTTCTGTTGCCACAGAGTCCGCAAGCGGTTGCGGTGGAAGGCAACGTACTGTAAAACGCACTAATGCAGAAGTGTGTGTAGGGCATTATAGGAATGTGGGGGCTGAGTATGCAGCTCGGCTTGTGAAGGCACAGGGGCAGGGGCTGAGGCTCTCAGGTGTCCTGCTTGTACACATCCTGCTGAGGATTTGGACTTAATCCTGAAGTTAATGAGACTTCTTTAGAGAGTTTGACATGGTAGGGTCTGATCAGAGCACTCTTCTAGAAAAATCACTTTGATAACCATGCAGAAGACAGATTCAAGAGCAGTGAGGGTGGAAACAAGGAGATGAGTTAAGAGGCTATCCAGGAGAGAAATGGCGATGACCTGAGATAAGACAGAGCCAGACAGGCAGGGAACGGTGGGAAGAAGGGAAAGTATTCAGGAAGCATTAGGAAACCGGTGGACTGCCTGTGGGGAACAAGGGAAAGGAAGGCATCCAAATGGAGTCAGCTGCTCTGCTTTGGACAGCTGGTTTCCTTTGGGTCAGTGGTCTTATAGAGATACCAGCTTGGGAGGAGAGATGGTGAGGTCAGTTTTCCATGTCACTACTGGTGCTTAAAAATTTCTTTGTACAACTGAGCCTCAAAACCTATTTCTGTGTCAGTCAGGATAAGTTAGATGATATTGCAAAAACAAATCACCCAAGGTTTTAGCGACGTAAATAGAGTTAAGGTGAATTACTCCTCTAGGCTATGGGTGGGTCAGCTGGGAGCGCCATGTTACCCCAGCGCAGGGACCGCTCACAGACTAGCTGCCACCTGAAGCACTGCCTAGTGCTGTGGCAAACAGAAGGAAATAGGTGGCCAAGTGTGCAGTGACTCTTAAAGTTTCCTGCCAAAGTGACATATCCTATAGCTACTCAGTTCACGAGCCAGAGAAGGTCCCATGGCCACACCCAACTTCAGAAGGGCAGAGAAGTGCTTCCCTACCACATGCCTGGAACCCAGGGGCTGGGGGAGAGTGAAATGTTTGGAGAAGAGCACTAATGGTGACACTTTCTAGTCTATAATCATTATCGAAGAAGACTCATTGCCAGTTATATGCGGATCCATGAGAAGAATAGACCCTAAAAGGGTTGCCTATAGACGTTAATGGTCTTTCAGTCTCGACCATTTGGTTTAATAGTATATTTAGTTCATTCAGGGAAAGAATACTTTTCATTATTATTTGTCCACTGTGTAATCTGGGTACACTCTTTCTCCCTAGCCCAACAACAGGAATCCCACCTCATTTCAAGCTTGCTTTGTTCACTCAACAAATATTGACCATCTACCACATGCCAGGCACTAGGGATATAGGAATGAACAAGGTAGACGTCAGACAACATCCCTATCATATGGCTTAAGGTCTATCTGGAAAAATAGAAATGAAACAAATAATTACACAAACAATTATTTACTTATTGTTGCAATAAGAACTGGGAAGGCAAATATAATGTGCAATGAAAATCTAAGAACGGGGGACAGTTCGGAGGGTGAGGGGCATCAGCTGGTTGGAAAGTGGGTCAGGTAAAAGTCCAGTCCAGGGAATGGTTACAGGCAGAGAGAAATGCTTGTAGGAAAGCCATTGGTATTCGAGAGGGAACTGAAATAAATCCAGCATGGCTGGGGCATAGTAAGAAATAGAAAGAGGCAGGGGCTGGACTTGAGACAGGAATGAGATCACAGAGGTTGTCATAGAACAAATTAAGGAGATGGCATATTACACTAAAAGCAGTAGGAAATGATTGAAGTTTTAGGCAGGGGAATGACATCACCCACATACAGACATATGAGGGCTGCTCAAAAGGAAATTTACAAGAGGAATTAATGGGTTGGACACCATAGTGGCTCATTCATCTTCTTCAAGTCTTTTTTTTTTTTTTTTTGGCCACGCCACACTGGATCTTAGTTCCCTCACCAGGGGTCAAACCCGCACCCCCTGTATTGGAAGCATGGAGTCCTAACCACTGGACCGCCAGGGAAGTCCCATCTTCCTCAAGTCTTTACTTATATGTCCCTCCTCCATGAACCCGCCACCTTTGACCACCCTTTCTGAGATTACAGCGCCATCTTCCCACATTAGCCTCCAGATACCACTTGCTCTTCTCTTTTTCCATTGCACTTGTCCCTTTCTAACATTTTGATAATTTACTTATTTATTAGTTTATTTTCTGTCTTCTCTTCTAGAATGTAAGCTCCACTGGGGCAAGGATTTTTTTCCCTAGAAAGTGCCTGCCACATGGATTCTCAACAGATATTTGTTGAGTTAATGGCATATCACATTATTATTTAGAGCTATATTGTAAGATGGCATATCTACCAGTGTTATGCTTCAATATACTTTGTTTAAAATAACTGTTTCCTAGCTAGGCAAAGCATGGATGGTGATTTGATTCTTAAAAATGAAAATTGCTGCTGCAGCAGAAATGCATCATCTCCTTACCCAAGTGTATGGAAAAATGTTTTTAGTTGATCAAATATCAAAACACTGAGCAAATTTTAGGAAGAAAAGATTATGAAACATGGTCAGGAATCATGAGTCACTGTGACAGCTTAGCTATTTTACAATGTTGCTACATATAACAATCAAAATA
Organism: Eubalaena glacialis; assembly: GCF_028564815.1. Lineage (NCBI taxonomy): Eukaryota > Metazoa > Chordata > Mammalia > Artiodactyla > Balaenidae > Eubalaena > Eubalaena glacialis. Next base: position 105,491,910 of record NC_083727.1, on the reverse strand, counting down.
TTCTGCTGTGCTGACTAAATTATAGTATTTTCACAACACAGGAGTGATTAACCCTTAAACCTACTTTTGAAACACGATTGTAGCCTTACTTGAAGGTGTTTTAAGGACTAATGTGCAGTTGGCAAATTATAGCTTGTGACAATGTCTAGAATTCCTTGGAGAAAAGCCAGTTGAGTTGCAAAAAGGGCTGGGAATTCTCTCTTTAATTTCCCTGTGTATCTGACCCCATATAATCAGAGGGATCTGAAGAGTTTCCAAGCTTATTTCACCAATAAAATTTTCCAGGAAAAATCACTTCCATTTTCAATGTCATTACTACCTATGATTTCCCATTCATTCATTTATTAAACTCATTTAATGAACATCTATTACATTTTTGGCACCATGGTAGATATTGGTCCATTCATTTATTAGCTCACTCATCAAATATTTATCTGTATTGAGGAGGGACACAGATTTTAAGAGGTAAAATGGGACAATTGTATAGTCAGGAAATTATTTGTAAAAAAAAAATGAGAAGGCTTAGATAAATAGAGGAAGATATATTTAACTTTTATTTTAAAAAAACACATTCAGTTAGCTCCAGTTTTAAAAGTTATTTTGGCCAAAAGCAAGACAATGAGATTATAATTGGAAATCTTCTTTGCATTAAACATATATAGATATGTTAAACCAAATATAAACACCAAAAATAATTACATTACTTCATTTATATGTCTAGCACTATAAAGAAATATGATTGCATCTTATTGTCTACTTTCTAAACCACTTGAAGACAGCTTTCACATGAAACTATAGTGCAAGATAATAAGACTAAAACAAGGCAGAGTTCTCACTGAGCTTGGTTTCTTGCCTCTGCACCCATTTTTGGAAATGGGGTTCTTTTATTCATCCTTGCAGAATGAGTGTTATTCCAAGTCTGAACCAGTGGGTAGTATTAAACAATGACTTTTAATCCCTGCTCTAGAATTTCTCTTTCTAGCACTCCTGCCCCTGCCCTTGACCTGCTAACTGGGTTCTGCTTCCTCATAACACACTTGCCTGGATAACTAGGTATTGCCTGCTTGGTCCTAGGCTCACCAAGGTTAATGAACACCGAGCATTTTCTGGCATGTTGAATGTTACCCTAATATGTGCAATTTGGTCATAGACACCTGCACCTCAAACACTAGAGATGAGCTGAGATTCATATCCTTTTTTTTTTTCATCCTTCTGTACCTAGATCAGCCTGAATAAAGCATCCAAATATATGCTTTCAACAACAATTAAAGCAATCTATTCTACATAACCTTGCTCATAGTTAACAAAAATGGACAGAGCGGGCTTCCCTGGTGGCGCAGTGGTTGAGAATCTGCCTGCCAATGCAGGGGACATAGGTTCGAGCCCTGCTCTGGGAAGATCCCACATGCCGCGGAGCAACTGGGCCCGTGAGCCACAATTACTGAGCCTGCGCGTCTGGAGCCCGTGCTCGGCAACGAGAGGCCGCGATAGTGAGAGGCCCGCGCACCGCGATGAAGAGTGGCCCCCGCTTGCCACAACTAGAGAAAGCCCTCGCACAGAAACGAAGACCCAACACAGCCATACATACATACATACATACATACATAAAAAGAATGTAAGCAGACAAGAATAGCATTAAAAAAAATTAAAAATTAAAAATTAAAAAAAAATGGACATAGCTTGTGCCAGAATATTCTTTCACACATGTAAGAAAATCATTCATTCCACTAGCCCAAGATATCCCTCAAGATTATGAAGGTGGGTTGTGTTATTTTATTTCTCAAATAATTCTGCTATTTGCTGTTCTTGAAGTTTCTATGTAGGAAGGAATTTCCTGACCATGGAATGAGCACATCTCTACTGACCTGATCTCAGTCAAGCCTCTGCGAAGTATCCCTACCACAATTAAGACCTTTCATCTACTCTGTGGAGTCAGAGGTCACAGGGCAGTGTTTGAAGACAGATACTTTGGTTTCCTGAATCAAGGAGGCCAAGATGAAGCTGGCAAAGTTTAGAATCGGTGAGTTATCAAGCTCCAGAGGTATGGGTCTAACTTTCCAGATGACAGTAACACTTAAACCTATCATAAATGTCATCCAGCCTTTGAGATGGTCACTAGGGAGAACAAAGGGGCAACAGAGACTCTGCAGCAATGAGTTCCTTGACTGTGGACAGACCCCTGACATTAAATGATTCTGCTACACGCAGCCGTATGAAATGAAGCGGATGGGGATGAGGACTTGGAAATGGCTTCACCATTGCCAGCTGAAGCTCAGACAACTGCAACTAGAGAAAGCACCAGATGTGTTTTAAGGGCTTATTATGCCTAGTAAGTGGCAAGGCTGTGGGCTATGAGGGGATTATAGCCCGTGAAAGATGATGTACTTAAGTGAATATAATCACCATTAAGGGTTTATAAGCAAGAGATTGTGTATCTGAGGCAGGTCTCAAACAGAAGCAGCCACACAAACCATGACTATAGTTGGAAATTCATCAACAATATTTATATACATAGTTCAGAAAGGGCTATGGGTCCCTAATAAGGACTGATCGGTAATGACAATCAATAATATCTCCAAATGCAAAGGACTGATTGGTAATGACAATCAATAATATCTCCAAATGCAAAGGACAGCACCAGGCTAAGGGCTAAAGCCCCCAACAAAACTTCAAAGACCAAACAATAGTATGTGTTACCTGAAAGAAATGTATATCTTCAAAATTTTGTTGCTGACTAATGAGAAATATTTTGATGTCCCTAGGAAACAAAGCTACATAAATACTAAGTTTATTGACTTATTTGTTTGATTCCTATTTTATTGCCTATGCCCATGAAATGGAAGCTTTAGGGTTTTCTTGTATGTCAATGTTCACTCTTTCTTATCAGCAACATCCTGAGTGAACTTGACAGGGGCTGTAGCATAAAGTCAGTAACAATGGAAACAAATTGGCTGTCTCTCCACATCTAGTAGATATAAAAGATGCACCACTGACACTGATTCAGGTGTCATTAAATCAAATGCACATCTCTGGTGATACCCATCTAGAAGCATCAGAAACAGAGACACAACAAGCCTCCAAGTCCACGAGTGATGAACGATGATGCCGGAGAATTTCAAGTTTTGTTCTTATGAATACATCTAAAATCATTCACAATAATAGAATTAATCCAGTTTTAAGTTGAATGAGACAAAAATTTAAGGTTAAGACATACACTGCTCAAGTCAATAATGGCCATAAATTTGGGGAAGCACAACAATCAACTCATTCTTTTTTTATTAATTTTTATTGGAGTACAGTTGATTTACAATGTTGTGTTAGTTTCAGGTATACAGCAAAGTGAATCCATTATACATATACATATATCCAAAGAGCTGGCACTCTGACATTATTTTTTTTACCTGTCTTCCTCCTTAAAAGTGAAAATGTGATCCTCCATTGAGAAGTTGGTTCTCCAAACTAACATTTTTTTAAAAAGGAAATTATATATTTTGTTTCATTATACTTGTATTTGGAGTTTAATTTGGGAACTTTCTAACATGAGGCTAACATAAGTATTTGAATAAACTATAAATATAGAGACTTCTAATTTTCTAAACCTCGCATGACAGTCCTCTGTCCTATGTAATGACACCCACATGCCTGAAGCATAAGCCCCTGGACAAAGGAAAACACCTGAGGCAAGTAGAAACAAAATTCAATATTGTTAAATGCATTATGCGCTAGAAAGAGTAAGGCCTTACTTGTTCCAGCCAAAATTAGTTTAAACAGTAACACAGCAGTCATTCTCATCTGCTTATACTGAACATCAAATAGCCTAAACTTTCCATTTCTCTTTAATGTTCTCTTTACTGGAGAAACAGAAGTGGATGACTGATATAATTATAGTTGATAATTATATAATTATAATTATAGCTGATCTATGTAATTACTTTTGCATGAGAACTTTTGAAACTGACCGGCAATGTGTGCATGTTCCAGTTACACAATTTGAGGGAGGGTCAGAACCTTGGGTCTTTTCCTAGTGCACTGCTGTGTTCCTGCATCTGGACAAAGACAAATGCACAGTCTTCTATAATACCCAATATCAAAGACAGCCTGAGTCACTCACCCTAAGCAGCTCAGAATATAAACTGTAGACAAATACAAACAACAACTGAAAATACAGAAGGTAAAATAACGAGAAGAAAACTTAAAGAAATACACAGTGGGAGGTGAGGCCCACTGGCTCAGCCCTCACATGCTTTTAAGTTAGAAGTTTATTTAGGGAACTTCCATCTCCAAAGTTTTCTGCTTAATCCTCTCCTTTTTCAAAGAAAAATCTTCTCACCCCCAAGAATTCCCTTGAAATCATCTCTTTAGATTGGAAAAAAATAGAAAAAAATTGCTGTTCAGAGCAGCATTACTGTACAATGACTGTATATGCAAGTGTTTTCTTCTCTAGTTTCCTGAGAATAATAGAAGCTCAGTTCAACCTATGATGATATTGGAAATAATCTGGTTTCGTGTCTCAGGAACTAGGTAAATTCTTAGTTTATTTTCTCACTTTAGAAATGATACTAGTTGAATAATGTATTTATCAGAGAACTGTATAAATTTGAATTTTAGTTCCAAATTAATAAAATAAAATAATAAAAATATAATGTAACATGACCATATATTAATCCATGAACAATTCCATTACTCCATGAACAATTCTGAGTACTATTACTCAGAATCCATTACTCCATGAACTATTCTGAGTACTATTAATCACATTTATTGGGCTTTTAATGTGCGTCATACACTGTGCTATGGGCTTTATATGCCATTGTCTCATTTGGTGGTAATAACAATTTTTTGAGGTGGATGTTATGATCATGCCCATTTAACAGATGAGGAAACTAAGCCTTAAAGACTACAGAATTTGCCCAGTCATACAGCAAATAAGGGCCAAGGCAAGGGATTCAAACCAATACTATAACCTAAGATATTAGCTGCTACACTTCCCAGCCCATAGATTTCTAAAAAGGACTTTGCTGACTAAAAAGCTAATTAATATTATGACATGAGAGTCTATTGTAATACCATCATATCTTTATCAGAAGCAATGAGTACAGTGCAAAGAACACTGGATTGGAAGTTGGACGTGTGGGGTTTAGGATTTGTTATGCCATTATCTCACTGTGTGATAGAGGGAAAGTCACTTAAACTCTCACGTCTTAAATGTCCTTATTTGTAAAAATAAGAGACTAACAGAGGATTTGGGAAAGATTTGCAAATCATGTGCAACTCGATCTGGGGTCTTGAAGGATGAGTAGGAGTTTACCTAGTATGTGAGAGAGACTATTCCAACCAGAGGAAATGGTGCACTGTGCAATTTTAATTTATGCTCAAGCAATTTTTTGCTAATTTGGGGGGTACTTCTCCATGAGACCTAAGTGAATCACTTAACCTCATACTTTGAGAGCATAGGTTTCTCTCTATAGGTCCTTCACAAGGGTTTACTTCTGTGTGTCACTGTGGTAGTTGGTCCCCAAATGAACCTTCCAGTAACAGTCTCTTCCCCTTGAATCTGGGCTGTCTGTGTCGCTTGCTTTTGATCAATAGAATATAAGAGAACTGATGCTGCATGACCTTGGAGTCAGGTCACAAGAAAACTTGTAGCTTCCACCTAGGTTTCTTGGAGCACTCACCTTGGGATGTTCCCTCTTGGAAGCCAGCCAGCACGTAAGAAGTGTGACTACCCTGGACCACTTTCCCATGAAGAGCCCAAGCCACATAAAGATAACTTGTGTTGGTGCTCTGGTAGAAACCTCAGATGAGCTCTCAGTGAGCGGCCAGCGTCAAGTGCCAGGCATGAGAGTGAATAAGCCATCTTGGACAGCCCAGCGGGGACTTCCGATGACCACAGCCCTGGCTGTCATCTGATTGCAACCACATGAAAGACTTCAAAGGAGAACTACCCAGCAGAGCCCGGTTAATTTACAGAACTGTGAAAGAGAATAAGAAATTGCTTTTTTAAGCCAAAGATTGTTGTACAACAATAAGTAACCGGAACAGCCACATGAGATTTAAAACAGGGAAGCAAAATGAAAACAACATATTTAAATTATTCTAATTGTTATCATGCATTAAAATGTACACATTCCTTCAAATATTCTTATTGTCATGGAATTCATTCCTAGACTGATTATGAAGCAGAACCAACTTAATAAACATGTTTGTCCTGTCTTGGAATATACTGTCTCTTCATTTACTTCCATTCTTAAATAAGTTGAATGGTTTCATGGATGAAATGTTATATTTCCTGAGATGATCTAGTTGTTTGAATCTCAATCTTACTGATATTTCATGCAACCTACTGTTTTCTTGCTATGTTAGAATGCTCATCAGTTTCATGGTCTCTTTCATTTGCCATCTTATAAAAGAGAAGTGGGACTTCCCTGGCGGCACAGTTGTTAAGAATCTGCCTGCCAATGCAGGGGACACATGTTCGAGCCCTGGTCTGGGAAGGTCCCACATGCCGTGGAGCGACTAAGGTCACGCGCCACAACTACTGAGCCTGTGCTCTAGAGCCTGCGAGCCACAACTACTGAGCCTGAGTGCTACGACTACTGAAGCCCGCGTGCCTAGAGCGCATGCTCCGCAACAAGAGAAGCCACCTCAATGAGAAGCCCACGCACCACAATGAAGTCCCAATGCAGCCAAAGATTAATTAATTAATTAATTAATTTAAAAAATCATTTAAAAGAGAAGCAATCTTTTCGTCTCTGTACAGTACAAGTGCATTCAGGATATCAAAATTTGCTTTTTGTTGTCAGTTGCTTTTGAGTTTGGACAGACATGTCACATTTGTATGTGGAGGTGGATATATTCCAATATAGTTATATTTGCACCTCATGTGTTTTTTTCTGCTTTGTCAGAAAAGCATCCCTGGAATAAAATCACTCTACAGTTCTACCTGAAGAACGACATTAAGTTTTTAGAGAAAAATGCAAATTCCACTTATACCTCAGGTCGTCGCCTGAGGCAATCAGATTGTCCTCAGCTTTAGTTGTTTCTTGTACTCACTGTATCTTACTCTTGTGTCTTAAAGACATTTGCCCTCACATGTTGGTGTAAATTGTCGATCTACATGTAATTATTGTTGGTTTGTTTTTTCTTCATTAAATCTGATACTCAGAAGAAAATATGTATTAAATCAGAGATACAGAAAAGAATGTATATGGTGACATATATGTAGATTGGCTCAGAAAAAAATAAGTGCAATGTATTTTTTAAAAACATGTTTTGGATATCTATGTATTTAACTTCTTTTCTGACCACTGAGAGAGATCAAAAAACCTTTCCATTTTTAAAAATATTGAATGTCAATACTTATTCTTGCTTCAGATTTGTTGAATATTATTTATTATGTCTTTGGGCCTTCAGAGGGAATATATTGACAAGGAATCCTTTTTCTTTCTCTCAATGTATTTCTTTTGGTCAATTTTCTTTCCTTCAACTTTCATGGTTGAAATTTCTAAGTTTTTCTGGAGATAAGAACATGGCATTTCTTAATCTTTGCCACTGGAAATATGCTACTATTTTCAAAGCTTAGGAAGATTTTCTTTCAAAACAACCAATTACATTTCAAAAGTTGGTTTTACCCTTGACATGATTCACTAATTTGTATATGATACTTCCATTGTAGGGAGATTTTCAAACATTTTTCTGCTACCACCATGACAGAAGGATGTTCATGTGTGGGATACTCTCTCATGTATAGTAACAGAGACACGATTAGCATACTGAAGACAGACTATGGCTTTCCATACTTCCCATGCCACGTGTACATAATTTACTGTATGTAATATCACACTATTATAGGATTACAATGAATCCACTCCAATTTATTTTTGAAAAGTATATTACTCACAGATTGTATTATTTTAACCGTTATTGGAATCATGTTACTTGCTCAAAATCTCTTAACTAATAGCAATGTATATGACCCAACATCACTTTTGGACTATGGGAGAACCAGTATTCTACACTATTTCCTTATTTCATGACAATTGTCTAATTTATTGACATAATGTTCATAACAATCTCTTATCCTTTTAGCATCCATAAGACCTATCCTCTCTTTCATTACTATCATTGAAAATTTGTGTTATCTCTCTTTTTCCTTTCTGGCTAGGGAGCTTATCTGTTTTATTGATCATTTCAAATAAACAGTTTTTGGTTTCATTGAATTTCTCTATTATTTGTCTATTTTCACTTTCATTGATTTTTACTTTTATCTTTATTATTTCTTTCTTTCTGCTCATGCTGAGTTTCATTTCTTCTTTTTCTCATTTCTTAGTTGTTTTTCATTCTTTAAAGTATCTTAATGCTATAAATTTCCCTCTAATATCTGTTTTACCTGCATCCCACAAGTTTTGATATGTAGCATTTTCATTATCATTTAATTCAAAGTAATTTCTAAATTTCCTATGGCAAAGTTAGACCCATGGGTTGTTTAGAATGTGTTGTTTAATTACCAAACATGTAGGGATTTCCAGATATCTATTTGTTATTAATTTTTAGTTAAATTCCACAGTAGTAAGAGAATGCAGTTTGTATAATAGTATCCTTTTAAATTTATGAAACTAGCTTTATGGTCCAGAATGTGGTCTATCCTGATAACTATTCCATGTGCACTTGAAAAGAATGTATTCCACTGTCGTTGGGTGGAGTCCTTTAAAATTGTCAATTAGGTCAAATTGATTGATATGGTTATTTCAGGTCATCTGTAATCTTTCTGTCCACTTGTGCTATCAATAGAAGAGTGTTGAAATCCTGAAGTATAATTGTGGATTTGCCTGTTTCTCCTTTCAATGCTATTAGTTTCTGCTTCAGCCCATTTTGAAACTCTTCTCCTCAATATATATACAGGTAGGATTCTTACATATGCTTGAGGAATTTTTATCTTTATAAAATGTGCCTCTTTAACACTCCTAATATTCCTTATTGTGTAGTCTGTTCTGTCTGATAATATTGCCACTCCAGCTCTTTTTATCAGATTTATTGAGGTTTAATTTACATACAATAAATTCACCAATTTTAAGTGTACAATTTGATAAGTTTTGAGAAATATATGCAGTTGTGTATCTATCATCGCAATCATGATATCCAACTTTTCCATCACTCCAGAAAAATTACCTTCTGCCTCTTTGCAGTCAATCTCTTCCCCCATCCCTGGCAGCTGACATACTTTGTTTCTATAGTTTTGCCTTTTTTAGAATGTTATATAAAGAGAATCACAGCTATAAGTAGCATTTGAGGTGGGGCTTCTTTGATGTATCATAATACATTTGAGATTCATCTATGTTGTTAGTTCCTTCCTCATTATTGCTTAGTAATATTCCATTTTGTTTATCCATTTACCGCTAAAATAACACTCTTCCAGTTCGGAGCCACTATATAAATCTATTACAAAATGGGAGGACAAGGTTTTGAATGGAAGTGTGGTTTTATATATTTCTTTTGTTTAAATATCTAGGTGTGGTAGTGCTAGATACGGTAAGACTAGCATTTGAATCCTGACAAAGATAGTCTTGGGCTGCCTTTCTTTAGTTGTCAAGCTTCCGATTAATGCTAGAATCAGTCCCAACAGTTACAAAATCATGATTCGTACTCAACACTGTACCAGGTGAAAGAGAGTACACAATAAAACCTTGATATCTATAGGTAGACATTTTAAAGCCTCCAGGCCTAATAGAGGCCACCTGTAGCCAGGAAACATGGCAAGAAAATTCACAAATGAAGTTCTGATCTTGATTGTACCGTGAGAATTTAAAAGTTTTTTTAGGTTAAGGTAAATAAGTCTTTGAAAATGTCAACACGTGAAACTTTTAGCATAGCCAAATCCCTGTTTAGAAATCCATGTATACAATTCAAATACACTTAAGACATTCAAACACTCTATTTAATTGGCAAAAATTACTTAGGGGTACAAAGAGTTTTCCTTGCACACCTAAATGATTACTGTGCGTATGATCTGGGACTCGATTGATGGTTTTGTCAATTACTCGTCCTTGTGGTAGACTTCAGTATGCGTTTCAGACCAAAGTGGCTAGAATTAACTGCCCACCCCAGATCCCAACTAAAAGACAAGTAGAGGAGCTCCAAGGAGTTGAGGACGCACAGGTAACGGGCGCGGTTGGCCAGCAGAATCTGACATTTTAAATCGCCCTTCCCATCAGGGCCTCTGCTGCCTTTGACGGGCGGGCGAGTCAGAAGTAGGGGAGAGCTGGCTGGGCTTTGCCAGGCAGCGCGGGACGACGCCCCAGCCGCGGCCTTCAAGGCGCTGAACTCCAGGAGCCCACTTGCCCATCTGCGCCAACGCCCACGGCGCCCCCGGCGCATCCCACAGTCGGCCGGCAGGTGTGCGTGGTGCGCGCGCACGCAGTGCGTGCTGGGTGCGGGTCCCGCGAGCCGAGAGGCAGCTGGGCGCCTGGCGGAGGGTGGCTGGCTGGGTGAGTGTCGCCCTTCTCGCCTCCCCGCCTCCTTCTCTCCTCGCGCCTGCCGGGGATGCTCGCGCGCGGCGCCCCCTTGCCTGTAGGCTCGCGGCCCCGGGGGGCGGCGTGCGTGAGTAGCTGGGAGGGGGCTGCGAGGCGCTGCGTGGAGAGCTCGCCCGGGTTTGTCCGCCGCCGTCACCTGACTCGTCGGAGCAGCCACAGCTGAGGTGGGGGCGGGGATGGGGACGCAGCGCGGAGGGCTGGAGAGACACGGCGGCGGGCGGGTGCGGCTGGCTCCTGGGGCCACGGGCGGCGGGCGCAGGGACCGCGGAGCTGAGGGCGGGGGCCGGGCCAGGGCCGGAGGCGGCGCGCCGCGGACACCGGGTCCGCTCGCGGCCGCTCACACCCACCCGACGCGACTTCCCTCGGCGGCCCGGGCTCCGCTCATCCTGCGACGGGTGGCGCCGCTCCCGGGGCGGGGTGAGTACCGCCGCCCAGGCTCGGCCCCCTCCCCGTGCTTGGGCCGCGCGGGGATCCGGAGAGGATAATCCTAGGGCGCGGAGAAGGGCAGCGGCCGGGTGACAGCTCCGCGGCGCGCTCGAGGGCGGGGGGCTGGGCTGTCAGCCCGTCTCTGCTCCGCTGTCAGGAAGGGCGAGGCGCTGCGAGACGCCGGCGCCTCCGCGGAGCCCTGGGGCGGCCCCTGCGGCGGCGATTTGGGGGCGAAGGGAGGGGGTCCGGGCGGAGGGCCTCGGCGGGGCTTTGGAGACCGCGGTGAGGAAGGAAGGGGAGGCGGGCGCGTAATATGGCGCAACGCTAGGATAATCTCTGCCGCGACCGAGGGAGGACGAGCCAGTTGCTGCAGCAGCGCGAGGAGGAGGAGGGAGGCGGCCAGGGCTTGGGTATACGATCCATTCTCCGAAGCCTGCGGGCTGCTAGGAGGAGACGCTGCGGCTGGGAGGAGAGAGGTGGGCACACGGCGGGCGCGGCGCCCAGGGCATAACCCCGACGCACGCGGGAGCTGGTCTGGCACCCGAGATAGCTTGCAGGGGAAGTGCTGATGGACGGGGTGGGGGGGCGCGGAAGGGTGAGGCGGGCAGCATCCGGGGGGAGGGGAGTTGGGGGGGGGTCGGTCGGGGACATTGTCACGATGCTGGCACCGGACTCGCGCTAGTCTCGCTCAAGATCTCCTAGACCGCGTCGTTCGAGCGGGGCTTAGCGCGGTGCTGGCTCCGGGGAGGTGGTACCGGGGCGGGGACGGAGAAGAGAGCCGCCATGCGGCTGGAGGAGGCAAGGCCTGGGTGCTCGGAGGGTCGGGTCTGCGGCTTAAAGCAGGACCATCTCCCCCTTTTTCCCGCAGAAGAGGAGGCGGTAGACGCGGCCGGAGAAGATGTCGGGCCAGACGCTCACGGATCGGATCGCCGCCGCTCAGTACAGCGTGACAGGCTCCGCTGTAGCCAGAGCGGTGTGCAAAGCCACCACTCACGAAGTGATGGGCCCCAAGAAGAAGCACCTGGACTGTAAGCATCTCTTTATATAAGTGGGACATGCGCACGGCCGAGGCGCGGTGGGTACGGGCGGCGCGGCCTGGGCTCTCGGTCGATAATGCTGCAGCCTTCCGACCTACCAGCGGGACTGCCCCTGAGCTCGAAATCGCCCACCGTGGAGGTGTCGCCTTGGGTCGGCCCTGAAACCTTGTCTTTGAGCCATTTTTTTCCTCCTGTTGACCTCCAAGGTTTTGCTGGAGAAAAAGAAAAAAAAATTATATATATATATAGATTAATAATTTGATACCGAGAAATTGTAAATTCGGGGTTAGGCGCTTTTCACCTCTTTTTTTCCCCCCCTTTCTCCACCCCCCCTTTTCCAGTCCACGTTAGAGGAAATCAGGGGTTACACAGTCGTAACAACAGTAACCCCAAAAATGGATTCATGGAAGGTCAAATTTATCACCCTAGTTGTTTCCTAAATACATTTTGGGTCGTTTTAAAAGAGTGTCATCTTTTTCGGTGCTGCTGCTGAGATTTGGTGCTTGAGTGTGTGTTGTATGTCACCACACCAAACTGAAATAAATTCCAGCTCTTGAATGAGGAAATTGCACATCATAGATAATGGAGATTTCATTTTACCCATCCTGGCACACTTCTTTGTCCCATTCTAAGGAGCTGCGGGGCAGAATGGCCATGCAGTGGACACAAAATGGATGTGCTTTCCCAGCCTTAGAGATGGTGCAATTTTAGATGAAAACATTCAACTTATAATTTTTTTAAAGTATTGGTTTTTAATGGGAAAAGGCTTTAATCTAGTTTGGAATCTATATATTTCTGAAGTAAATATTTCATTTGATTAACATAGTAAATGTTTAGTTATTGAAGGGCAAATGGGGACACTTAGAAAAAGGCTTTCACCTGCTTTGAGTAGTGAGGCTCCTTATAAGTAAGGCTACATCAGAATATATTCTGTAGTTGCTGTTCAGTCTTTTGGGACCTGCTTAGGATCTGTCCTGCTGTGGTGTTCGTTGGTAAAGGTCAGTACTGGCATGAAAGACACAGGCAGGTCTAGCCATACCCATTTCCCATCTGGCTTCCTTTGCCCATTTTCTGGTTTTCTTATGCTTGAGGCCTTCCCCAGTGTCTGCCTTGTGCAGCTGAGAAAATGGCACCACTGTTAGAATTGACTCTGGTCCTGTTACCTGTTTAAGCAAAGCATGATGAAGCTTACAGCTGGATATTGTAAGGGTTCTCCAGCCTTGCGAACCTGTTGTCTCATAAAATTGAATAATTTTGCTACTAGAAGCTTGCCTGAGGGGGAAACACCATTACTCTTTTCCTGAGGGAATTTTCAACAAAATGTGTTGATTATGGTATCATGTGTTATACATGCAGTACAGAGTGAGAGAGGTGGCCACGGCCCCTAACAGAAGTGGAAATTATAAATTCATGACCAGCTCGTTTTGCTGCAGCGTGCTGAATCATTTAGCCATCTTTGATCAGTTTCCCCAACTCTGGAAGGATGATTCATGTTTTAAAGGTAGGTGTAGGTGTAGCAAATCCCCATAATAAAAAAGCTATAGGTTATGGATTTGCTCAATGGTTTGAAAATGATAGATCGATATATTGATACATTTCAGAGAACACTTACAGGTTTGAGCATTTCATTAAACTTGATTCAGATAAAGCCTGACTTTTCCATATCTAGATAGTCACCTTAATCTTTAGGTCTTGAAAAGTCTTTTATAAATTTTCCAGGTGGGAGGTTTTTCAGTATCTCCAGCATATGTTAGTGAGTGAAGTGATTCTGAAGATGTGGAACATAGGGGGAAGATTCCTTATTTAAGGAAAGCAGCAGAAGTAGGAACTGGTATTGAGTTAAGAACATGGATAATCATAAGAGCTAAACATTTATTGAGCAGTTACTATATGCTGGGCACTGAGCTTTACATTATTAATTTATCATCATTTAAAAGGTTCGGGGAAGGTAATTAACTTTCATACCTTTTAACCCCTGCACTTAACTGCCATCTGTGGTTTATTTAGTAATATTCTCTATTGAGAGGGGGGAAAAAGGGAACCAAATGAGCCTGAATGGTCTAATCTTCAAAATACCCATCCTGTTTGCATGGCTTTTGTGAAATTGAGCATCACAGCCCCACACACTTACTGTAATTTCTATGATATGCGTGCAAAAATGTTAATTCTGTCATTTAGAAAATGAGCAAAAGCCAAGCACTGAGGAGTATTGGTCTTTCTTTTTAACATTTTACTTTTCCAATAAGACATAAAATAAATTATCTTCACTTAAAGCCAACCTTAGGGTAGAATTTGGAAAGATAGGTATCAAGTTACTGATATGTCCTATTTTAAGAAAACATGATATGGAAAGTCTGAACATATAAATAATGTTGTATGTATATGTACTGCAAGAGGGAATCTTTGCACAGAATTCTTTGTAATTTTCCTTTAAATAACAGTAGACTACCTTAGTAATTTATTCACAGGTGTTCCAGTAACACACCAGTTTTAAAAGTGAGTTACACCAGTTATTAAAACATGCAAACATATAACTAAGTTTCACTATAGGCACTGAAATAATCTTAAGTTTATTTAGTTTTGAAAATATTAAATACTAGTTAGGAGGAAAAGAGTGCAAAATGTAGAGTTGGGGATTTGAAACCAAAAAAGTTTTGTTTTTTTAAAATTTCTCTTGTAAGTTTATTTTCAATATGCATAACGAAGAGCTTCCTGTTTTTTAGCTGGTATATAGGTCTTTTTTTTTAACATCTTTATTGGAGTATAATTACTTTACAATGGTGTGTTAGTTTCTGCTATATAACAAAGTGAATCAGCTATACATATAAGTATATTCCCATTTCTTCTCCCTCTTGCGTCTCCCTCCCACCCTCCCTATCCCACCCCTCTAGGTGGTCACAAAGCACCAAGCTGATCTCCCTGTGCTGCTTCCCACTAGCTATCTGTTTTACATTTGGTAGTGTATATATGTCAGTGCTACTCTCTCATTTTGTCCCAACTAACCCTTCCCCCTCCCCGTGTCCTCAAGTCCATTCTCTACATCTGCGTCTTTATTCCTGTCCTGCCCCTAGGTTCATCAGAACCATTTTTTTTTTAGATTCCATATATATGTGTTAGCATATGGTATTTGTTTTGCTCTTTCTGACTTACTTCACTCTGTATGACAGACTCCAGGTCCATCCACCTCACTACAAATAACTCAATTTTGTTTCTTTTTATGGCTGAGTAATATTCCATCGTATATATGTGCCACATCTTCTTTATCCATTCATCTGTCGATGGACACTTATGTTGCTTCCATGTCCTGGCCACTGTAAACAGTGCTGCAGTGAACATTGTGGTACATGTCTCTTTTTGAACTATGATTTTCTCAGGGTATATGTCCAGTAGTGGGATTGCTGGGTCATATGGTAGTTCTATTTTTAGTTTTTTAAGGAACCTCCATACTGTTCTCCATAGTGGCTGTATCAATTTACATTCCCACCAACAGTGCAAGAGGGTTCTCTTTTCTCCACACCCTCTCCAGCATGTATTGTTTGTAGATTTTTTGAGGATGGCCATTCTGACTGGTGTGAGGTGATACCTCATTGTGGTTTTGATTTGCATTTCTCTAATGATTAGTGGTGTTGAGCATCATTTTCATTGTTGGCAATCTGTATGTCTTCTATGGAGAAATGTCTGTTTAGGTCTTCTGCCCATTTTTGGATGGGGTTGTTTGTTTTTTTGATATTGAGCTGCATGAGCTGCTTGTATATTTTGGAGATTAATCCTTTGTCAGTTGCTTCATTTGCAAATATTTTCTCCCATTCTGAGGGTTGTCTTTTCATCTTGTTTATGGTTTCCTTTGCTGTGCAAATGAAACCAAAAAAGTTTTAATTAGTTTGATTTGTATATAACTTTGTAGTTTGGAGTTCAGATTAGAAGGTTGTAAGAATAGAGTTTATGGCTCTGTGATTTTCTTTTTTTAAAGACACTGGGTTAATTGAATGGGCTCAGAATCTTTATGAAATGTGTACTTAATATTATTTAAAGTACTGGTTTAGAAGATAATTTTTTTCTCTTTGGGTTGATAGGCCACAAAAATTATTGTTAACTATGGTAATTTATAAAATGATGCTTAATGATATAAAATTTATACATTTGAAGAAATGATTTGTTAACATCTGGAGGCAGAATTACATATAGTAAGAAGGTAGAGAGATAAGCAAACTCTAGACATATATTCTCATATATTTTGTCCTTCTTTTCACTCATAGTATGTTTCTTGGAGGAAAAAAATGTATTTAGAAAAGCTTGAGCATAATCAGCAGTTATAGATGAAATTTAAGGGCTATGATTAACCTTAATAATTTAAATAAGGATTGTATATTTTAAGGTACTTTTGGATTATGTAAAACTTTTATTCTATACTATAATAAGATTGCCCTTTGCACATGAAAATTAAACACCTAACCAATGTTAGTTTAACATTAGTTTTTCTGGATCCATCTGTACATCCTCACTTCTTTCCCTTTAACATTGTGTACCTATTTGATAGCACATGAAACATCCAGACTTGTCAAGCATTCACCTTCTTGATTGCGTTACATTACAAAATGTAAACTGTTTTACATTTCCATTGTTTTTCCTTTTCTGTTTTGTAGTTGATGGCCTAAGGGATAGCCCACGTCAAATAATAAAGTAACAGGATCCAGTAGGGCACCCAGTGCTTCCCCAAGTGCTGCGTCAAGGTTAAAGAACAACAACAAAATAGAGTTGGCCCAGAGTAACACCTGCAGGGAGAATTTGGGAAGTTTTACAGCCCTGTATAAGATTCATTTTGGTTAATTGCTCTTATGAACAGTTTCTGTGTATGCTATACTTTAAAAATACCCTATTTAAGATTGTCAAAATTCCAAACTTAGACATTACTATCAACATCAAACCAAACCTTATAAAAAGCCAAATTGCTTATCAGTAATCCTACTTTTTTCCATTCTAAACCTCTTGTGAGTTTTTAATAATGAGCTTACCCTACATAATAAGCAAGTAATTCAAGTTCTGAATCTTATGTTTGAGAGATATTGGCATTTTATAAATGATTCTTTTCCTCCCAAATTAAGTAAAAATAAGATTGTATTTCTTTTTTTTTAAATCAGACTATCTTTATTGGATACCTTTTTTTAAAAATATACATTTATTTATTTATTTATTTTTGGCTGCATTGGGTCTTCGTTGCTGCTCGCAGGCTTTCTCTAGTTGCAGCAAGTGGGGGCTACTCTTCGTTGCAGTGCGCGGGCTTCTCATTGCGGTGGCTTCTCTTGTTGCAGAGCACAGGCTCTAGGCGTGCCGGGCTTCAGTAGTTGTGGCACGTGGGCTTCAGTAGTTGTGGTTTGCAGACTCTAGGCGCGCAGGCTCAGTAGTTGTGGCGCACGGGCTTAGTTGCTCTGCGGCATGTGGGATCTTCCCGGATCAGGGCTCGAAACTGTGTCCCCTGCATTGGCAGGCGGATTCTTAACCACTGTGCCACCAGGGAAGTCCAAGATTGTATTTCTTATAAGAACATCTGGTAAAGGGAATGGGAGATACAAGACTATGTTTTGATTCGAGACAAATATTGGCAAATGACCACAAAATTCCTACTGCTTTTACTTTATTTATAAAATACCTTCTAATAAGAAATTTTGTGAGTAAACATAGAATGAAAATTTAAACCTAAAATTTTATTTGCTTTACATAAGCTTCTTTAGGATACAGTATATAAAATATATTTCAATTTATAGAAGTGCTATTTGCACACTGATTCAGTTGATACCATATCTATCTTTGTGATAACTTACAGAGCTTTCTGTAATGCTAGTATCAAAAATGTAAGCTTAGTTTATTGAGTAAAATTAAGTTGGAACAGTGTATAAAAGTTTACTGAACACTAGGGTAACTTTCAATATGAGAAGTGTACTAACTTGCT